>NC_056735.1:1229774763-1230074763 GCF_019279795.1 Protopterus annectens
AGTCCAAGGGATAACTTCTTTGTCTTCTTTGTGGAAGATTAAGTAGGGAGGACGAACGCAGAGGGCATGAAGCTCAGATACTCTCCTGGCAGAAGTAATAGCGACCAGAAAGAGTGTCTTCCGAGAAAGAAATTTCAATGAACAGGTAGCCGCAGGTTCAAAGGGGGGAAGAATCAAGGATGATAAGATTAAATTTAGATCCCACTGTGGTGGGGGGTCTCTAATCGGAGGCTTAAGTAAAAATAAGAAGTTATGTACCTACCATAACGTTCCATGTTAGTTGTCTTCTTCTCGCCTTCTTTCTTGCTGGATGGGTTCGGAGCCGATCTTCGGCTCCGACTCGGCCAATACTAAAGCTCGAGAGCTAATTCCACCGGCTCGAGGCTCCCCTATATCCCACAATGTTAGGTGGTAACTACTCAGATCTCGTTTGATAGCTAGACCAAGCAATTCTAGTCTCCATAGCATGAAGAAGGGTAACCCACCTCTATATAAACCAGAGTGTAAGGTATCCCAGACCTAACAAAAGGGGAAATAGAGGTGGTAGAACGTGTGGGAATGAAACTCTTCCAGAGGAAGATCACAAAATGAATTCCTATCGGTCTGTCCAGGCTTGGGGGAAGGAGGGTGGGACTCAAGAAAGAAGGCGAGAAGAAGACAACTAACATGGAACGTTATGGTAGGTACATAACTTCTTAATGTTAAGTTGTCTATCTCGCCTTCATTCTTGCTGGATGGGACCGTATCCCTAGCACCTTATCCCGGGTGGCCTATCGGAACAGACTCTTGAGAACAGTGGAACCAAAGTTGGCACGGTTTCTGGAGACCATGACCAATTTGTAATGTGAAATGAAGGTATGAGGAGAAGCCCAAGTGGCTGCTGCACAAATGGAATCTATTGGCAGCCTGTCCTGAAAAGCTACGGATGTAGCTAATGCCCTAGTTGAATGAGCTCTAGGTCTTGAAGGTAGTTTTGATGCCTGATCTCATAGATGAAGGTAATTATAGAGGTGAGCCATCTAGAAAGGGAAACTTTAGTAACTGGAAGGCCCAATTTCCCTTCCATGATAGAAAAAGCTGATCAGATTTCCTGAATTGTTTAGTCCTGTCTAAATAATATCTAAGTTGGCGGTGAACATCCAGAAAATGTAGCTTTTGTTCCGACCTGTTGAAATAGTTAGGGAAAAGACGGGAGATCAATAGTTTGGTTTAGGTTTGTTTGAGAGGAAACCTTAGGTAAAAGGATGGATTAGTGCGGAGGGATACCCTATCTTTGTGAAACACTAAGTAAGGAGGGCGACTGCACAGAGTATGGAGTTCAGATACCCTTCCGCTGAAGTTATGGCTACTAGAAAAGTGTCTTCCATGAAAGCAACTTCAGAGAACATGAAGCCGCTGGTTCAAACGGGAAGAATTAAGGATGCCAGAACCAAGTTCAAGTCCCATTGAGGCGGGGATCTTTGATTGGAGGCTTGAGAAGAAAATGCCCTTAAAAGGCTTTGCAGAGCTTGTGAGCCATGATGCTAGACTCCGAGACACCTACATGATAATTAGATATAGCAGCCAACTGAACTCTAATGGTAGATGAAGAAGAGCCTAGATGAAAGAGTTCTGCTAGAAAGTCTAGAATAGACTGTATAGGTGCAGTGAAGGGATCTATATTTTTTGATGTTGCCCAAAAGGAGAAGCGTTTCCATTTGCTATTATAAATCTTCCGGGTAGAAGATTTATGAGAGGCTATCAAGATATCGCGGACCGAGCGAGATATTAAGGGAAGCCTGGCTAAGGTCGGAATCGGAGAAACCACGCTGTGAGGTTGAGAGAATGAAGAGATTGGTGCAGCTGTCCCGATTGGTGGGTCAACAGATCTGGCACTGGGTCCAGATGCCAAGGCTGCTCCAAAAGGTAACGATGAAGGAACGGAAACCATATCTGTCAAGGCCAGTAAGGGGCAATGAGGATCATTGTCACTCTCAAGGCGATGGCTTTCTGAATTAGTTGAGTTATCAGTGGAAAAGGGGGAAAGGCATACAGAAGTCCCCGGGGCCAATCGTGGACTACAGCGTCTCTGGTGGGATGGCCTGGTAACGGGAAGAGAGTGAAGTCGTCGTGACACTTGCTGTTTTGGGGAGTAGCAAAAAGATCTCAGCAAGGCTGGCCCCATCACTGGAACACTTCTTCCAGTACTGATCTCTTCAGAGACCACTCGTGGGGCATGAGAATTGCCCTGCTCAACTTGTCTGCAATCACGTTGGACTTCCCGGGAATGTGCGTTGCTACCAGAAAACGCTGAGAAGAGATCGCCCATTGCCAAAGTCTGAGTGCCTCTCGACATAAGGGGTATGATCTGGTTCCACCTTGTTTGTTGATGTGCCACACTACGGACATGTTGTCCGTCTGAATTGCAAGTCATTGTGGGAAGAGAGTCGTGAAGTGCTTGCAATGCTAAAAGCACTGCTCTCATCTCTAAGACATTTATGTGCAAGTGGCACGCGAAAGGTTGCCACGTGCCCTGGACTGTCCTGCCCTGATAATGCCCCCCCCCCACATCCGATCAGGGAGGCGTCTGTTGTCAACGTGGTGACTGGAGGGTCTTCCTTGGAGAACCTGAGGTGATGTGATCCACCAAGACAGTTGATTCTTGCATGACTGAGTTATCAATATGGTGTGGGACATCGGGAGCTGTTGGAAGGACCATTGAGTAAACAGCATCCATTGGAGGATCCTCATGTGGAAGCGAGCTAAGGGGAGAAGGGGGATAGCTGCTGCCATAAGTCCTAATACCTTCAAAACTAGTCTGGCTTTGATTTTGTTGCATTGTAAGAGAAGGTAAACTTGTTTGCGGATGTCTGACACTCTCTGCTCTGTAAGTCTGGCTGAAAGATTGAGTGTGTCTAATGTGGCGCCTATAAAGGTAATAGATTGACAAGGCGACAAGGCAGATTTTTCGAAGTTTATTGAAATGCCTAGAGCTTGGCAAGTTTGGATAGTGAAGTCTCTGGACAGAAGTAGTTGATGTCTGGTGGTGGCAGTAAGGAGCCAGTCGTCTAAATATGGAAACACCTGGAATCCTTGATGTCTCAAGTGAGCCGCGACCACTGCCATGCATTTGGTAAACACTCGGGGGGCTGTAGTGAGACCAAAGGGCAGGGCTCTGAACTGGTAGTGACTGGCTCCCAGCCTGAAGCGGAGAAATCTCCTGGAGCATCTGTTCATCTTGATATGGTAGTATGCGTCCTGAAGATCTATCGAGCACATCCAATTGTCCTGACCCAAGAAGGGTAGAATGGACTGTAGCGTGACCATCCGGAATTTTGTTTTTCTGACATACTTGTTTAAGTTCCTGAGATCCAATATGGGTCTCCAGTCCCCTGTTTTTTTTGGTACCAAAAAGAATTTGGAGTAGATTCCGGATCCTTGTTGGTCTGCTGGGACTGATTGGATAGCTCTTTTTGATAGCAGCTTTGAAATTTCTAGTGCTGCTTGTTCCCTTAGACTGGGTGGAACGTCTGGAAGGGATCCTTTGGGTTGGGATGGAATGTGAATAAAGGGAATTTTTTAACCCTCGGATATGATCGACTGTACCCATTTGTCTTGTGTAAGGGAAAGCCAGGCTTTTGGGTACAGGGATAATCTTCCCCCGAATGCCTCCGAAGGTGGACAGCCGGGCAGCTCCTCAGGGATGCTGAAAGGGTTTATCAGAGAAAGTTTCTCTGCTACCCTGGTTTTGCGGACCTCCTCTGCCTCTAGGGCGGTGTCTATTGTTATTCCCCCCTCTGCCTCTAGAGGGGAATTGACCTTGTGCGTCAGATGAGACTCCCTGGGTTTGTTTGCGGAACCACATTTTTCCTCCCCTCTGACCTTTGGGATAAGGCCTAGAAGGGGTAGAAAAACGGACTCCCATGGCAGAGAGAGTCTTACCTTCCACTTCGCACCTAGTCGATGTATCCTTCACCTGAGGGCCAAACAAGGATGATCCATCAAAGGGGGAATTGGTGAAGGACGCCTTGAAAGGGTCCGCAAAGTTGCACAGCCGCATCCAGGCGTGACGTCGTAAGGCAACGCCTGTGCCTGCGGCTCCACTCGACCCATCCGCAGCATATGAGATAAGTCGCATGGAGGAGTTAACGATGGAGTTCAGGGTTGCCAACTGGGAGTTCATTCTGTCTTGGAACCCCTCAGCTGTTGGATCCTTTACCTCTTCACTCATATCCTTGAGTAAATCTCTCTGGAGACGAGTGAAGTGACATAAGTAGTTCAGCGACCGCATTGAAAAGGTCGCTGATGAGAACATCCGCTTACCGTACCTGTCCATGGTCCTAGATTCCTTATTAGGAGGATGGACAGGTACCGAAGGATCGGCCAACTCCGTCTTAGTGGCCGCGGCCACCACCATGGCATCGATGGGGACACCTTTAGATAAAAAATCTTTATCTCTAGGGGCAGTAATAAACTTAGACGGCCTCCTCGGAGTGAGTTCCACTGAATCAGGAGCCGTCCAGGCCTTCCTTGCCACCACTTCCATAAGGGGGTCAAAAGGAGGGGACACCCAGGAGGTAGAAGGGCGAGAGCCGAACGCCTCAAGGTACACTGACTCATCCTCTGAAGGGTTAAGGGCTGGCCAGTTCCCCCTCTGTTTCAGGATCTCAAGGATGTCAGCAAAGGAGACATCCTCAGAGGGGGATCGAGGGGAACCTTCAGATTCCTCTAAGTCAGTGTCAGAGGTGACAGACTCAGGGGAGTCAATGTGCTTCCTCTTGCACTGCCTCTTCCTAGGGGGTTCTCCTACCGGGTCAAGAGAGGCCTCGGAAGAGGAGGAAATTCCCAATGGGGAAACTTGAGGAGTTGGCTCTCTGCGGTCTGAAGCAAGGGGGTGGGTAGAAATCACCGCAGGCACTGATGATGGAGGGGTTGACGGAGCCGACTGTGGGGCAGACACTGGTTCTAGCACACTCCGCATGACCTCGAAGGCACCCCTATCGGGCAAGGCCGGAAGTCCCCGCTCCGAAGAGACCAGGACCCCCCCGGCACCGACAGGGACGGCTCCGAGGCTGATGTCGGAGCCCAACTCACCAGCGCCGAAGCACCGAGAGGGAGAGCGGGGTCGGACAAGGGTCCGATGCCACTCGCCCCCTCGGAGCCGACGAGGGAAGCTCGGTGCTGAGATCCCTCCAAAGAGGAGATCGGAGCAGACGACGGAGCCGAAAGGGAGGGTATCGGATCAGACGCACCGACAGTCATGGCTCCGATGAGCCCCGGCTCCGAGCTCAAAGGAGTCGAAGGAGGAACACATTGAGGGACAGAAATAGCCGCTGACTGATGATTCGGGCTATGAAGCATTTGGGCCAGCGCCTCGGACTTGAAAAGTCTACTCACTACCCTTTGCAAATCATGGTCAGATAGCCTGGAAGACCGTGAGGAATGCGATCTATGGCTCCGCTCCGAAAGAAGAGGGGATCCTGGTGCCGAGTGAACGGAGCCGATGGAGGGAGACCTAGATCTCTTTCTCGCAGGTTGCTCCGATAAGAGTATCGGAGCCAACTGAGTCTTATCAGCCTCGGCTCCGGCCGGAGCAGAGGTAATAGTATGAGGCTTGGAAACATCGGCTCCAGCCGGAGCTGATGTCGAAGCAGTTTTGATGCTTCCAGAGGACGGCTCTGAAGCCGGAGCTGACTGTCTGGAAGGCTTCCCCGACACAGACTGGGTCGGGGGGCCTTCAGGCTTTAATAAGCCACGCAAAATCAATTTATTTTTGCGTTCCTGCAGGACTCTAGGGCTGAAACCATGGCACACAGCACATGAGTCCTGCAGATGCAAAGGTCCCAGGCAATACATACAAGAAGTGTGACCGTCTGTCAGAGACATTTTCTGACAGCACGAGTCACACTTCTTGAAGCCTGAGACCTTGGAGTCCTTAGACATAGTAAAGGCCTAAGTAATAAACACACACACACACACACACACACACACACACACACACACACACACACACACAGGCCTTTAAGAAATATTAAATTCCAGTCACACTAAAGGACTAGGAGAAGGAGGGGAAGAGGCCTAAGGCCTAAAGTTAAAGGGGAATAAAGGGAGGGATTATGGGCAAAAGAGGTGAATCGATTCAAGGAAAAAGACAATTAAAACTAAAAATTATACTAAGAAAGTAATAGGGGTCTAAAGATTGTGAAAATAGAATAATTTTTCACTAACCTGCCAGAGCCGGTAGAAAAGCACCTCGTCAGCTAAGCGGCAAACGAGATCTGAGTAGTTACCGCCTAGCACTGTGGGATATAGCGGAGCTTCGAGCCGGTGGAATTAGCTCTCGAGCTTTAGTATTGGCCGAGTCGGAGCCGAGGATCGGCTCCGAACCCATCCAGCAAGAATGAAGGTGAGATAGACAACTTAACATTATACCTTTAAGGAATGCCTTGCAAAGTTTATGTGACATGATGTTGTGGTCCAACAAGCAGATATGAAAATTTGAAATGGCTGCCAACTGAACTTTTACTGTGGAGGAAGAAGATCCTGAGTGAAAAATTTCAGCTAGGAAGTCCAAGACCGAATAAATCGAAGCAGTAAAGGGATCTATGTTCCTAGCTTTTGCCCAGAAGGAGAAACGTTGCCATTTACTAGTGTAAATCCTTCTGGTGGAAGATTTAAGGGAAGCTACTATGATATCCCGGACGGGATTAGAAATCATAGGAAGCCTGGCTAGGGACAGAAGTGGAGCAACCAAGCAGTGAGGTTGAGAGAAGGTATGGATTGGTGCAGCTGCCCCGACTGGTGGGTCAAAAGATCTGGAACCAGGTCCAGATGCCATGGCTGTACCAAAAGATAATGATGCAGGAACGGAAACCATATCTGTCGAGGCCAATAAGGGGCAATGAGAATCATCTTGGCTCTCAAGGCGGTTGCTTTCTGAATTACTTGTGGCATTAGAGGAAAGGGAGGAAAGGCATAGAGAAGTCCCAGGGGCCAATCTTGGATTAGAGCGTCTCTGGGGGGATGGCCTGGAAGGGGGAAGAGGGAGAAGAAGTCGGGGCATTTGCTGTTTTGAGGCGTAGCAAAAAGATCGCAGCAAGGAAGGCCCCACTTCTGAAAAATCTCTTCCGTCACAGATTGTTGAGAGACCACTCGTGAGGCATGAGAATAGCTCTGCTCAACCTGTCCGCTATGATGTTGGACTTCCCGGGGATATGCGTTGCTATCAGAAACCGCTGAGAAGAGATTGCCCACTGCCAAAGTCTGAGTGCCTCTCGACACAGGGGATAGGACTTGGTTCCGCCCTGCTTGTTGATATACCACACTACGGACATATTGTCCGTTTGGACTGCAATAGTCCCCAGGGGAAGAGAGTCGTGGAGGGCTTGCAACGTTAAAGGCACTGCTCTCATCTCCAGGATATTTATATGCAGGTGGCATTCGAAAGGTTGCCAAGTGCCATGGACCATCCTGCCCTGATAATGTCCCCCCCACCCGATCAGGGAGGCGTCCGATGTAACCGTGGCGACCAGGGCGGGAGGAACAAAGGGTCTGCCCTGATGGACTTGAGGGGACAATATCCACCAGGTCAGATGCCTTTTGCAAATTGGAGTTATCATGATGCTGTGACGCATTGGAAGTCGTCGAAAGGACCATTGGGCGAACAGCATTCACTGTAGGAGACGCATGTAAAAGCGGGCAAGGGGAAGAAGTGTTATGACGGCCGCCATAAGACCTAATACTTTCAGGGCAAACCTGGCCTGAAATTTGTCACTCTGGAGAATCACATGGATGTGGTTTTGAATATCCAAGATCCTTTGGTCTGTTAACTTTGCTAAAAGTTGTACGGTGTCCAAATTGGCGCCTATAAAGGTAATAGATTGACAAGGCAGATTTTTCGAAATTTATAGAGATCCCTAGCCCTCTGCAAATGTGAATGGTGTAATCTCTGGCTTGGAGAAGTTGATGCCTGGTGGTGGCAGTGAGGAGCCAGTCGTCTAGATATGGAAACACCTGGAATCCTTGACGTCTCAGATGAGCCGTAACCGCTGCCATACATTTGGTGAACACTCTGGGGGCTGTAGTGAGTCCAAATGGCAGGGCTCTGAATTGGAAGTGACTGGACCCCAGCCGAAAGCGGAGAAACCTTCTGGAGCGCCTGTGAATTTTGATGTGTTAGTATGCATCCTGAAGGTCCACCGAGCACATCCAATTGTCCTTGCCCAGAAAGGGTAGAATGGACTGAAGCGTGACCATCCGGAATCTTCTTTTCTTTACAAACTTTAGTTTGCTGAGATCTAATATTAGTCTCCAGTCCCCTGTCTTTTTTGGTACTAAAAAGAAAGTACAGTTTTGTACCTACCATAAATGTAGATGTTCGAAGATCCACATTGCTGCAGTCCTTACATATGGGTAGTCCGCTGTCCTCGGTCGGCCCGAATACCAAAGTATTAGGCTGACGTCGGTCAAGGCGCTTAAAACTGACATCAGGACGTCAGGGTACAAAAGCGCATGACCGACGTCATTTCCTCAGTCTTTTCTTGCCCCAGATGTCAGAAGGCCCTAACAAGAAAGGCCAAAGCCAAAAACCAGCAAAACCTAACCAACCACCCGTGCACTAACCATATTTACAATATGTACAACACAAACCACACCACCACCTTCAACAACAGACGGGAAGGAGGGAGGGTAAAATGGACTGCAGCAATGTGGATCTTCGAACATCTACATTTATGGTAGGTACAAAACTGTACTATGTTCTTCATCTCACATTGCTGCAGTCCTTACATATGGGTAGAATCCCAAAGCAGAGGTAAGGGAGGATGGCAAAACTATAAAGCATTAGGAGCTGCCAACATGCCCTGTAAAATTGCAGTGGCAAATCCAGCCCTAGATTTAGAGTAAAGTGGAAGGTGGTAATGCTTAGAGAAAGTATGCACTGAACTCCAAGTAGCTGCTTCCAAAATATCTTTAGTAGCCACCCCTTAAAAAGCTGTAGAAGTGGCAGTAGCCCTAGTGGAATGAGGCCTAATCCCAGCTGGAATCTCCTTACCATGATGGGAATAACAGAAAGCAATACAAAAACCAATCCACTTAGAAATAGTTTGTTTTGAAACAGGTTTGCCCTGAGAACCCAAAGCAAAAGAAACAAACAACTGCTGAGACTGCCTGAACCCTTTAGTTCTGCTCAAATAATATCGCAACTGTCTGTGTATATCCAAAGTGTGCAAAATCCTTTCCCTTTATTTTGGGGGTTTGCATAAAAAGTAGGCAAATGAATAGTTTGGTTTAAAGCCACACTAGAAACCACTTTAGGCATAAAAGAAGGGTTAGTACGCAAAGACACCCTATCCTTGTGGAAAATTAAGAAAGGCTCAACTGCCATAAGGGCCTGTAATTCAGAAACCCTTCTCGCAGAGGTAATGGCCAACAAAAAAGCAGTCTTCCATGATAAATATTTCAACTCTGCCGATGCTGCAGGCTCAAAAGGTTGTAGAGTGAGTTTCTCCAACACAAAATTGAGATCCCAAGCAGGAGTAGGAGCTCTATGTGGGGGTCTTATATTCTTTGCCCCTCTAAGGAATTGCTTAAACAAAGGCTGAGAAAATAATGGTGGGTCACAGTCATAGTGAGCAGAAATTGCTGCAGCATGAACCTTTATAGAGGAGAAGGACAAACCTTTGTCCAATAACTCAGTAAGGTATTGAAGCAACACTTAAATTAGGTTTAGAAACATCAAAGTCCTTTGCTGTACTCCAAAATAAAAATCTCCTCCATTTATCTGCGTAAACTTTCCTTGTACTAGGCCTTCTGGCCTCCAAAATAACATTCAAAACTCGTTGTGGAAGCTGAGACCCTCCAGGGTTTAAAACAGAATATGCCAGGCTGTCAGATGTAGAGAATGAAGTTTGACATTGAGTAAATGACTGTTCTCCTGAGACAGCAGGTGAGGAATGAAGGCAAAGGCCATGGAGGCTCCTGTACCAGACTTCTCAGTAATGGGTACCAGTGCTGTCGAGGCCAATCTGGAGCTATTAAAATCATGTTTGGCTTGTCCTGTCTAACCTTCAGCAGTACCTTTGGGAGGAGAGGCAGAGGTGGAAAGGCATACACGTGAAGATTGCTCCAATTGAATGAGAGAGCATCCACTTTCCAAGCTGTGGGATGAAACCTTTTGTGCAAAACTTTGGCAGCTGGTAATTTAGTGGAGAAGCGAACAGATCTATGTCTGGAGTTCCCCATAACACTGTCAATCTCTGAAATACATGAGGATCCAATTTCCACCGTGGGGATCCATAATTTGTCTGCTCAACACATCTGCTAAGGAGTTCTGTGCTCCTGGCAGAAACCTTGCCTGAAGATTTAGCTGTAAACTGAGAGCAGTCTCCCACAAAATCATTGCTTGTCTGCATAGAGGATAAGAATGTTCCCCTTGCTTGTTGATGTACCACATGACAGTTGTGTTGTCTGTTTGAATCAACACCTGCCCTGGAAGAAGTAAATCCTTGAAAGCTATCAATGCAAATTGGACTGCTAACATCTCCTTCAAGTTGATATGTAGATGTTGAAGTCTGGCAGGCCACGTGTCTTGTACCCATTTTCCATTTAGATGAGCTCCCAAGCTTTGTCTGAGGCATCTGTCGTTAAAATCTGACTCGCCTCTGGCCGGGTCACAGAGAGTCCCTTGTTTAGGTGACATTCCTGAGCCCACCACAAAAATTCCTTTTGAATGCAAGGTATTATCTGAATGACAGTGTCCAAATCTTGGCAGTGCTGTGTCCATACATTCTTGAGATACCATTGTAGCTTCCTCATATGCAGTTTGGCATTGGGAAGTACCAGAATACAAGATGCCATGAACCCCAAGGCTTGAAGGACTGTCCTTGCAGTCAGCCTGGACTGACGAGACAACTGGTGGAAGTAAAGAGAAAGATTCTTTTGTTTGTCCGGGGTCAAAAGGCCATCTGGGATGCTGTATTCAGTCTCACACCCAGAAAGCATATGCACAGAGAGGGTACTAGACTCGACTTTATTTCGCTCACAGAATACCCCACGCATCTTAACACTGCCATCACATACTGTAAATGATGAAGAAGTCCGCCCCTTTCTCGGGCCAGAATCAGGCAATCGCCCAAATAAGGATCGATCTGTATTCCTCTTAGCCTGAAGAAAGCTACCACTGGAGCCAGAACCTTCGTGAACACTCTGGGCAGTAGATAAGCCAAAGGGCAATGCAGAGAACTGATAATGTGAAGTCCCAGCCCGAAAACGCAGATACTTCCTGCAACTGGGCCTGATAGGAACATGAAGGTAAGCCTCCTTGAGATCCAGAGTCACCATCCAGTGATCTTTGCCCAGCAGAGGTAAAAGCTGTTGTAACGTCAACATTTTGAACTTGGGAATGTCCAGATATGTGTTGAGGATAGATAAATCCAAAATTGGTCTCCACGTGTTTCCTTTCTTTGGTACTAGAAACAGGTGAGAATAAAATCCTAGGCCCACTTCTGGCAGAGGGACCGGTTGTATGGCCCCTATTTGAAGTAGTAGAGAAATTTGTTTGCGAGCCTCTAGTCTTTGCTGAGGAGGAACGTCCGGCATGCCTTTGAAAGGAGGCAAGGTATGGAAATAAAACTTGTAACCCTGGTGTATGATATCCAATACCCATTTGTCTTGGGTAATCAACATCCAATTTTCCTTGAAGAGTGCTAACCTTCCTCCCAAAGGTGCTGCCAGGCAAGAAGGATCTGGCAGCTGAAAAAGTAGGTCATTGGGCCTGTTTACAAAAGGACTGGCCCCTGCCCTCACCCGAAGATTGTGCAGGTGAACTCCCTGTTCTAGGCCTGAAAGAACTCTGAGCTCTGCCCCTACCACGTCTAGATCTACCCCTAGACTGAGAATCATAAGAAGGATACGTCCACCCCTTAGCAGGCCAATTCCTACTAATCTTCGGAGGCTGAACTTGCAAAAAATCTTTAACAGCCTGCATAGACTTAGCCTTGTCTTCCATTTTCTTCAAGACTGACTCCACAGGTGAACCAAACAACACATCAGACTGCAAAGGAGCATCCAAAATCCTTGTCTTAACATGGTCAGATAAATTCTGACCCTTCAGCCAGGCGTGCCTGCGAAGAACTGAGCCAGTGGCAGCCACCCTAGACGAGGCCTGCACAGCATCAAAACCACACTGTAATGAATGCTTACCCACCTGTTCAGAGACATGCACCAAATCTTGTAATTCTTTACACTCAATGCCTTCCGCCAGAGCATCCACCTTAGACTTCAATTGAGAAAGAAGAAAGTTTTGATATTTCAACATATGAAACTGGCAATTCAAAGCCCTCATAGCTAAGGTAGAAGATGTATAGACCTTCTTTCCCCATCTATCCAAAGCTCTGGCTTCTTTATCTAGAGGAACCGGATTTTTACAACAGAGGCCTTGACACCCTTAGGTCCCTGACTAATAGTTTCTGGGTCCGCCCTAGGACTCTTATAAAGATATTTATGAGCCTCAGGCACCCTGTAATACCTATCCGGTTTAACAGGAGCAGGAGGCAGAGAATCAGGATTAAGTGAAGCCTCTGCAAACACATCTTCCACAACATCCAGAACAGGGGGAATAGCCAAGGGCCTATGCTGGGGTAACAGCAAAAACTCCCTAAGCCTTTTCCTAGAATCAGAGAAGTCCTGACCTTCCCACTTAAAATGTTCCCTCATAGAATGAAGTGTCTCTGAAAAAGAAAAATCCTCTGGAGGAGAAGCAGAAGGAGTGGAATCATCTGCATCAGAATCAAAATAAGGAGAGTACTCCTGCAAGTCTTCAGCTGAAGACTCTGAAACATCCGAAGCCTGCTCAAAACTTCCCAACTCTGGCTCCACCCTAGGCCTCTTATCAGGAGGGGGCAAAGAACCTCTAATCAGAGTAATCAAATCTTCTGCCATTTTAAGCATGTGCTTCTTAGGCACAGACCCTGCAGAACTAGGAGTGACACCAACAGAAGCTAAAACTGGCCTGCCTCTGGGAGAAGCCTTGGAAACAGAAGGAGAAGGCCTAACCACCCTAGGAAGGGAGGGGAATACAGTAACTTGAGAAGCCCCTTCAGCCTGACCTGCCTCCTGAGGGGCCACCTCCTGCAAAATCAAAGTCTCCCCCTGAGACTCCAGAGAAGTCTCCGTCGGAACCACCGGTTCCACTGAAGCCTCTAAAGAACCGGCGTCCGGAACGGACGACTCATCTTGCCTGGGTTTAACTGCTTTGTCTTTGTGCTTCTTCGCAGAAGCGGGCGCGGAGAATCCGGCGGCATATTATAATTGCACCGCTTCCCAAAGACCAGCCTAGCACAATCTAACCTTCGCTAACAGTGCTTATTGAACCTAGCACAAAAGCGACACCCAACAACGCCGTGCTCAGGCCCCAAACAAGGAATACACAAAGAATGATAATCCCTATGCGGTATCTGTTTCCCACAAGAAATACAGTTATTCACTTTTCTGACATCCGGTAAAACACTGAGGCAAGAAAAACCAAAATATTCCCCAACGGGGTACTTAGCCAACTTGGATTCGGTCTGAAACTCCGAATTCGAAAAATTTCAGAACGCCGAACGGCACTTGCAACGCTGCTTCTGCATCGGACCATGCGGCAAAAAAGACTGAGGAAATGACGTCGGTCATGCGCTTTTGTACCCTGACGTCCTGATGTCAGTTTTAAGCGCCTTGACCGACGTCAGCCTAATACTTTGGTATTCGGGCCGACCGAGGACAGCGGACTACCCATATGTAAGGACTGCAGCAATGTGAGATGAAGAACATCCTCGAGTAGATTCCGGATCCTATTTGGTCTGCTGGGACTGGCTGGATGGCTCTTTTTGCTAGCAGTTTTGATATTTCTGGTACTGCTAGTTCCCTTAGACCGGGTGGAACGTCTGGAAGGGTTCCCTTCTGCTGAATTGGGGTTTGGATAAAGGGAATTTTGTAACCCTCGGATATGATCGACTGTACCCATTTGTCTTGAGAAAGGGAAAGCCAGGCTTTGGGCACAGCGATAATCTTCCCCCGACTGCCTCCGAAGGTGGACAATCGGGCAACACCTCAGGGATGCTGGAAGGGTTTGTCAGAGAGAGGCTCCCTGCTACCCTGATTCTGCGGACCCCCTCTGCCCCTAGGGCGGCGTCTGTTATTGTTACCCCCTTTGCCTCTGGGGGTAAACTGACCTCGTGCGTCAGGCGTGACTCCTTGAGATTTGCGGAACCACATTTTCCCCCCCTTCTGACCTTTTGGGTAAGGTCTTGAAGGGGTGGAGAAACGGACTCCTGCGGCAGAAAGAGTCTTGCCATCTTGTTCGCATCTAGTCAAGGTGTCTTTCACTTGAGGTCCGAACAAGGTCGAACCATCAAAAGGAGAGTTTGTGAAGGACGCCTTGAAGGGGTCTGCAAAATTACAAAGCTGCATCCAGGAGTGACGCCTTAAAGCCACTCCTGTGCCTGCGGCCCTACTCGCTCCATTGGCTGCATATGAAATGAGCCGCATGGAGGAGTTAACAATAGAGTTTAGGGTTCCTAGCTGTGAGTTAATCTTATCCTGGGAACCAGCAGCTGACGGATCCTGTAAAACTTCTCTCAACTCTTTAAGAACATCTCTTTGAAAGCGGGTGAAGTGACACAAGTAGTTCAGCGACCGCATGGCAAAGGTCGCTGAAGAAAATATCTGCTTGCCGTACCTATCCATAGTCCTGGAATCCTTGTTAGGAGGATGGACAGGTACTGAAGGATCAGCTAGTTCCTTCTTGGTGGCTGCAGCCACCACCACAGCATCAACTGGGACACCTTTTGTCAAAAATTGCCTATCAGGTGGGGTCGTGATGAATTTAGAAGGTCTCCGAGGAGTGGGTTCCACCGAATCCGGGGCCATCCAAGCCTTGCGAGCCACCACGTCCATAAGAGGGTCGAAAGGTGGAGACACCCAGGAGGTGGAGGGTCGAGAACCGAACACCTCCAGGTATACAGACTCGTCCTCGGAAGGATTAAGAGAAGGCCAGTTCCCCCTCTGCTTAAGGAGTTCAAGGATGTCTGAGAAAGAGACATCCTCAGAGGAGGACCTTGGGGATCCCTCCGACTCATCCAAGTCAGTATCGGATGTAACAGACTCGGGGGAGTCTAGATGTTTCCTCTTACATGTCCTCTTACACAGAGGCTCACCTGACGGGTCAGGAGAAGCCTCGGAAGAGGAAGATATTCCTAGTGGGGAAACCTGAGGCGTTGGATCTCTGGGTCCGGGAGCAAGAGAGTGGGAAGAGACATCAGCAGGCACTGTAGTGGGAGGAGCTGATGGAACTGACCGTTGACTATGCCCTGGGGCTAGTACACTCCTCATCACCTCGAAGGCTACCCCATCAGAGAGGCCAGAAGGCTCCAGCTCCGAAGAGATAGGAACCCCAGGTCACACTGACAGGGATGGCTCCGAGGCTGATGTTGGGGCTGAGCTCACCAGCGCCGAAGCTCCGAGAGGGAGAACGGGGTCAGACAAGGGTCCGATGCCACTCGCCCCCTCGGAGCCGACGAGAGAGACCAGACGCCCGGATCCCTCCAATGAAGGAATCAAGGAGGAGATCGGAGCAGAGGACGACGGAGCCGAAGGGGGAGGTATCGGCTCCGTAGCCACAACAGTCACGGCTCCGAGGAGCTCCGGCTCCGAGCTCTGTTGAAGAGTCGAAGGAGGAATGTTAGGTGGATGTGTAATAGCTACCGTCTGATGAGACGGGCTATGGAGCATTTGGGCCAATGCCTGAGACTTTAATAGCCTACTCACCATCAGACCACAGCCTGGGAGGAAGACCTCCGGCTCCAAATGGCTCCCGTGAGCAGGGGAGGGGTCGGAGCGAATGTGTATACTCCCAACGAGGGGATCTTGATCTCTGGAGCATAGGATACGTCGACTCCAGTCGGAGCCGACAGTGAGTGCATAGATTTAGCTGTATCGGTGCCGGGTGGAGCCGATACTGAAAGCTGTGACACAGAAGGATCGGCTCTGGCCGGAGCCGATCTCGTCATAGAAGGTGAACCAGTAGCCGATGGCTTAGGGCTTGGAGCCGAAGGCTTTACTGGTTTCGAGGGCTTCCCCGGAGCAGACTTAGTCGGGGAGCTCTCAGGCTTTAATAAGCCCCTTAGTATTAGTTTATTTCTGCGCTCCTGCAGGACTCTTGGGCTGAAGGCATGGCAGACAGAACAAGAGTCCTGCAGGTGCAGAGGTCCCAGGCAGTAAACACAAGAAGTGTGACCGTCTGTCAGAGACATTTTCTGACAGCACGAGTCACACTTCTTGAAGCCTGAGACCTTTGTGTCCTTCGACATAACTGTGTCGAGGGAGCACTAAGTACCAAAAACACACACACACACACACACACACAATAAACACCCAATCCAAATAAAAAAATAAAACAGGGATACAAACACACCCAAACACCACACAGAATCCCTGACAAAAAATTAGGAAAAGGGGAGGCTTACGGCCTAACTTAGGGGAAGGGATAAATAACTGAAAAAGGGGAATCACTAATGGGAGATAGGGTTAAAAATCTAACCATTAAGAGTTAAAACAATAACAGTAGTGGACTAAAACGAAAGGGAGTGACTAAAAGTCTGAAATTTTGAAAACTTACCAGGAGCCGGTAAAAATGCACCTCGCAAGCGAAAGCGGCAAACGAGATCTAGGTAGTTATCGCCTTGCATAATGGGATATAGGGTTGCCTCGAGCCGGTAAAATTAGCTCTCGAGCTTTAGTAAGTGGCCGAGTCGGAGCCGAGGATCGGCTCCGAACCCATCCAGCAAGAATGAAGGCGAGATTGACAACTTAACATCACTGCTTCGGCTGTTTGTAAACGAGTCTGAAGAATGTGTAAGATGTGTAATCTCAAGCTGCGTATCCTGTCTGACGTGAGGAATACCTTTGTTTGAATAGTGTCCGGCCGTGCCCCCAATGAAATCTAAAATTTGAGCCGGGTGAAGAGCAGACTTGTTCATATTGATCGTAATGCCCAACTTGTTGGCTAACTGAAGGAAGGAGTCTCTGGCCTGACATAGTAGATGCTCTGAAGAGGCAGTGAAGAGCCAATTGTCCAGGTACGGAAAGACGTGAATGCCCTGAAACCTCAGGTGAGCCGCTACTACCGCCATTACCTTTAACAGCCGGGGTGCTGTGGTGAGACCAAAGGGGAGGGCTCGGAATTGGTAATGATGGTCTCCCAACCGGAAGTGAAAGAACCTCCGGGAGCGCCTGTCCATCTTGATGTGATAGCACGCTTCCTGGAGATCAATCAATCACACCCAGCCTCTGGCCTGCAGGCAGGGCAGGACAGATTGAATCGTGACCATCCGGAATTTTGTCTTGGTTACTGACAGGTTCAATTGGGACAGATCCAATATTGGTCTGAGGTCTCTCTGTCTTTTTTGGCACTAAAAAGAACCTGGAATAAACCCCGGACCCAGACTGGTCGGGGGGACTCTTTCTTAGCAGTGAATCTACCTGCACTGCTGCTTCCTCCCGCTGCGTGGGTGGGACGTCCGGGAGGGCTCTGTTGGATGGAGGAGGATCCTTGAACAGGACGAAATATCCTCTGGATATGACTTGCAGCACACAGTGATCTGTCATGATGGACTCCCATGCTAGTGGGTGAAGCAACAAGCGACCCCCGACTACCTCTAGAGATGGACAGTCGGGCAACCCCTCAGGGCTGCTGTCCGGGTTTATCCGAGAAAGGTTCTTGGGACTCGAAATTCCTAGGACCCCCTCTGCCTCTAGGGTGGCATCTATCATATCCCCCTCTGCCTCTAGGGAAAGACAAGTCCTGAGCATCCCGGAAAAATGCCTGAGACTTGCTGAACCACATCTTCTTCTGGCCTCGCTGGTTCCTGGAAAAGGGCCTTTGAGGCGCAGAGAAGTGGATCCCAAAGGCAGACAGTGTCTTCCTGTCCTTCTTGCTCTGGACCAAAGTCTCTCTGACCGTCTTCCCAAAATGGAAGAACCATCATAAGGGGAGTTGGTAAAAGACGTCTTGAAGGGCTCCGAGAACTGACATAAGCTGAGCCAGGCGTGATGCCGAATGGCAAAGCCTGACCCTGCCCACCCATGCAGCTCCCTCTGTGGCATGGGAGAGCAACCTCACAGACGTGCTGGCTACAGATTTTCTGGTGGCCATTCATGCAAACGTCTTCCTGTCCTCTGCCGACATGGACCCTAGGGTAGACTCAGTGACTTCCTTAACCAGATCTCTCTGGAGTCAAATGACGTGCTTCATGTAGTTCAGTGCCCTCACAAAGAAGGTCGCTGAAGCATAAACTCGCTTCCCAAAATGATCCAATGCTCTCGACTCTCTGTCAAGCGGATGGACCATGGAACTCTCCTGGACAAGTTCCTTCTTGGTGGCCACCGCCACCAGCATAGCATCTACAGGGGACTCCTTGTGCCAGTTTAACTTGTCCGGGAGGGGGGGCTTAAGACCATGTCCGGGCGCTTGGGTATTGGCTCTACGGTGTCCGGCTCCTTCCATGCCCTAGATGTTATCAAATCCACAAGTGGATCGGCAGAAGGGGACACCCAAGAGGTAGATTGGCCCGAACCGAATGCCTCTAGAAACACGGACTCGTCAGAGGTTGGTTTTGGGGTGGACCATCCCCCTTTTTCGTGAAGGATCTCCATAATGTCTACAAAGGAGACATCCTCGGGGGGGGGGGGATCTTAGGGAACCTTCCCCTTCATCCAGGTCCGTGTCTTCTGTGAGGGACTCTGGAGTAGAGTCCAAGTGCCTCCTTTTACACGTATGCTTGCGAGGGGGCTCCTCAGGAGGACCACCTGGGGAGGTCTTGCAAGCAAATTGTTCCCAGGCCGGATCTTCCTGAGGCACTATGGCTACAGGCTGTCCCTGAGAGGGCAAGATGGTCGGACCTACACTCAAGGCCAGGGGGGGTCTGGACGGACTCCGAAGACGAAATAGTCAGAGGCCTTGACCCTGCGAGCAACCTCTCCACTATGTCAAATGCCGAGGGGGAATGGACCTCCTGGACTGACCGAGCGGAAGCCGCTCCACCCTGATCCGACTGGAGAGCTGGGGCCGAGCCTCTGGGAGCTGAGACACTGAGGGAAATGCTTCTCTCCACAACAAGCTCATTGCAGACAGCATCCCCTCGGATCCAACCCAGAGGCTATGGCTCCCATCCAGTCGGATCTGACACACTCAAGGCACTGGCCGGCATCGATCCCTCGACTCCAATCATCCTCTGATCCAACTCCAAAACCGCAGGGTGGATCGGCGAAAGACTGATGGGTTTAAACACTGGCTGAAAGGAGCCCGCTCCGATGGGAGAAGGCCACGGCAAGACTCCCATCTGGATTTGACTGCGGATAAACCTCCGCATCATCTTGTCCATCTCTGCTTCAGAGAGGCTCTGTGTAGAGCAGGAAGATGCCGCTGAAGTAGGCAGGCGAAGTTGGTGGGGAGAAGGCCTAGGGGACGACAGACTAACCTGTACCTCGGGCTCCAGCGAAAACCTAGGGGACCTGAGCCGAGAAGTCATTGGCCTGGAAACAGGTTTAACTTATGGCGGCAGGGGGGTGGTGGGGGTGGCCTCCGACAAGTGGTCAGGGGATCGCTTGCGAGGCCGGTCCTTCCTGGCTTTATCCCCTTTCCCAGGCCTCTTGGCGGGAGGGTGAGTCCCAGAGGCTGAGGAAGGGGAAGATGAAGCAGCAGCCGCTGCTTTCCCGGCAGGGGAAGATGGGACCTCAGTCCCAGCAGAAGAGGGCAACAGGCCCTTAACGATCAGTTTGTCCCGCCTGTCCTTAATTGCCTTGGGATTAAATCCAGTGGAATCAGGACAGGGGGACTGGAGGTGAGCCATCCCCAAACAAACCACACATAGAGTGTGGCTATCCGCCGGAGAAAGTTTATGGCCACACTCTGTGCACCTTTTGAAGCCTGGCTTTGGGGCGTCTGCCATGCCTCAGCCAGCCCAAAAAACACACAAACACACACACCACGTGGAAAGAAAAGAGGGGAGGAAACATAGTAAAGCCTACGAGCTATTTCGACGGAAAACCCCGAGAAAAGACAGAAAAGGTTAGAAGAGAAGCTATAGATAGGAAAGCTAAAAAATAGAAGCCAATTACTGTTGAAAAATACTGCTGAACGCTATGGAGCTCGGACCACGCTGCTTCCTCTCAGGTGGCAAATGAGATCTGAAAGGAGAAGAGAGACGGGGGGCATTATGGGTAAGGGGAGAAGCATGGAGCTCAAACTCGTAGCTGGAAAATGCGGCCGTGTTGGATCCAAAGACCCACACGTTCCACAGGTTGAAGAACAAATGAAGTAAACTACTTCAGATCTAGATCTTTAACAGCAAGTTCTGTTAGGAGAAGACTCTGTGAACCCCTTCAGCCTGGGCCATTAACACATGTTGAGTCCTCGCTAACCGTCCATTGTCTCTAGTATGACTGACTTGAGGTCTTGTGACTCCAGAAACTATTCTCTGTGATCATACCAGTTGACAGCTTGTTTTGCTTTTCCGCTGGGAGACTGGTGGTACCTAAAGTCCAGACATAACCCCATGACAGCAGCAACAGGTGTGCTTGTCTCTGACTCTCAAAATCTGCTGAAGTGGAAAACGGGTGCAAGCTCAGTCAATAATTAGTGAAAAAAAACTCAAGCCTTGCAGAGTCCACAAAGCAGGTGCTGAAATGGACCTGCTCTAACAGGGCTAGACTAACACCTACCTTCCAATTCTTGGTCCCACTGACAGTGTTCCATCGACTTGTGGCTGTGAATAGGATCTTTCCTCAGATTACGTTGGGTGGAAATATTTAACTACCACCATTTTCTGACAGTGAAGTAGGTCAAAAGTTGCTGTCTATGCCATCTAAAGGTGACAGGATTGAAATGCCGGTGCTTAATGACAGTGCTTTATGCTGCTGGCTTCTCTCAGGTAAAAACACTAAGTGCAGACTTCACTTCTTATGTGTTGGTCACACTTGGAAAGCTAAGTTTTAAGCATCAAATGCAAAACTATTCATCAGGACACCTAAGGATCAATATACTTAACGTCTGAACAACAGATAAGAACTGCTGAGGTCTGGAACTAGGTAAGCTCCAACAGTCAGCAACTGATATCACAGCATGTGCCCGCATCAGTTATTTGCGCTCCCAACCATAAAAGCTTTAACAATCTGTGATAAAGGAGATGATGAAACAATTCAATAAACCTTCAACAAAAGTGCACAGGGACAGATGCATTGTTACAAATGCTGCAATAAACTTAGCACATTAACTTTCTGTCGTTCTGACAGAAGCACAAAAAGAAAGTACAGTTGTATAAGAACTTAACATAACAGTAGATAGTCCTACAGATCACTGTTGCAGTATTCTTAACAGATGGTTGTAGGTCGCTGATGTCCAACCAGGGTAACAAAGCCTTACCTTCATACATCCTATATCTGGGCGAAGACCAGAGCACGTAGTCACTAGGGTATAAAAGCAGACATACATACAAGAAGCTCAGACTATCTCGCCACCAGCCCGAATGCAGGTTGTTGCACGTGACAAAGTAATTGTTCATTAGGTACTGTAGCTTCGCTTGTCAGATCAGATAAGTGCCCCATTACTGAACCCTCTATTTTCTTGTCTATTTGCTTATAATTGTTAAGATGTCAGCCAGAAGGGGTAAAGTGGGAGTTCACTAGACAAATGTAGATGATGACTAAAACGCCTGGTTAATCCACTATGCCAAAAAGCCTGGGTGCAGGCCTCCCACATAAGAAAAAGGTCAAGAGACCTACAGAAGATTCTCCTGCTGTTGTCTTGGAATTCAACGTACCCACTGAAAAGGGTGAGCCCACAGTAAACCCATCAACTTCTCATTAATCCTCAACTGTGACACCACAGGAAGCAGGTGCAGCTCCTGAGGCCTTGGAGACAAATGAATCCTCTGATGAATAATGAATCAGTGCAGAGAGCCCTCAAGGAATTCCTCAGATCCTTATGCAGGAAGAGATCCCCGGAGCCCTCACTGAAAAGCACCCAGATTCAGAATCTCGTAAGAGAACTTTGGCATCTTTTACTGAAGCAGTTATATTTATCAGTCTGCCAACATCAGCATACCTGGTTATCCACAGCCAATTTCCCACTTTCATACTTGAGGAAAAAGCCAAAAAGAAGTAGCTGCCACAGGCTTTTGCGGCACCACTTGTCACCCCTCATCAGAAGGGACCTAAAGGATAAGCTTTAAGGTTATCCAAGTGAGGGGATCAAGGGTGACAATGCTACAGGGCAGGGAGGACTCCCTGTCCTTATCTGCTTCAAATGTAATGACCTCAAGATCCTCATATTTCTCAAAGGATGCCGACGACACCTAAAAAGAAAAAGAAGAAAGAAAAAAAAGCACTCAACATCCTCTTCTGCATCCAGTAAAAAATGAATGGTTTGATTTTTCTCAGGTGCTTTCCAAGGAAGACAGAACACTGGACAAGTGATGTAAGAAAGTGCACACTTCCTTCACCACAGCCTTTAGGGCTACAAAGTACCAAATTCAAATGACCAAAAACTTGCTTTCTGTGTTACAATCCTCAAGCAAGACCCTCACAGAGCCACATACTCCAGATTCAAAACATCTCATGCACTCTTTAGTAGCACAGGTATCTCAAACAGCAAAGCACAGTATAAAATGTAGCTATGAAACTACAGATGCCTCTTCCAGAGCAGCTGCCACTGGTTCAGTAATTATGCAAGTGTGCCTGGCTATGGGGCCAACCTATCCCTGAAGACTTCAAATCTAAAATTTTAGACTCTCCATTGGATAACAGCCTGTTTGTTGGCTCTTAGGCTGCCAGCCTATTTAATACTTTGCAGGAATGTCCCAATTCCAAGATGACAGCATGACAATCTATTCTAGGTCTCTTAGGCTTTTTATTAGGTGGGAGGCCTACGTCCGGGCCTTCCAACATAAGTGGATTAAAAAAGCAGTTTAGCAGTTGTGTCTCAAGAAGGGTATTAAGAGTGGACACCCCTGGCTGGGGGGGTTGAAACAAATAACTGGCAGACAGAACAGAATTTATAGTTGTGTTTGGGGCCTAGACAGAAAAGGCATTTATTGTGTAAGTCTTTGTATGGAATTTGTCTACTGCACTCACACTTACCCCTCCTAGCTGACATCTAACCATTATAAGCAAAACAAACAAGAAAAAATAAAGTTCCTCAATGGGGCACCTATCAGATCCAACAAGCAAAGCTATGGTACCTAGCAACCAAGCAATTACAGTCCATCAGGTGTAATAACTTTCATTCGGGCTGGCAGTGAGATAGTCTGGGGATCTCATGCATATGTCTGATTTTATACCCTGACACCTAAAAGCTGAAGTCATCACCCAGACGTACAACATACAAAGGTACAGCTTTGGTAGCCCGGCCAGATATCAGCGAGCTACAACTCCTCTGTTAAAAATACTGCAACACTGACTCAGTCATTATATCATCAGGTCTGAAAGCCAATACACCTCAGTGTCTACGGGAAGCCAAGCTAGTGCATTCTTCTGTGACTTATTATGCTGCATTAAAGTGGGCATACACATGGACTACATAGATACTACTCATTAAGCAACTACAAACAAAGGCAGATATCCTAAATGTAGTATTAAGTGTCTCTAACTACAAGCACAGGCTCATTACAACTGACAAAAAAAAAAAAAAATTAGTGCCAAAGTCAAAATACAAATACAGAATTAAGTGACGAAAACAAATGTTAATTTCTTTACCTAGGAGGACTTATCTTTCTTCCTTTTAAACGTTTCTCTCGAAACTCCCTTCTCTGTCGTCTAGATCGTCTTCCCTGCAAAATAAAATAGAAGAGGTCTGTCACATTTTAGTGCAACATTTAGGCTTTCAGTTTTCTTATTTTACTTCTATTTATGCTGCAGAAACAGCAGCATGACTGCTCAGTGGTGAATACCTCTTCCTCACAATGCCACGGTATAGGGTTCAAACCTCATTTCCTCTTATGAACTGTGCAGTCTCTGCATGTTACTCTCATGTCTGCTAGGGTTTTCTCTAGATACTCTGGTTTCCGATCACCTCCCAGAAACACACTTGATGATTAGCTACTTTTAACTGACCATTTGTATTTCACATACACCTGCTCTAGTGGAGAGAGGTGTGACATAAGCAAGTCCTAAGACAAACCAGTTCACGTACCTTATTAATATGTCAACTTTAAAACTTAAAATGGAGTCCATAAAGAAAAAGTAGAAGTTAGATGAGGAGTATGCCCCTTTAAGTAATCAGCCTTTTCAATATGCATACTATAGCACATTAAATGGCAAGTTAATCAAGAAATAAGCTTGCCAAGTAAGCTGACAGTGTCTTCTGCAATTAGTACAACTAGCTCATAAGGGAAATAAAACCTGTGCAAAAATTTGAGCCAACATTCTATACGTGAAATAGGAAGACAGGAAAGATCAACATCACACAAGTAAGCTGAACTGAAAGAACACATTCCCAAGCTGTGTGCAAACCCACATGTTTCAAAGGAATAAGGTTGAGGTTGTGAGCAAAATCAAAATAAGCATCTGACAGGGTTTGCTGCTTTAGGAAAGTCACAGAAGACGGCTAATAATAAACTAATCCCAGTATCAAATGCTAAGCCCTGTGGAAATGTGAAAAGTATAAAAATGCAATGACTGGTCTAGACAAATACAGAGTTGAGACATGACAAAAGTCAGCAATGAAACTGTCTATATTCCTCAAACCTTCAGAGAAAACTACGGACAGAAAAAGAAACTACGGACAAAAAAAGAGAAAATACTTTTCTGACTACATCTTGCTCTTCTGTGTAGTACGATGGACTGTGCACCCTTAAATGATTATATGACTCATGCTACCAACTAAACGACAAACGGTCAGCAACTACTCTGGCATAGTTTTATTTTTTGGCTGAGATCACTTCCTCCTGGAAGGTACTGTCTGTCCCCATAAAACAGTGTCATATTAAATCCTTTTACTGACCTGTGTCCTCTGACACAAAGCACACCTGTGTGATGATACTCACCATATATACAGATCAGCTACAGCAGCAGTATAACATAACAGCTTTCTTCTTATGTTTGCCCACCTATTGTTGGCTGCTTCTTTTGTTTCAGTGGCACATGTCCCATATGTAAAAGCAAGTACCCCTATCCTGAGTAAATGCAGACCTCTGGTACATGCTAATCAGTACAAAAGGTTACAGTGTCCTATGCCCTCTTCAGTTCTTCCAGCAAGAAACTAACTACACCCCATAACTGTAAATGCTTGTAAATAAAAAAAAAATTACATGTAAGAAACATACAGGATAATCCAGAAAAAAGACCACCAAGGAAGAAGGTGTAAGAACTAATGATAGTGTGTGTGCATCTGTCGAAGATTAACCCCCTATTACAAATACAAACCACAATTCTAGAAGTCCTGACAATTCAAAGGATAAACTGTAATTCAGCTAAAGTGTCTTTTGGCTCTCAATTTGTGCTGGAGGACAGATGTGATAAGGTTCCAGCCTGCCAACTTCTCTTCTGTGAAACAGGAATATGTGCTCGTAGCACATACAGACTCTGGTAGAATCCACACAGGAGACCGGAATAAT
Source organism: Protopterus annectens (assembly GCF_019279795.1). Taxonomy (NCBI): domain Eukaryota; kingdom Metazoa; phylum Chordata; order Ceratodontiformes; family Protopteridae; genus Protopterus; species Protopterus annectens. Next base: position 1,229,800,389 of record NC_056735.1, read on the forward strand.
CAAAAGTGGCAGGACCAATTGTCTGCATCAAGAGGAGGCGTGGAGTACATCACAAACACTGATGCACCTCAATCCTTGGATGCAAATGAGCATGTGCTGGGGGTCAGGGCTTAATAGAAATTTCTCATCCTCCCTGCAAATGACAGCACCACTCCACCTCACAGACTGAACAAGCCGAATGCAGATGTTCAGGTCCCTGACGATATGCACACCTATTGTGTGAATCAGAATGGGGGATTCTGAGCATCATTTAAATTCAGTAGATTTTTGTCAGACATTATGAGTACAGTAACGACAAACATGCTCACAGGAGAAATTACCACAAGCAGATCACTAGCTACAACAAAAAGAGCAACACACAAGCTGAAAAAAAAAAACACTACAGGAGAACTGCAGCGAAAAACTAACCACTTTACTTTTTTTTTTTTGAACACCAATTTCAAGGAAAGAAATGGCACAGGCCAATGCCGGACGAAAGCACAAAAAGAGTAGAAGAAATGTCACTCCTAACACCTGCAGAAACTAAAGGAAGTGGAGGAAAGACAAGAAGGAATAATCACAAATAGATATATTTGACTTATCTGACAAAACTTCAAAGAAAACCCACTAACAGCTTAGCATTCAAGACTCAGGAAAAAACACATCTGTCACTGCTGATGGCAGACGAGATCTGAGTATGCAGGGCAGAGAGTAGAGCATTATGGGGAAGAGGGAGGAGCTCAAGACTTGAATCCTAGTCTGTATAAATGTGGCTGAGTCGGATCAGAGGATTGGATCCGTAACCCAACCATGAGGAAGAATGAGAAGGACAACATCAGATTTAACTTTTCGGTGCGAGTAAGGCTGCACTGCACATGCCTCTCAGTTCCTGCCCAATAAGCACAGATTTAAGACTTTGGTACTATTAACAATTCTGCAGTTTTAAGCAGCACTGAAAAAATACGGAGAAAATGTGCACTGTACCTGCCAGCTTCTGCAATGCAATTACTTTAACATCTTTATTAAATCACATTTTGCTCTATAATTTAGATTTGCAAACATTAATAAAAAAGAAAACAAACAGGAATAACTCCCAGTGTTACCATCATGCAATATGCATATTTTAATTCACTCCAACATTAAGTTAACTCAAGCCTTGTCTTCCCTAAAATCCCACTCCTCCTCTTGAAAATTATTACACAGGTATCACGTCTACTAATTTAATTTATATAAACTTTGCTCCTTCCCTTTTCTAAGGATTCCACCTCCATTTCTTTTATCACCTTTACAAAACCCAAACTTCCTTTAAAAAAAAAAAAAAAAAAAAAAAAATACAAATTTAATCGGACAGCTTGGTATATTCCCAAAATAACATGTTCCCATTTACCCCTCTCTTCCCCATCACAGCTCCAGCATTTGGATCCAAGGGAAAAAAAATATTTAAATTGTGCTTGGAGGATAAACACACCCATGCAAACACTTTCATGCAGAAATTCTAAGCCTTCTTGATTTTGCTGAATACTCAGGAGATTTATAAACTTCCTCCCATTGTTCCATTGTAAATTACCTTTCCACACTCTTTTCCCAATCCTACCTAACCTTCTCTGATTGATTCTTGTAGTTATCCTACAACATTTCACATTTAATCCTTTTTAAACACCAGCCTCTGTTTTAGACATAAAACTCTATCAGAGCTTGTCTTTCACTTAGCATTTCCATATCCCTTCAATTCCTCCCACTGTTCCACTGTAAATTGCCTTTAAACACACACTATGGTAGAATCCACAGAGGAGACCGGAAATAACAAGGATGTGTTTGTATGCAAGGGCCAACTGTCTGCTTCAATAGGAGGCATGAAGTACATCACAAACCCTGATGCACCTCAATCCTGGGATGCAAATGAGCATGCACTGGGGTCAGGGCTTAAAAGAAATTGTCTCATTCTCCCTGTAAATGACAGCACCACTCCGTAATCACGCAGTCCAACTCCCAGGGAATGAAAATGCTGTAGGTCCTCAGTGTGTGTGGTAAGATAAACCAATCAAAATGGCCAATGATGGGGTAACTCCATAATCTTAAAAAGGGCCAGGGGAAAAAAAAGAAAAAAAAAATATTCAAAGGCAGCCTATGACTTCAAAATAAAGTGTCGCTTGTCCCTCTTAATATAGAGGATGAACAGGCGGGGTAGCTCGTTTAGATACTTTACTATATAAAATACATCAGGATGGATAGTAGCATCTTGAATACATACATGCTTACATCTCAACAGCTTACTATAAAATGGCAGTTGGGTCACACTTACTCAGTATTTATACACTTGTGCAAGCCCTTGGACAGCTTGTTAAAGATGTATACACATACACTGATTTACATCCTCCCTCTTAAAAAGACTGCCCTTAAATGAAAATGACATTGCAATTTGACGTGCATTAATATAGACATTAGAAACAAACTCATGTCAAAGTTGCTGTGTATCTATAACATGGTCTGGAGATGCGACTGGATCTGGTAACATAACAATCAAGACTGGGTTTAGCAATACGGACAACCTTCAGTGAACACCTTGTATCAGGAACTTTGGGATTCACCACAGGAACGGGGATATTTTCTGAAACTGGAACACTGGACAACTCACTCTAACAACTCCAATCCGATCATAACCTTTGGATGTTTGCATGCTTAACACTTCTCCCTCTCGTAATGGATTGAGTGGTTTGCTGGTCTTATCGTAACATGACTTCTGAGCTAAACATTTCTTCAACAGATTGGCTTTCATTGACCTTTTGTTCTTGACACATGGAACCAACAAATGACTACTGATTGGTAACATGGTCCTGGTTTGCCTCGACAGAAGTCTCTGAGCAGGTGAACCAAGATGTTTATCAGACCAAACACAAACACACACAAAAACATACTCGGAGACTCTAAATAAACACCTGCCTAAGCAACAGAGACCTCCAAAGCATACCACCAAACAACTGCCATCACACAACAATACCCACGTATCACATAGTCCACAAAGTCAGTATGCCACACAGTCCCGACCCATAAGGCTAAACAACGCACCAAATACACTTGTAATAGGTGAGACTATAGTCAGACACACTGACGTCCCACTCACCAGTCTGAACAAGGAGAAGGTCACTGTAAGCTGTCTGTCGGGTGCCAGGATCCGCCACATAACACACGCACTCAGGTCACTCCAAAGCAAGTACAAATATGACTCCGTCATTGTCCATGCAGGTGTGAATGACCTGAGATGTACCTCCCTGGACTACATGAAAAGAGACATAGAGGAGGTCTCTGATCATGTAGCCCAGGCTGGTATGACCCTGACCTTGAGTAGCATCTTACCCTCACCAAGAATGATGCCACAGTATAAAGAAAAAATGACAAATTTTAACAACTGGTTAAAATATTGGTGTCACTCAAAGGGGATCCAGTGTCTGTCAGCCTGGGGAAGACATGCTCGACAAGCCACGCTGCTTCGCTAGGGATGGCTTGCACCTATCACCCCTGGGCTTTCGAATACTGGCTAAGGCTCTTGCCACCCCCATAGTGCCTTTTTTAGGCAAGGCTCAAAAGACAAACCCGCCTCCATAGAAAATATAGAGAAAAAGAAACTAAGGGTAATGCTACTCAACGCCAGAAGTCTAAACCTCAAAATGCACGCACTCGAGACTCTCCTCAGTATGGAAAACATCGATGTCTGTGCGGTAACAGAGACCTGGTTCAAGGCTCCAGAGAGCACCCCAGCACTACCAGGTTATACTTCATATCATGCTTTCCGGCCACGAAGCTCGGACCGAACCACAAAAGGAGGGGGAGTATCCATATATATCAAAAATACCCACACCTCCAAATTAGTAGCACTGCACAAAGCAACGGAAACCATCAACGTGCAACTAACAGTGGGTAAAACTGCTTTTCAGTTTATAGCCTGCTACAGACCACCCTCCCAAACTCAGGAACCCCACTCGGCTTTCCTGAAAACACTGGAGAACATGAAAGTCTCTCCAAACACCATCATATTGGGTGATTTCAACTACCCAAACATTGACTGGGTAAACTACTCAAGCCCACACACCTTTGCCCAAAGGTTCCTAGAGTTTATAAACTCAAATGCTATGGAACAACTGGTCAATACCCCCACAAGAGGGGATAAAGCTGGAACCTCTTTGCAATGCAATGCACCTAGAAATAGTTTGCTTCCAATGCACTTTTTGTCTTTGTTTGTTCTGTTTGCAAGAAACCTGTAAACGCTGCAACAAAAAAACAAAAAAACTCTGCTCACCGCTGAAATTTTAGTCCTGCTCAAATAATGTACTAATTGCCTGTGTACATCCTTTTTTGTCCAAATTCTTTTAAGAGTTTTGGCAAAATGTGAATGGTTAAAAATATTTAATAGTTTAGAACCTATAATCCACTAATTACCACAAGGAGGAAGCAGAGAATAGTAATGAATGATACCCTGTCCGTAAATAAAAAAAAAAGGGCTCTACTAAAGGGCTAACCTGCCCTTCTTGGCACACCCTTCTTGCAGCAGAAAGCAGAAAAGCAGTGACAAACATGACAAATATTTCAATTCTGCAGTAGCTGCAGGCTCAAAGAAGAAGGAGTCAAAGGTTTTTCCAACACAAAATCCAGGAGTAGGTAGGGAGGGGGGTCTTATATTCTTTTGCCTTCTGAAGAAACTCTTTGAACAAAGGCAAAAAAAAAACAGAAAAACAAAGGTGGGTGAGTGAGCTGGGCTCTTGAAGCTGTGAAATGAATGGAAGGAAAGGACAACCCAAACTTTGAATAATAAGAGATACAAGATATTGAGAGCAACACTCCAAATTAGCTCTCCAAATCTCTCAATTCTTTGCTGTGTAAAAAAAAATAAAATACTCTCATTTTTTCAATATCCTCTCCTTAGTACTAGCCTCTCTAGCTTCCATAATCACATTTAAAACTTGTTGAGGAAAGAGTGAGACTGTGCAACACAACAGAATATGCCAAGTGCTGTGATGAGAAGAGATTGAGCTTGACATTGAATGATGCCCTTCTGAGATATAACACAGATGAGAAATCAGAGGTAAGGCCATGGAGGCTTCCTTACAAGAGATCTATGTCTTGTTCCCATGACACTGTCAATTTCTGAAATACATGAAGATCCAGTTTCTGGTTCTGTGCTCTGGCAGAAACCAAGCCTGAGTTGAGTAGTTGGCTTACTTACGGTCTCCTCCAATAAAAATCATTGCTTGCTGCATAGAGGGATAAGAATGTTCCCCCTTGCTTGTTTGATGTACCACATGACAGTTGTGTTGTCTGTTAGAATCAACACCTGCCATCAATGCAAAAACTGCTAACATCTCCTTCATGTTGATGTAGATGCTAGATGTCTGGCAGGCCACTTGTCTTGTATCCTTGTATCCACTTTCCATTGAGCTCAAGCAGTGTCCGGTGGCATCTGTGTTAAAATCTGACCTCTCGCCTCTGGGTATCAGAGAGTAGTCCCTTTTAGGGTGACATTGACTGAGCCCACCCTAATTCCCTGTTTGAAGGCAAGGCAGTGCTGTCCCATACAGTTTTGAGATACCATTGCAGCCTCATATGCAGTGGCATTGGCAGCACCAGAATCTAAGAGACCATGAACCCTAATGCTTGAAGGATAGTTGATGGAAGTAAAGTGACAGGCTTTTTTGTTTGTCCGGGGTTAAAAAGGCTGCTGCCGCTGCTGTATTCAGTCAAGCACCCACATAGAGAGGGGTACTAGACTGACTTAGACTGGACTTTACAATAGAATAGGCATCTTAGCACTGCTGCCTGCACTATGACATATTGCGATAGAAGTCTGCTCTTTCTTTTCTTGAGAGACAGCCAGAATCAGCAAGTAAGGATAGATTTGAATGCCTTGAAGCTCGAAGTAAGCTATCACTGGAGCCAGAACCTTTGTGATACTCTGGGCATGTAGAATAAGCCAAGGGCAAATGCAGAGAACTGATAATGAAAAGCCTTTAGAGGTAAGCACTTGAGATCCAAAGTTACCATCTTGCCCAGATCAGGTGTCAGAGGTTGTAGTTGTTGTAACTTGGTAACAGTTGAGAACACTTAAGAAGGAGAGATAGATAAATCCAGATAAATGTGAGATAAGGATCCTTCTTTCCCCTTAGAACAGGCTAGAATAAATGGGCCCGGAACTGGCGGCCCCTTTCTGGGACTGGCTGGATACTGGACTCTCTGAGAATGGCCTGATCTGGAGTAACTGAGTTTTCTTTGTGGAAACTCTTTTCTTTGTGAGGTGCATCTGGGGCATTGTGTGGAATAAAAAATTGTGAAATAAATGATATAATGATATATGATGAATGATATCCAGCACCCATCTGTCTTGATTTCTTAAAAAAGAGACAATCTTGAAAAGAGAAAGAAGCTGCCGAGAATCCACTTCACTGGCAGCTGAAAGGCAGGTCATTGGTTTTGCTTAGACGAAAAGACTGACCCCCCCCTCACCAGAAGTCTGAGCAGGTGAACTGTCAACCATACCATAGCATTTCCCAATCTCTTCAAAGGCCCGAGCTGCCTTCAAAAAATCTTTTAACAGCCTGCACTTCTTAGCTTTGTCCATTTTTCTTTCCTTTTGTCCTCCAACAAGCCCATCAAACAACAACACTGTAAAAAAAAATCCAAAAAAAAACATCTTAACATGCTCAGCCCGATCCTCTTCTTCTGCAACTAGGCATGTCTCTGAAGACTAAAAGAAGCAGCCACCGAGCCGAGGGAGGCTGAACAGCATCCACAACCACACTGCAAAGAATGCTACCCACTTGTTCAGACACATGGAAATAACCAAATCCAGCAATTCCATACCTTCCCACAATCGCCACACCTTCGATTTCAATTATTCAAAAGGAGATAATTCTGATATTTCATATTGTGACTGACAATTCACAATGAGAGCTCACATTATGAATGAGAAGTATAAGAAGTATATGCTTTCACCCCCATCCAGCCCTTGCCTTTATCAGAGGGTACAGGATCAGGATTTTTAACCACAGAAGCTTTTTAACACCTAGGCCCCTGAGAAAAACAGTTCTGGGCCCGAGGACGTTTAAACATTAAACAAATGCTTATGCACCCTATAATACCTATCACTATCAGGCTTAGCAGAGGAGGAGGAGGAGTGTCAGGGTAGGGAAGCCTCTGCAAAAACATCCAATCAGAGTAATCCTGGCCTTCCCCCCTAAAGTCTTCCTCTGCCCATGAAAAGTCTCTGAAAAAGAAAGAGAAGCTCAGGAGGAGAAGCTGTCAGAGGGGAATCATCACATCCAGAATCAGAATAGGAAACTCTGGAAGTCAAGAACAGTCTCAAGCCTTCAAACTGAATCACTGTTCAATGTGAATCAAACTCCTGTTCCTATCAACTCCTATAGTACCAGGCATCAGGCTAATCAGAGTAATCAAAAATCTCTAATTTTTAAGTATATGTTTTTAGGCACAGAGCCCGAGATGCAGCTAGAGAAGCCCCAGCTGGCTTGAACTACCTAGAAGCCTAACTTGGCCTTTGGCAAAGGAAGGAGAGGCCCCTTGGGAAGAGGAAGAGAGGGAAGAGGAGGAGTAACAGCAGCGCCCCTCAGCCCTGCCCTGAGGAGGGCACATCCTGTAGCACCTGTAACAGTAGAGTCTGAGCTGAGAGAGACTCCTGGCAACCTCCCTGGCCCGTGGCTCCCCCTCCTTCTAAACGCCCTGTTCCCGTCTCCTCGACGGTTCCTCACCTAAACTTCACTGTTTGTCCTGATGAAGCTTGGATGGCGCCGGAGCATCCGGCATATATTATAAATTTAACGCTTCCCAACTAAAACCTAGCACAATCAAGCCTCCTCTTAATAAGCGCTTGTTAAATCTAGCCTCAGGCCCTATACAAGGTATGAGTAATCATAATGGTATCTACTTCTGCTTCCACAGTTATTCACTTTTTTTTCTGACATCCGGTTAAATACTGTTAGAAACTGAGGCAAGAAAAGCAAAAGGTTTTACTTAACCAACTCTTAACTCTGTCTGAAACGAAACTCCGGAGGAAAATCTCATTGCTTCTGCATCGTGAAAAAGAGAAAAGAATTGATGAAATTCATGCGGTCATGCGCATGGGCCATTTGACGTACTGACGTCAGTCTAACCGACGCCAGACCAGCCTTATACTCTGGTATTCGGGCCTGGGACGCGGACTATACCCAATAGTCAGGACTGCAGCAAGGGAAGACGAAGAACATCATATTGGATCTGGTCATCACAAACATAGGGATGCTATGTTCCACACCAGAGGTATACCCCTCACTGGTAAGATCAGACCACCAATTAATCTCACTGGACATCCATATCCCGTCCCCACCCCCAGCCAAGGTAACCACGGTGAAGAACTTCTCAAAAGCAAACTTCACACTTCTCAAAACTGAGGTGGAAACCTTCACAGCCCCTGGGCCAGTGGAAAACACGGCTCAAACCGCAGAATCCTTCGCAAATGCATTCTATGGACACCTGCAGGAATGCATGGGTCGTGCCATCCCAAATAAAACCAAGACTCACTCCTCCAAGGGCAGGAGACCTGTCTGGTGGACCCCGGCCATAAATAAACTGTACAACAAAAGGAGGAAGCTACTACATGATAGAGCAAGATCCCAAAAAGGGAAGGCAACTCTGATCAGTAGCAGCAAGAAGCTACGATCCCTCATAAAATCATCTAAGGCCAGCTTCGAAAGAAAAATTGCACAAGATACTAAGGACAACCACAAGGCATTCTTTAGTAATGACAGGAACCTGTGCGGCAACTCCCAGATATGCTCCGAGTTAGTGCAAAACGACAAAAAATACACTGAACCAACAGACATTGCCAACATCCTGGCAGACAGATTCAGTGCAAATTCCCCCCCCCCCCATCCCCCCCAAAAAGAGCAAATCTCCATCCCAACAGAGTGTAACCTCCCAGACATCTCAGATGATCAGGTGACAGCTGCCCTCTCCAAAGCAAAAAAACGCAGCATCAATGGGATGGGTGTCCCGGGATGCGTCCTACATGAACTACAAGATGAGCTAAACCCTCACCTAAAGTCCCTGTTCAACCTCAGCCTTTCCACAGGATATGTACCCAAGGAATGGCGTACAGCAACGGTGGTCCCACTCCACAAGGGAGGTGCCACAACGGACCCCGGTAACTATCACCCTATAAGCCTGACTAGCCTGGTCTGCAAAGCTATGGAGCTTATCATCATGGAACTCAAACAATGATAGCAGTAACCTTCAGACACTGGATCCTAACCAGTTCGCCTTTGTTAAGGGCAGGTCTTGCCTCTTGAACCTGGTCAACTTCTTTGAAACATTTACCAGGGCCATAGACGAAGGGAAAGTGGTTCACACAACCTACCTGGACCTCGCAAAAGCCTTCGACACAATACCCCACTCTGGTATCATAAATAAGCTCACCAGCTTAAATATCAACCCTATGTCACAAGATGGGTTGCAAACTGGTTCAGGGATAGAACCCACGCAGTCAGAATTGCAGGAGCCTTGTCGGACTTTAAACCAGTTACAAGTGGAGTTCCACAAGGCACAGTCCTGGGACCTCTCTTGTTCGGTATTTACTTCTCTGAGGTACAGGCAAACACGGGGAGGACTATGGCTGACTTAAGTTCGCAGATGACTGCAAACTGGGTGCCATAATAGACTCCCCGGCTGACACAAGCATTCTCCAAAAGGGTCTCACAGAGACAGATAACTGGTGCCAGAGTCATGGCCTAAAGCTAAATGCAAAAAAATGCATTGTCATCCCCTTTGGGAAAAACAAAGTGCCCACAGACTACCACATAGGAGGTAACACACTAAGTACGGAGGAAGTAATTAGGGACTTGGGGACCCAGGTAGATGGTAATCTCTCCTTCGACAACCACGTTGCCAAAGTGGTCAGAAAGACCTTCTATACAGCCCACCTCATCATGAAAGGTTTCACATCTAGATCAAGTGAGGTCATTGTACGACTCTATTCATCACTCATCAGGCCCATAATTGAATAGAATGCCCCATTTGGGATGTACCTTACCCGGCAACTGCAGCAACTGGAAAGACCCCAAAAGTACCTCACCAAGAGGATAAAGGGACTCAAACAGATGCCCTACGCAATTAGGCTACAGAAACTCTGGCTCTACTCAGTTGCTTACCACCTACTCAGGGGTGATCTGTGCCTGACTTATAAAGCCAAGTCCAACCCAGAATTAATGGACACGCTCCATCTCAAGAAATCCAAATCCCTTAGAGCAGGAGTGTCCAACCCGCGGCCCTCAGAGCTCTTCCATGCAGCCCGCGACCCTTAAATTTAAGTTTAAATTTAATTTCACTTTTTTTCCGTGTGTTTACACGTCCGCGTAGTTTTGCTCTTCTGCGCATGCGCCAACTTTCTTTTTTTTACGTTTTTTTCATACCAGCGTCTTTCCGCTGGTATGCGCATGCGCGAAAACACATTCGGGCGATTTTTAAAAAGAAAAGCTGCAGGAAGGCGCGAGATCGTAGCAGAGAGAGGATTTATTATTTCTTAGTTTGCTTTATTTCGTTGTGTGCACACCGACTACACTACAACAAAGGTAAGTTACAAGATGAAGGCTCAGCTCGCCAAGAATCTATGTGTTGCTACTATAGCCCTTACTTAAAACATCACAAATCTGTAAATCTCAAAGTCTTTTACTGGTTGTATGCTAAAGATTGTGACCTAGTTGTACATCTCAGAAAACAGCAAACATAAAGTTGCCTAATATTAATGTGGCTTTCTCTTGATTTTTAATGGTGCATTTCAAAGTGCAGCAGGACATGTTGTTATTCTGTACTGTAGTATAGGAAAGTCTCACAATGATAGTATGCCCTTACTATATTCGGCTAATGTGAATTAAGGATCATTAAAGCATTCTGCACAGATGGCCTAAATAACACAGCCATAGTAGCAAATGTGCAGTATTAGTTCTTGTACCTTGGAAAGGTTTTATTTTCTTTTCTCTTCCATTCTCAGTGTTCGCAGATGTATTGATCATATTGCAGGGCAGGGTAAACACAATTTGTCTTGAATAATTTGAAACTCATTTTAGGTTTTTGATGATTCTCCAGAATTGTAATCCGTTTTATTTTTTCTGTAGTAATCAGCACAACAAAGCACTAAACATGTCTTCATCACATCAATGAATTTATAATATGTAGCCATAATAAAGTCTGAAAATAAAACATGTGCTTTATGAACCTGTGTAGTAAATTAGAGGTTGTGCTGTATATGTTTGGCATTGCCTATGGGGAAATAATGCAAAAGAAACATGCAACCACAATTTTATTTTGCACTCTTAAAGGATGATTGAAACAGATCCATTAATATTGGTATACATCACTGAGCGGGAGGGAGTGCTGTTTACCACTTGGTTTACTTAGTTAACCAGAGTTAAACAATGAATCCTATAGGACTGTAAGCTTAACATATTGCCCATATTTACATTTTTCTTCTTAACTGATCTTTTCCATTTTTATTATGTATTTATTTATTCAGCAAGTTATAAGGGTACTTCTTCACAAACATAAAGGTACCAAACCAAAACCAGCATGTAGGACAGAAGGAATGAGTTAATTAGTGTTTTTTTTTTGAGACCAAAATTATTCAGTTGCTACATATTGAAAACAGATGTCCATTCCTGTTTCAGAGGTCAGTCAGTTCCCCATAATTTCTTTAGTTTCCATTTTAAGGATGTGCAAATGTAAGATATACTTGCATTGCTGGTATTCCTTATGTTTTTACATATTACCTAGCATTACTTGGTTCCAAGTAGTTCTTGTTAATAAAATTGCTTGCTGTATTTGCACTGATTACACGCTGGTGCCTAAATGCATGCACATTATTCACAGAGTAAATGTAATACTTGCAAACAGCTTTGCATCTTATCCATAGTATCTCTGAAGATTCTAAATATGTTTGTATCTTAACTGTAATTTAGCCTGGATTGTCAAACAAATTAACAGCACCAGTGATGCAGCCCGGCTAGCCCCTGTTTAATCAGTGTCAGCACTTTCATAAATATTTCATGGCCAGCAAGGACAAGTAAGCACCAGTGAGATAAGTACATTGCTTTTCACTTTGGGTTTGTTTATTCAAGTTTTTTTTCCCAATATATCTTCATACAGTTTAGTAAAGAATAAGAGAATAGTCTTATGTTATGCAGTGGTGTTTGTATTGACAGAAAGTATTCTGTGCTGAATGACTGGGGGACTCCTAATATTCCATATACCTAGAATTGGTTGGCAAAGGAATCTTTAATGTTGGGATAACTGGGGTGCTTTTAATACAGTTGTTGAAGTTGTTACTGGTTTCTTTTTTTGTGTCTCCAGATAGGAGAGGTGGGTAAAAATAATGCCTTTTTTATCACTTTCTCAAATTGCTACCATTGGTCTTGTTTAAAAGTGTAAAAATATACAAATGTGGATTTGTTGATCAGAACACCTTTAGACATTGCGTTTGAATACTCAGTATGGTTGTGAAGTTTGCATTTTCAGTTCTGTGCAGCACACAGTTGTCCTTTATCACTTCTCTGTTTAAGTTTTAGTATTTCCTTTCCTTGTTTCTAGGAGTGAGAGGGAAAGACTGTTAAGTTAATCAAAAGGTGGAGCTGATCTAGTTCATTTTCCAGAAAAAATATCTTGCTAAATGGAGCATGAGTGTTCCATAACTAGGAAGCCATTTTAAATTAGTTTTAATTTTTTGTTGATGTAATAGGTGTCATATTTTTAACAAAAAATTAGGTGTCAGATTTTAACAAAAAAAAGAAAAAATTATCTTAGCTGCACATTGTTCACATTTTGTGGAACTCCTATTGTTTTTAATTTTTAACAGCATAAGCAAGCTGGTCTGATTTTTACTATTGATGCCAAAAAGCATGGTTGTACATAAGTATTTTGCTCCCTTAGAACTATGCTTCTGGAGAACTTAAATACTTTCTCTGGCATCTAATTTAATAAGCTACTGTAAAAGGAGATGTTACAAAAGTATACAGCTCTAAGATTGTTGTTGTGTGACATTTTGTACCTGTTTAGAATGAGATATTGAATTTTAGGGCAAATATTATGCATTTATTAATTTATTTATATTTATTAATTTATTTATTGTTCAAATTAACCTACAATACAGCCACATTAGTCCGCATAAACCTGTGTTTGGGGTTTTTTTTTTTTTTTTGCTCTTCAGTTAAGGTGAGACCTTTTTTTTTTTTTTTTGGGTCCTCACCTGCCATTTGCCCCCAGACCATTTTTGTTGACTCAATGCGGCCCTCGCAACTGAAAAGGTTGGACACCCCTGCCTTAGAGCTACACGTTCTAGAGACTTAAACCTGAGCACAGAAATAAATAGGACATGCTGGAGGGACAGATTCATATCCCAGAGACTCCCATCACTCTGGAGCAAAATCCCAGTCCAGGTTAGGCAGAGCCCCTCACTGACCCTCTTCAAGAGAAATCTTGATGAGTGGATGGGAGATCATAAGTATACCCCCGGGATCACGTCTGGGTCCCTGCTAGACAGAGGCACAATAAATTAACCATAAAGGGACAATATTCTGTGACCTACTATTCATAGGCACAGTCTACAAATCTAAAAGGGTGGCGAAAGCCAAACACACACTGGCTAGGCTTGTAAATGCCCTAGGGCAGATAGCCTAGTATCAACCTATGAACCTATGAGGAATAGTTCTAAGATTTAAAAGATTCAGGAAAACACCACTACTGTCTTGTTTCAACTTCTCTAGTAACTGTTTCTCACTTTGAGCTGCACGTTCTGCCAAACCATCTGATTGCAGACACTCTGGGCTACTCATGACATGAACGAAGTCCCACTCTTCAGCAAATCTTTTGAACTGTTGGCTTGTAAACTGTGTGCCACTGTCAGAAATAACTCTGTGCGGGCTACCATCAACTGCAAAATGACGCTTCATCTTGGTAATGACAGTACTGGATGCTAGATTAGGAAGTAGGTCAATCTTGAACCAATCTGAATAAGAGTCTACTAATACCAAGTAATGTTGACCATTCCACTCGAAAATGTCGGTGGCTACTGTCGACCAAGGTAGTTCACGAATCTGGTTTAGTTGAAGTGCTTCTTTCTGTTGATGTGACTTTGTATTATTACATATAGAACACAAGATGATAGCACTCTCTCAATATCTTGTGACATAGAAGCCAAAATACTAGTCCTCTTGCCCTTCTTTTGGTAGAGTCTGTTCCTGGGGGACCACAATGCAAGATAGTAATGTAGTCTTGTTGCAAAGATTAGAACAATAACATTAGGACTTTTCATGATGACACAATTGTCAAACAAAATCTCATCTCTATGTAGAAAATAAAGTTGTACTTCTTGAGGTAAACTGGATTTCTTTGACACCCACCCTTATTTGATAAAGTGGTTGAGCTTCTCTAAAACTGGATCTATGGCTGTATGATTTCTCAGCTCATCAAGACGTGTGGAAGAAAAAATTCTCACTTCATGACTTCAAAAATCAAGATTCTCATTCTCATGCTGTTCAGTGGTTGATCTGGGTGATCTGGATAATGTACAGCAAGATAAAGAAGTTTGTCTTTCTTGTAGACAAGAGTGAAATGATACTTTTGTAATTTCAACATCATGTGTTGCAATCTGGCTGAAGCTGTATGGATAGGCTTTCTCAAAATAGTGTCTAGTGGTTGGTGGTCTGTTTCGATCTGGATAGGTCTACCATAATCATCATCATGGAAGTTTGAACATGCAAACACAATTGCCAAGAGTTCTTTCTCTATCTGAGCTTACTGCATTTCAGTTTGAGTAAGAGTTCTGGACACATAGGTATCAGGTTGACCCTCTTGAAGAATGACTGCACCTAGACCAAATTTTGATGCATCACATGAAACAGTAACTGGCTTGTGGACTTAGTATCTGAGAGTTGGTGGACTGGCAATTCTCTGTTCCAGGAGATCAAATGCTCTCTAGTGTTGTTCTAACGATGACTAAGATACATCTTTACATGTTAGCTCTCTGAGTGAAGCTGATATTTGACTCAAGTCTGGAATAAACTTGCCTAGGTAGTTAATCATGCCAAGAAAACGTTGCAGAGCTTGAACATTGTCTGGAGCTGGTATCTCAAGAACGGATGTTTTGCTTAGAAGGCTCTGGTCGTAAGCCTGAACTGGTAAATAAATGACCAACATAAGTGACTTCTCGTAGTCGGAATTTGCATTTCTGAGGATTTAGCTTAAGATTTACCTGACGTGTCCTTTCCAGAACTTTTCGGAGGTGTCTGTCATGCTCAGCTTCACTATTATTTCCTACTAGTATGTAGTCTACAATAACAGCACAGGGATATCCAGAAGAAATTTGCTCCATTGCAAGCTGAGACACTTCACTTGCAGAATTTATCCTAAATGGGATTCTCAGAAATCTGTACCTTCCAAACGGAGTACTGAAAGCGGTTAGCAACGAAGATATCTTGTCAAGTAAAATTTACCAAAATGAACTTGTTGCATCAAAGACAGAAAAAAACAGTGGCATTTGGCATAAGAGCAGCAACTTCTCCAACTGTATGCATTGGAGAGCAGCAACTTCCCCAACTGTATGCATTGGATGATTAGGTCTTTTCAGTGCATTATTTAAATTTCTTGCATCAATACATATTCTGATGTCATCTGAGCTTTTCTTATGAGATACCACCATGAAAAGATACCCATTCAGTAGTTCATCAACTGGACAAATTGCACCTTGTTGCACCATTTTGTCTAGTTTGGCTTTGACTCTGTTCTGCATAGCTACTGGAACTTTTTGGGCTGGCCTGATTACTGGGCTGACATCTGAGTCTAACTTCATGGAATACACAACTGGAAGCTTGCCTAGTTTATCTTCGAAAAGATCAACATAGGTAGGGAAAATACACTGGGCGAAATTAGAATAGTGGTATTTTAAGCTAACACAGTGTTCTTCCTTGTTAAATGAAAGCAATCCCATTTTTGAACAGTCTCTGAGCCCTAATAATGACTGTACAACCCTCTTAACCACATAAAATAACAAGCTGTAGCTTCTCCCAGCAGAGTAACATGAAAGCATTACTGAGCCTTCGGTTTGGATTTCTTCACCACCACAAGCAACCAGCTTCGCACACTTTGCCAAATCAAGGTTTTCACCATGACGTACTTTAGCAAATGTTTCTGCTGACATAACATTACACTTTGAACCTGTCAACTTTGAGCTCTATGGGTTTTCTATTTATCTGAACAGTACAAAATACTTCATTCTTCCCCCATATATTTACTGCATTGACTGTTTCACTAAGCACTGACACACCATCAACATAAAAAGTTGGATCACAGCTTTCTAACTGATCAACTCATTTCTTGAAATGTTCTCCTTTAATAAAGGAATGACTGCCTTTTGATTTACAAAATCTCTTGAAATGATTCCACTTATTACATTTGTGGCATTGTTGACCAAAAGCTAAGCACTTTTCCCTTCTAGACTCATGATTTCCACCACAATTATAACAGCTGGCAATGAAACAGGGTGTTAGCCCTTGCTTTGAGTTTGCTGACTCACTCTTATGCTTCACTGAGGCTGTGTGAACTACGGAATTTACTGGAAAGCTCTGGGGTTTACCAGTGAGTGCTGCAAGGGCTCCAATTGCTGCTATGTGTTTGGGCCTGTTTCTTTAAACCACGTGCTGCATTCCATCAACGTGAGCTTTAGAAGTTGCTGGAAACATGCATTTCTCATTTGTAAGCATATTTGTGTGCCTTTTAGTGAGCTTGCGTATCTGACAAATCTCAATGGCCTTGTTCAAAGTTAATTCACTGTCACAAAGCAAAATCTTTCTCACAGCATCATATTTAATACCACACACAAGTCTGTCTTTTATCAGCTCTTCCCTTAAATCACCAAATCTGCACGTTTTAGCTCTGTTTCTCAAATCAGGTATATACGCCACAAAAGTTTCACCAGGATTTTGCTCCCTTGTAAAATAAGTGCCTTTCCACTGTAATAATTGTCTGGGGAGTTACACATCTCTAAATTTACATTTCAAGCACTCAGGGACCTTCCTTGATTCAGCTGGTACAACAATATGATGGTTTCCCCCCTCTCATGCAAAGACAGTAGGTGCATACATAAATGAACACTCCCTTTCAGTGGCTTCTGACCCAGCTAAATTAAGCAGAATAAATGCCTTTGTGCTGTCATCTTTATCAGAAAATGCAGCCTGTATAAAAATATCATACTCTTGCTCAAACAATCTCCATTTCACTGCAATATTAGAATCAAACACAAGTGCACTTGGTTTTCGAAATCCATCTGCCATGCTAACAAAGTATTTGTGCATACATTGCAAATATGGCCCTTGTAATAATATGCGAATAGGTTTTCTCAGCAGCTTGTAATAACATTCAAACGCGCAAAAAAAAAAACTTCGAAATAATGTACATTGTGAAATATGCTCTGAAATGGCTGTATTTTGCAAAATAACTGCACCACTGCACAAACATGCAAACACTTCATATAGTTCTAATAACCTTAATATGTAAAATACACGCTGAGCGAAAAATGCGGTCATTTCCTTTTATTTTATTTGTTTTATGCAATTCAGACTTTATTTCACACATTTTCCATAGTAATTTGAACATTTCTAGCAAAATTGGACAGTTCAATTAATTTAAATATCGTTCAGAGCTTTCTGTATGCTCAGTTTCATATTTTGTGAATAAGAAATTATTTGAGCAAGTTTTAACACCTGAAATTCATTTCTGACCTGTTTTGAGAATTATACGTGCAGTATGGATGATCCACTCCTGTATACTCCCACCAACACTAACTAGATGCCTCTCGGATTCAAATTGGAGAAACCGGAACTCTTTCTGGCAGCAAGTCATTTTAGCCACGCCTCATCTGACATTAAGTCGCTCATCCCTCTTAATAAAGATAATGAATAGGCAGGGTAGTTCGTTAGATGCTTTATTACATAAAAACACATCAGGATGGACAGCAGCATCATAAAATATAAACAAACTGATTAACAGACATACCTTACAACATGTTTACATCTCAACAGCTTACTACAAAATGGCAGCCAGGCTCAAATGTGCGCAGTATTTATACACTTGTGCAAGGCCCTTGGATAGTTTCTTAAAGAGACACACACACAGTAAGATAAAGAAAAAGAAAAATAAGTGCTGCTACTGTCTAAAGGTTGTAATTCCCAATGAGAAAAGTATCAAAACCAAAACTGGACACAACCACCACGATGTTATAAAACCAGTATTTAATGTCAAAGTAAAACAAAATGAGATAAAATAAGTGCTTTCACATGCTACACAGGCATGCTTCTTCAGATTTCACAAACACATTTTCAAACAGTTCTTAAGTACTGACTACACAACCAAATAATTGAATAATTGAATAATGGATACAATAATTGAATTCAATAATTGATTGAGCAAGCAATATTTTAAGGCAACCAGCTCCTGGTTGAAAGCCAGATATAAAGTGAATCATATATAATGAAATGTGTGTATGTGTATCCTGAATACAAAAAATACAATGTGATAAATAGTATAAAGTAATAATAATTAACTAACTAAAAATTGATAATTTAAACAAAACACAATTTGCAACATCATATTACACTATCCGATGTAAAAATATATATAAAAATATATATAAAAAATATATCAAAACACTATTTACTAAAATGCGTGTACTAACGTACATCTACAACCAGGGTATAAATTTGAGTCCTTAAGCATGTCCAGTGCTTATAATTCATTACCTCTTAAAACACACACAGTAAGGTTACATGGGATAGCTGAATGGGCATGGCTAAATGGAATGAGGTTGAATTACATCAGGGTGAGGGGTCAACTTATAGCATGAGTATGGTTTTAAACAACTGGTCGCACATCACTGCACATGGTGAGTAACTATCTTACAGCAGTAGTCTTACTCAGACTACGTATCAAAGCTAATTTGACTTTGAGGCGGCTGTTTCTGCTATGACACCTTGAATAGCAAGCCCTCAAAACAAATGCCTGGCCTCAAACACACAAACTCTAACTTTCTTTGTGCAGTAAGATAAGGATTCAATCCTCAGCAAAGTCAGCTTACCAACTTCCAGCTGTTCTAAATTTATAACAAAGGAAGAAAGCCTGCAATGCATCTACTACAATCTGCACCTGTTTCTGTGGCTAAACAGAAGGTTATAATCCATTGTTCTCTTACAACTCTACCTATCAAAACCATTAAATGTATCACACATAATGACTGTACCTAGCTTGCATTTTTTTATCACAGTGCGAGTTATCCTATCTACAACAGTTGCAAGCATCTCATACATCACAAGGAGAACATGCTTTCTCCACACTGCATATAATCAGCTCCCATCACAACAGAAAAAAAAACTCTCATCACAATGGAAAAAACAACTTTGGAATTCATGTCAGCAAGAACCTGGAAACAAGCACTACCACGGGGTCCTGCAGGAAAGGTAAGTCTGACTCTCCGCACTGCATGAGATTGACATATTGGGACAAAATAGAATGGGACTGAGGAGTCACAGCACAACAAAACATTGTTTGGCCATCTGAACAGTAACCATCACAAAAAGGGAGAATGAGAACTATAATGGACACTATGCATGTCCCTATTTAGTAAAGACTAACACCCTGAACATACACTTACTGCAGTTACTCCATTACCTTTTAGTGGAAATTAACTTTTCTGTGCGAGTACCGTTGCACTGCCATGCCTCTCAGTTCCTTTCCAATAAGTACAGATTTAATACTTTGGTACTACTAACAATTCCTCAGCTTTCAGCAGCACTGAAAAATGTGGAGAAAATGTGCACTGTACTTGCCAGACTCTGCAATTAATTTAACATCTTTATTAAATCATATTTTGATACGTAATACAGATTTACAAACACTGAGAGAAAAGATATCACACAGAAATAAAAATTCCCATTGCTACTGTCATACAATATACATATTTTAATTAGCTCCATTATCACTTATGTTAACTCAATCCCTGCCTTCCTAAAATCCCACTCCTCCTCTTGAAAATTATTTCTCAGGTATCGCTTCCACAAATTTAATTTCAATAAACTTCGCTCCTTCCCTTTTCTAAGGATCCCACCTCCATTTCTTTTATCACCTTTACAAAACCCAGACCTTCCTTAACAAAAAAAAAAATAAAAATAATCATCCAGCTTGGTATATTCCCAAAATAACATGTTCCCAATTACCCCTCCAGCATCTGGTATTTATCCAAGGGAAAAAAATATCTAAATTGTGCTTGGAGCACAAACACACCCATGCAAATACTTTTATGCAGAAATTCTAAACCTTCTTGATTTTGTTAAATACTCAGGAGACTTATAACTTCCTCCCACTGATCCATTGTAAATTGCCTTTCGACACACTTTTTCTCAATCATACCTAACCTCTACTGATTGATTCTTGTAGTTATCCTACAATATTTCACATTTATCCCCTTTTAAACACCAGCCTCCATTTTAGACTTAAAAAAAATAAAACCTTTATCAGAGCTGGTCTTTTACTAAGCATTTCCATATCCCTTCACCTTTATATTGAATAAGAATATTGTATATTAGAATAAGGGGACTAAACATTTTTACTGCTTCTATCTTATCATCCATATCCATAAGCAAGAACATCCCAGTTTCTCAATTTTTGTACCATCTTTTATTTTATTCCCACAAGCCATAACAGAATCCTCTAACTCCTGCCCCTACATAATGTCTCATCAAGCCCTCATACAAATGGGTACTGCTGAACTAATTCATATGTTGGTAAATAGCTTAACACAACAACTTTTGATGTATCTTCATTTTATATCTCAAAAACTTAAAAGTATTCTAAAATGTTGCACAATGCCTAAATGCACTTTTCTTGATTTATCAAGTACAAAATATCTCCAAACAATGCTAGCTTTTCTCGAGTACAATATCAGTTATATCCTTGAATTTGTGATTTTTTTTATTTTCATTGCCAGTTGCTCTGAATATAAAACAAACTGTGGGAAAAGAGGACATACCTCCCTCCTGGGTTTCTTTGCATGAACACATCTTGTCAAAGAGGACCCCCTTAATTCTTCCCTCTAACCCTTCATATATCCTCCTTATTTACTCCATTGTGAAGGAACACAAATGCTACCACCCATTGTCCTACTCATAAAATCCCAGCTGCCCCTTCTCTGCATCAAGACCCACCAACAATAGCAGTGTTTTCTTCCAGTTTGCTTTCCTCTGGATCATCATAGTTCTATTAATGTGCCAAATGTTTGCCTCCCTCCACAAAACCAGTGGCCCATATCTAGCTTTAGAAACATTTCTGGCATTTTCTTTGGAATTGCAGACAAAACTATAATGGTTTACAATTCCAATGGGTCTACAGAAAGCCAGATTTGAAGGGTCTTTACCCTGTTTATGTAATGCAGCCATCCTAACTTTCCACAAGATCCTGGCACTCCCCCATCCTTTAAGATATTGCTAAACAAAACCTTCTTGACCTTTATTTACTTCCTTTCTAAATTCAAAATTTCCACAGAAATACTGCTTGTTCCTGAAGACCTCCCTGCTGACCACTTATACAACATTAGCTACCTTGCTTCTTCCTATCTTAGATAATAAGAGCCTCATCTTCCTCTAACCTTGGCATAATTAAGTCTTCAAGAAAAGGCACAAATGGAAATGTTTATGAGTTCCCCCAATCTTATGCTTTATCTGAAATTTCAAAATAATTCTGAAATATCTTGGAAAGTCTATATAAGATCTCTAGTTTTTTTTCCTCTTGTCATAGGCTTGCTACGTTTGGCTACAATTTATTTATTTTTTTTACAATCTGATGACTTAAGCTGTTATGCTAAATGTTTTTATGTTTTACAGTTGCAGAAAAATTAGCTGCTTAACAGCAACATTATCTAAATGCTCGTTCATTTTCCTTATGGCACTCCACAGATGCTCCTCTTCTTGTTCAGGGAGACTCGCCTCTTCTGAAATACTTTTAACTTTGTCAACCCCACTAAATAATTACTATGACTTCTTTCCCATATTTCCTTATCTCTTACTTGTAAGATGATTTTAAATGTAACTTTCATTTTATCCCACCCATCTGTTACCATTTCCAAATTTTTCTTCCTTCCTTAATAACTCTAGAATTAAATAAACTATACAAACTATTTCTTTTTAGCAATTAAGTAGATAAATGCTAGTGTCTTATTTTTACATTACCCTGCATCTTTACCTTAGTTTTTCTTAGTGAATCATCTGTTACAGTTATTGGATGAGTCCGAAAGCTTTCAATGAAACACAGATGATCATGTGACAAGTAAATTCTATTCAGTCTAGTCCAGCTACTGTTTCCTGGGGATAATATGTAAGTTATAAACTCTGTCCAAGTTTCAGCTACTTAAAGCACACCTTCCAAAAAGAAGAATTCCCAGCTATGTGATTCCTGGATGGCCTCAAGACAGGAGACCTTTTGGGATGGAAGGCCCAAAGCAAACTCTGAATCTGGAAAGACAATCCAACTTAATGCTTGAAAAAAGAGAGAGCAGAAAACTGTGTAGCAGCTTGGCAAAATGTCATCCAAGGAAAAGGACCCGAAAAACACACTAGGTTGCTGCAGCTTTAGTTAACTGAGCTTTGGGCTAGCAGGGTAAGGTTTTATTCTGAGATGTGTAGATGAAATAAATACAATCAGACAACCACCTAGACAAAGAAATTATGAATACTTTCTTACCCAGTTTGTTTTGTGTTAATGATAGAAAAAAGTTGCTCAGCCAAAACAAATGGTCTCAATGGTGTCCCTCAAAGTCTCACAAACCTAATAAGTCAATATACTGGGACCAGAAATAAACAATGAGGAAACTTCTCTGTGCGGAAGATCTAAAATTCCCTAGAGTTCAGGCACCTAATAAAAAACATAATGTGAATATCCAAACTATAAACAGGTGGCAGAAATACTTTCTTTAAAAACTTTCAAAAGTATAAATCTGTGAAGGTACAAGCAGAGTTAGCTGTGTATATCCAGTGTATGCAAAATGTAGTCAGCATTGTTTTGGTAATTTGATAAAAACACCCGAAGATGTATGCGCTGTGAAATATTGGTCTCATAAGCCACCTTAGCAACAAAGGAGGAGTTGATCCTCAAAGTAACCCTATCCTTAAGGAATAACATACAAGGAGAAACACAGGATAAGGTGTGCTGTTCTGAAACTCTTAGCTAAAGTGACCTTTACTAAGAGCATAGTTTTCCAGGATAAAAATTTTAACTATACAGAAGTGTCTGGCTCAAATGGAGGCTTGGATAGCACTTCCAACTCCAATTTAAATCACATGGCTGGGATGGATCCTTTATAAAAGGCCAAAAATGAAAGGTACCTTTTAGAAAGGCTTTACATAACCTATGTCAAGGAAGAGTCCTGAAAGCCAGTGTAGTAGAAGGAATTTAACTTTACCTTGATAGTTCAGAAACTGACCCCCCCCCCAAAAAAAAAAAGTGAGGATAAAAAAAGGTAGTACATCTCAAACAGGTGCCGAAAAGTGCTCTGCGTTCAAAGATTTCACCCATATGGCAAATCTATTTCATTTACTGTGATACACTTTGGAAGACTTTTGGGAAGCTAGTTCATAAGTAAGTACTAGGCTAGCTGCCCTTGCAGGACATTTTAAGCTTAGCTAATTTCTTTTTTTTTCCAAAGGTGAGAATTAAACCTTGTGCCTGTGAGGTAAACATCATAACCATTTTGCCAACCCCAACCAACTGGAGAAACCAAGCAGTTAGCTTCAGACTGAAAATGTCTGGGTGAGGCTCCCTGGATGGGTAAGCGATGAGATCCAGCAGTGAACTGAGGAGCCAAGGGGGATTTTTTAGGTAAGGTTTAAAGAAGGGAAAGCACATTTGTCTAGGCTTTTAAAAAAGGACAATGAGGATGACTGTGGTTTGCACTGATTGACTTTCTGTATAAACTTGGTCATGAATGGAACAAGGAGATAGGCATAAAGTAACCCTGGAAAACAACAGTGTCACAGACCTGCTCTGGGGTTCTGTCCCCGACGAGGGAAAATGACAAAATAACTGTTGCATTTGGTGTTTTGTGAGTTTGCAAACAGATAACAGCAGGGTTTGCCCCAGTGACTGAAAATCTCTGCAATTGATGAGTTCATGGACCATTCATAAGGCAAGAGGTAGTTCCACCTGAGCCTGTCCAATATATCACTGAACTTTCCAACTATGTATGTTTCAGGCATAAATCTGTGACAGGCCATTGTCTACTGTTATACTCTCAAGGTGTTGCAGCAAAGAGAATAAAATCTGGTTCCCCTTTACTTGTTTATGTACCAGACTACTGTCATATTGTCCATCTGTATGCTGATCATTCCTAGAGGAAGACAGTTCTCTACTTCCTGACAACATAAGGAGGACTGCTCTCATCCCTAGAACATTTATGTGAAGACAAGCTCTGAGTCTGACAAAAACCTTGGATAATTCTCCCTTCAAAATGCCCCACCCGAGACAGATGTGTCTGTTGTTACAACTGTTACTGGGGAGGGAAAGTACAGTTGTGTACACTTACCAAAAATTTAGATGTTAAAGTGTATTCACTGTTGCAGTCATCACACTTGGGTTATCTGGCTGCAGGTAGTCCTCAGTTGGCCCGAATACCAGAGACTTGGTATTTCTGCGTCGGATGCTGTCACCCCAGGACTGACGTCAGGTCGTCAGGGATATAAAAACAGACAGCCGACGCCATTACATCAGTTTTTCTTGCCCCAAATGTCAGCAGCCCTCCAAATAAGGAGCTAGGTTATGGTGGGGAAAACACCACCAGCAAAAAGTAAATATCAATACCAATACCCCAGACGGGATTAGTAATAGTCATAGACAAGAGAGAGAGAAAGAAAACCAGGGGGGGTGGAGGGAGGGAAAAGTACAGTTGTGTACCTACCATAAATGTAGATGTTCGAGTGTATTCACTGTTGCAGTCATTACACTTGGGTTATCCTGCTGGCAGGCTACCCGCAGTCGGCCTGAATTCCAAAGTCCTGGTCCGGCGTCGGTTGCTGTCACCTCTTCCCTGACATCAGTGCGCCAGGGGTATATAAGATGCAGCTGACGCCATTTTCTTAAGTTTTTCTTGCCCCAGACATCAGGTACCCCCAAAAGGGTAAGCTAAAAACATTGCTTATAAAAAGCATGCACTAAAATAAACAGTACTTTCATCTACAAGCAAATACACCACATAGGTTGTATAGAATAGAGAAGTACAGACAAGTCACAGCAAAGAAAGGGGGATGGTGGGTGGGTAACCTGGACTGCAACAGTGAATACACTCGAACATCTACATTTATGGTAGGTGCACAACTGTACTATGTTCATCATGTTTCACTGTTGCAGTCATTACACTTGGGTTGAATCCTAAAGCTGAGCTTGGGCAGCTGGGTATAACTAGAATTAGGAGTGGCTATGAGGTCCTGCAGAACTGCAGTGGCAAAGCCTGCTCTGGATTTAGAGTAAAGAGGTAAGTGGTAGTGCTTGGTAAATGTGTGCACTGAACTCCAAGTTGCAGCCTCCAAAATTTCCTTGGTTGGTACTCCTCTGAGAAAGGCTGCTTATGTGGCTGCTGCCCTGGTCGAATGTGGCCTAATGCCCTTAGGCACTGATTTGCCATGCTGTGCATAGCAGAAACGAATGCAGTGTCCTATCCATTTTGAAATAGTCTGCTTTGAGATAGCCTTTCCATGTGATCCTGCAGCATATGCCACTAAATGTTGCTCAGTCTTTCTGAAAGCTTTAGTTTTGTCCAAGTAGAAACGTAGCTGCCTGTGTATGTCCAAAGAATGCAGAAGTCTCTCCCCGTTATTCTGGGGATTTCGATAAAACGTAGGCAAATGAATGGTTTGATTAAGAGTCACACTGGATAGTACCTTTGGCATAAATGTTGGGTTTGTCCTTAAAGAAACCCTGTCCAGATGGAAAATGATAAAAGGTTCCACTGCCACTAATGCCTGTAACTCTGAGACTCTTCTTGCTGAAGTTATTGCTAGGAGCAGAGCTGTATTCCATGATAAGAATTTTATCTCAGCTGTATTGGCTGGCTCAAAAGGAGGCAGTGTGAGCTTTTCCAAGACAAAACTGAGGTCCCATGTAGGTATCGGTGCTCTCCTTGGGGGTCTTATGTTTTTGGCCCCTCTGAGGTACTGCCTTAGCGGTGGATGTGAAAAAACAGGTGGTTCCGTATTGTAATGAGCTGAAATGGCAGAGGCATGGATCTTAATTGATGAGAAGGATAGGCCTTTGTCCAGCATCTCAGTTAGGTATTGTAAAATCTGAGAAATATTTGGAACAAGCAGGTCAATTTCTTGTGCCCGATTCCAAGCACAGAATCTCTTCCATTTTTCTGCACAAGATTTTCTGGTGCTGGGCCTCCTGGTTTCCAAAATGACTTCCATAACTGCTTTAGAGAGAGGTGTGTTCTGAGTGGTTATATTATTCGCCATGCAGACAGATTTAAGGTTCTGAGTTGGCTGTGCAGGACCTGATTGTTTTGTTGGGTCAGAAGATGAGGAATTTGAGGTAAAGTCCAGGCTGGGCCTTGAGACAAACTCTTTAGGATTGGGTACCAGTGCTGGCGTGGCCAGTCTGGGGCAATCAGAATCATTTTTGGCTTCTTTTGTCTGACCTTTAGGAATACCTTGGGGAGGAGAGGCAGTGGAGGAAAGGCATAAACTGTCAGGCTTTTCCAGCTGAATGATAGAGCATCCACCTTCCATGCTTGTGTGTGATAAGTCCTTGTGCAGAATCTCTGTAGTTGGCAGTTGTGAGGGGAGGCAAATAGATCTATGTCTGGGTATCCCCATTTCCTTGTTATCATGCTTTAGACTTGTGGATCTAGTTTCCACTCGCGAGGGTCCATGAGGTTTCTGCTTATTTCGTCTGCCACAGTATTTGTCTTTCCTGGCAGGAATTGTGCTTGCAGATGCACTTGATAGGTCAATGCTGTATTCCACAAAGTCATGGCTTGCCTGCAGCGGGGGTAGGAATGTGTGCCCCCTTGCTTGTTTATGTACCACATGACTGTAGTATTGTCCGTATTTAGCAATAGTTGTCCTGGATGGAGTAGATCCTTGAAGGCGTCAAGGCATTCTGTACAGCTAGCATCTCTTTTTGATTGATATGAAGATGCATTTGGCTTGCGGGCCACATGCCCTGAATACATTTTCCTGCCATGTGTGCCCCCCAGGCATAATCCGATGCATCTGTTGTTAGTGTCTGCCTGGCTGTGGGTAAAGTGAACGGCTGTCCCTTGTTGACGGTGACAGGCCAGTGCCCACCATCGAAACTCCTGTTGCAGGCAGGGAATGAGAGTAATTATTGTTTCCAGGCTGTGGCAGTGTTGAGTCCAAACACTTTTTAGATACCATTGTAGCTTCCTCATATGCAGTCTTGCATATGGAATTAGCAGAATGCAGGATGCCATGAAGCCCAAAGCCTGCAGAATTTTTCTTGCAGGTAACTGGGTTTTAGTTGCCATCATTTGGAAGTAATGGGTCAGGTGCCTTTGTTTGTCCGGCGTGAGATAAGCCATCTGGGCAGTTGTATTTAAGCTTGCAACCAGGAATATTATCTCTTGAGAGGGCACTAGTTTTGATTTCTTTTTGTTTACTGTGTACCCTAGGCAAATTAGTAATCTTTTCACAAACGCCAGATGCTTTAGTAGAATGTCCTTGCTCTCTGCTTGAATAAGGCAGTCGTCCAAGTAGGGATATATTTGAATTCCTCTTTGTCTGCAAAATGCAATTACTGGTGCCAGGCATTTTGTGAAGACCCTGGGCGCAGTAGATAAGCCAAAGGGCAGTGCAGAGAATTGGTAGTGCATTGAGCCAGCTATGAATCTGAGGTATCTTCTTGCAAGATTGTCTGATTGGGACATGCAGGTATGCCTCTTTGAAGTCCAAAGTTACGAGCCAAGCTTTCTTAGCCAGCATGGGCAGAAGTTGCTGCAGTGTCAACATTTTGAATTTTGGAACTTCCAGAAACGTATTTAGAATAGACAGGTCCAGTACTGGTCTCCAGGCTTTGTCCTTTCTGGGTACCAAGAAAAGTCTTGAGTAAAATCCTTGCCCCTGCTCTTGCTGTGGTACTCTTTGAAAAGCCCTCATGTCCATGAGAGATGAAATTTGCTTTTGTGCCTCTGCCCATTGATCGTGTGGCAGGTCTGGCATACCTTTTGCCTTTGGGAGGGTGTGAAAGTGGAACCTGTAGCCGTGAGAAACAATATTCAGTACCCATTTGTCCTGGGTGATCATGTGCCAACTTTGTGAGAAAAGTGCTAGCTTTCCCCCTAAGGGTGCTGCCAAAAGGTAAGTGTTTGGCAATGGCAGTGGGAAGTCATTGGGGCTGTTTCCTATATGGTTGTGATTTGTCTTCGCCGCTTTTGGAGGCAGAAGCACCCCACTGTTTAGACCTGTATGAGCCTTGGGGCTGAGATCTGCCTCTAGGACATCTGTATCTGCCTCTTTGTGGCCTGTGTGACACTGGAAAGGACCAATTCTTAGAAGGCCAGTTCCTGATAAATCTGGGTGGCTGAACCTGTAAGAAATCCTTTACTGTCTGCATTGATTTCGCTTTATCCTCCATTTTCTTTAACACCTCTTCTGCCTTAACACCAAACAAAGTATCACGCTGTAATGGAGCATCCAAAAATTTTGCTTTAACATGATCAGGCAGACTCTGTTCCTTTAACCAAGCATGTCTTCGAATGACAGAGCCTGTAACTGCGGCCCTGCAAGAAGCCTCTAGTGAATCAAAACCACATTGCAAAGTATGCTTTCCCACTTGTTCAGCTGCATGCAATAAATCCTGCATTTCCTTGTTGTCAGGACATTCAGAGTTTGTCAGCATTTTCTGTTTTAGCAGAGACATTAGGTATTGCTGATATTTAAGCATGTGAAACTGGCAGTTTAAAGCCCTTACAGCTAAAGTAGCAGAGGTGTAAACTTTTTTCCCCCATCTGTCCAGTGATCTAGAATCCCTATCAGAGGGAACAGGTTTTTTTGCAGTAGAAGCCTTGACCCCTTTGGGACCCTGAGATATAATTTCTGGGTCAGCAGCAGGGTTTTTATAAAGAAATTTATGTGAATCTGGAACCCTGTAGTACCTATCTGGCTTAACTGGTGCAGGGGGTAAAGAATCAGGAGACAGACTGGACTCAGAAAATACATCATCTACAATGTCTAGCACAGGAGGAATAGCAAGAGGTCTGTGTTGAGGCAATAAAAGAAAGTCTCTGAGCCTTTTCTTGGATTCTGAATAATCTTGGCTCTCCCAGTGGAAATGCTCCCTCATGGTGTGCAGGGTTTCCACAAAAGAATAGTCCTCAGGAGGAGAGGCTGAAGGGATAGATTCTTCAGCATCAGACTCCTCATAGGGAAGAAGAGAATATCCCTGTTCTGAAGAGGAATCAGATGAAATAGAAACCTGATCAGAGGAATCATAGTCAATGTCTTGCCTAGGCCTTTTATCAGGAGGGGGATGGAAACCCCTGATCAAAGTAATTAGGCCCTCGGCCATTTTAAGCATCTGTTTCTTAGGCATAGATGACTGCCCAGGAGAATGCTGTACTTGTTTTTTTTGTCTTTAAAGGTGTTTTAGACTTTGCCTTGGTTGCTGAAGTGGTCTTGATAGAAAGCTGTGTAGGTCTGAAAACACCCTCAGAAGCCGATGCCTGCTCAGCGGCTCCAGACCCATCTGAGGGAGTAGTTTCCGTAGGCCCAATACCTTGAGTTTCCAGAGGCCTAGTTGTCTCCACGTGGGAGTCGGATGCGGCCTCTGGCTCTGAGGTAGTGGGTGTCAGGGGCTGCGAAAGCGCCTCACTGAGAACCGGCGACTGTCCTAGAAGAGGCTGTGTCATCGGTTTTGGACCTCGGATGTCTGTCCTTTTCTTTTTCCTTGCGCTTTTTATGAACTCCGGTCGTCAGCTGTTCTGACGGCATTATATAGTTAAACCTTCGGCCAAAGTAATGGAAAGCAAAATCGTACCGACACTTAATAGTGCGTTGGTTAAATCTAGCATAAAACCAACAACTAGCAACGTCGTGGTCAGGGCCTAGGCAAGGAATACAGTAAGAATGAAAATCCTTATGAGGTATCTGCTTCCCACAAGAAATGCAATTGTTAACTTTTACTGACATCGGTCTGGAGCAAGAAAAAGTTTCCCCAACGGGGTACTTAGCTTTATTGAAGACTTCGGATCTGAAATTCAATTTCGGAAATCTCAGGAGTCAGCGACCGGCACTTGCAAACTGCTTTTGCTTCAGGCACCGCGTGGCAAGAAAGACTGAAGAAAATGGTGTCGGCTGCATCTTATATACCCCTGGTGCACTGACGTCAGGGAAGAGGTGACAGCAAGCAACGCCAGACCAGGACTTTGGAATTCAGGTCGACTGCAGGTAGCCTGCCACCAGGATAACCCAAGTGTAATGACTGCAACAGTGAAGCACGATGAACATCCAGGACTGCAACAGTGAATACACTTGAACATCTACATTTATGGTAAGTGTTCATAACTGCGCTATGATGTTCATCGTGTTTCACTGTTGCAGTCATTACACTCGGGTTATCCGCCGGCAGGCTACCCGCAGTCGGCCCGAGTTCCAAAGTCTTGGTCCGGAGTCGATTGCTGTCATCTCTTCCCTGACGTCAGTGCGCCAGGGGTATAAAAGATGCAACCGACGCCATTTTCTTCAGTCTTTCTTGCCACGCGGTTCCCGAAGCAAAAGCAGTTCGCAAGTGCTGGTCGGCCAACTCCTGAGATTTTCGAAATTGAGTTTCAGAACCGAAGTCTTCAATAAAGCTAAGTACCCCATTGGGGAAACTTTTTCATGCTCCAGACAGATGTCAGTAAAAGTTAATAATTGTATTTCTTGTGAGAAGCAAATACCTCATAAGGACTTTCACTCTTACTGCATTCCTTGCCTAGGCCCTGACCACGACGTTACTAGTTGTCGGTTTTGTGCTAGATTCAACAAACGCACTATTAAACGGTTTGATTTTGCTTTACATTATTTTGGCCGAAGGTTTAATTACATAATGCCGTTGGAACAACAGACGACCGGAATTTATAAAAAACGCAAAGACAAAGAAAAGGACAGGCATCCGAGGTCCAAAACCGATGAAGCCTCTTCTAGGCCAGTCGTCGGCTCTCTGTGAGGCGCTTTCGCAGCCCCTGACATCCGCTACCTCAGAGCCACAGGCCGTATCAGACAGCCACGTGGAAACACCGAGGCATGTGGAAACTCAAGGTATAGTGCCTAGGAAACTATTCCCATGGGTCCGGAGCCACTGAGCAGGCATCGGATTCTGAGGGTGTTTTCAGACCTTCTCAGCTTACAATTAAGCCCACTACAGCAGCCAAGGCAAAGTTAAAAACACCATTAAAGACAAGGAAACAAGTACAGCATTCTACTGAACAGTCATCCATGCCAAAGAAACAGATGCTCAAAATAGCCGAAGACCTAATTACTTTGATCAGGGGTTCCCATCCCCCTCCTGACAAAAGGCCTAGGCAAGACACTGACTATGATTCCTCTGACCAGGTTTCTATTTCCTCTGATTCCTCTTCTGATCAGGGATACTCTCTCCCTCCCTATGAGGACTCTGATGCAGAAGAGTCTATACCTTCAGCCTCTCCGCCTGAGGATTATTCCTTTGGGGAAACCCTGCACAGGGAGCATTTCCATTGGGAGAGCCAGGATTATTCAGAATCCAAGAAAAGGCTCAGAGACTTTCTGTTATTGCCCCCAGCACAGGCCCCTGGCTATTCCCCCAGTGCTTGATATTGCTGATGATGTTTTCTCTGAATCCAGTCTAACTCCCGATTCTTTACCCCCTGCACCAGTCAAGCCAGACAGGTATTACAGGGTCCCTGACTCTGATAAATTTCTTCACAAAAACCCTGCTGCAGATCCAGAAACAATTTCTCAGGGTCCTAAAGGGGTCAAAGCTTCCACTGCTAAAAATCCTGTCCCCTCGGATAGAGATTCCAGAGCTCTGGACAGATGGGGGAAAAAAG
Source organism: Protopterus annectens (assembly GCF_019279795.1). NCBI lineage: Eukaryota > Metazoa > Chordata > Ceratodontiformes > Protopteridae > Protopterus > Protopterus annectens. Next base: position 1,229,832,508 of record NC_056735.1, read on the forward strand.
TTTACACTTCTGCTACTTTAGCTGTAAGGGCTTTAAATTGCCAATTTCACATGCTTAAATATCAACAGTATCTCATGTCATTGTTAAAGCAGAAAATGGTTTCAATCTCAGAAAGTCCTGACAGTAAGGAAATGCAGGATTTATTGCATGCAGCTGAACAAGTGGGAAAGCTTACTTTACAATGTGGTTTTGATTCATTAGAGGCTTCTTGTAGAGGCGCAGTTACAGGCTCTGTTATTCGAAGGCATGCTTGGTTGAAAGAACAAAGTTTACCTGACCGTGTTAAAGTAAAATTATTGGATGCGCCACTACAGCATGATACTTTGTTTGGTGTTAAGGCAGAAGAGGTGTTAAAGAAAATTGAGGATAAAGCAAAATCAATGCAGACAGTAAAGGATTTCTTACAGGTTCAACCACCTAGGTTTAGCAGAAAATGGCCTTCAAAAAACTGGTCCTTTCCGGTGTCAGACAGGCCACAAAGAGGCAGATATCTCAGCCCCAAGGCTCCTACAGACCTAAACAATGGGGTGCTCCAGCCCCCAAAGGAGGGGAAGACAAATCACAACCTTATAGGAAACAGTCCTAATGACTTCCCTCTACAGATGCCAAGCACTTACCTTTTGGCAGCACCCTTAGGGGGAAAGCTAGCACTTTTCTCAAGAAATTGGCACATAATCACCCAGGACAAATGGGTACTGAATATTGTTACTCAGGGTTACAGGTTCCACTTTCACACGCTTCCAAAATCAAGAGGTATGCCGGACCTGCCACAAAACCAATGGGCAGAGGCGCAAAAACAAATTGCTACTCTCATGGACATGGGAGCTATTCAAAGAGTACCACAGCAAGAACAGGGGCAAGGATTTTACTCAAGACTTTTCTTAGTACCCACGAAGGACAAAGCCTGGAGACCAATACTGAACCTGTCAATCCTAAATACTTTCCTGGATGTTCCAAAATTCAAAATGTTAACAGTACAGCAGCTTCTACCCATGCTGGGAAAGAAGGCTTGGCTAGTTACTTTGGACCTCAAGGAGGCATACCTGCATGTCCCAATCAGACAAACTTGCAGAAGATACCTCAGATTCATAGCAGGCTCAATGCATTACCAATTCTCTGCACTGCCCTTTGGCTTATCTACTGCACCCAGGGTCTTCATAAAATGCCTGGCACCAGTAACTGCATTTTGCAGACAAAAAGGAATTCAAATATATCCCTACTTGGACGACTGCCTTATTCAAGCAGAGAGCAAGGACATTCTACTAAAGCATCTGGCATTTGTAAAAAGATTACTAATTTGCCTAGGGTACACAGTAAACGAAAATAAATCAAAACTAGTGCCCTCACAAGAGATAATTTTCCTGGGTGCAAGCTTAAATACAACTGCCCAGATGGCTTATCCCACGCCAGACAAACAAAGGCAACTAACTCAATACTTTCAACTGATGGCAACAAAGACCCAGCTCCCTGCAAGAAAAATTCTGCAGGCCCTGGGCTTCATGGCGTCCTGCATTCTACTAAGTCCATATGCAAGACTGCATATGAGGAAACTACAATGGTATCTAAAAAGTGTTTGGACTCAACGTTGTCACAGCCTGGAGACAATCATAACTTTAATTCCCTGCCTCCAACAGGAGTTTCGATGGTGGTCCCAGGCCCGTCACCACAACAAGGGACAGCTTTTCACCTTACCCACAGCCAGGCAGACAATAACAACGGATGCATCAGATTATGCCTGGGGGGGCACATATGGCAGGAAAATGTATTCAGGGCACGTGGCCCAAGGAGCAAATGCATCTTCACATCAATCAGAAAGAGATGTTAGTTGTACAGAATGCCCTGACAGCTTTCAAGAACCTACTACATCCAGGACAACTACTAATAAAGACCGACAATACGACAGTTATGTGGAACATAAACAAGCAAGGGGGCACACATTCCTACCCCCTATGCAGGCAAGCCATGACCTTGTGGAACACAGCACTAACCTATCAGGTACATCTGCAGGCACAATTCCTGCCAGGAACAAAAAATACACTGGCAGACGAACTAAGCAGAAATCTCATGGACCCTCACGAATGGAAACTAAATCCACAGGTATTCAGCATGATAACAAGGAAATGGGGACGCCCAGACATAGATCTTTTTGCCTCCCCTCACAATTGCCAACTACAGAAATTCTGCACAAGAACTTATCACTCTCAAGCATGGAAAGTGGATGCTCTATCATTCAGCTGGAAAGCTCTGACAGTCTATCCCTTCAATCCAAAGCCTCTTCTTACCAAGGTGCTCCTAAAAGTCAGACAAGAAAGGCCAAAAATGATCCTGATTGCCCCAGACTGGCCACGCCAGCACTGGTACCCAATCCTAAAGAGCTTGTCTCAGGGCCCAGCTTGGCCTTTACCTCAAATTCCTCATCTTCTGACTCAACAAAACAATCAGATTCTGCACAGTCAACTCAGAACTTTAAATCTGGCAGCATGACACATAATGTAGCCACTCAGACTGCACCTCTCTCTAAAGCTGTTATGGATGTAATTTTAGAAGCCAGGAGACCCAGCACTAGGAAATCTTATGCAGAAAAATGGAAGAGATTCTGTGCTTGGAACCAGGCACAAAGGCTCGACCCACTTGTTCCAAATATACCTCAGATTTTACAATATCTAACTAAGATGCTGGACAAAGGCCTGTCTTTCTCATTAATTAAAATCCATGCCTCTGCCATTTCAGCACATTACAATACGGAACCTCCTATTTTTTCACATCCTCTACTAAGACAGTACCTCAGAGGGGCAAAAAACATAAGACCCCCAAGGACAGCACCAGTACCAACTTGGGATCTCAATTTTGTTTTAGAAAAACTCACACTGCCTCCATTTGAACCAGCCAGTACAGCTGATGTAAAATTCTTATCATGGAAAACTGCTCTGCTCCTAGCAATAACTTCAGCAAGAAGAGTATCAGAGTTACAGGCATTAATGGCTGTGAAACCTTTCATCATTTTTCACCAGGACAGGGTTTCTCTCAAGACAAACCCAACATTCATGCCAAAAGTAGTTTCCAATGTGGCCCTGAACCAAACCAGTCATTTACCAACTTTCTACCCAAATCCCCAGAATAAAGGGGAGAGACTTCTGCACGCTTTGGATATACACAGACAGCTACGATTCTACTTGGACAAAACAAAAGCTTTCAGAAAAACTGAGCAACTGTTTGTAGCCTATGCTGCAGGATCACAAGGAAAGCCCATCACAAAGCAGACATTCAAAATGGATAGGACACTGCATCCGCTTCTGTTAAGCGCAACATGGCAAATCAGTGCCTAAGGTCATTAGGCCATATTCTACCAGAGCAGCAGCCACTTCAACAGCCTTTCTCAGAGGAGTACCAACCAAAGACATTTTAGAAGCTGCAACGTGGAGCTCAGTGCACACTTTCACCAAGCACTACCACTTGCCTCTCTACTCTAAATCCAGAGCAGGCTTTGCCACTGCAGTCCTGCAGGGCCTGGTAGCCTCTCCAAATCCAATCTAGAACCAGCATCCCAACCTCAGCTTTGGGATTCAACCCAAGTGTAATGACTGCAACAGTGAAACACGATGAACATAGTACAGTTGTGTACCTACCATAAATGTAGATGTTCGAGTGTATTCACTGTTGCAGTCCAGGTTACCCACCCACCATCCCCCTTTACATTGCTGGGACTTCTCTGTACTACTCAACTCTATACAACCTATGTTGTGTATTTGCTTGTAGATGAAGGAAATGTTTATATTAGTACATGCATGCTTTTTGGCATAATTTTATTTTTCCAGCCTTCCTATCTGGGGGCACCTGACATCTGAGGCAAGAAAAACTGAAGAAAATGACGTCGGTTGCATCTTTTATACCCCTGGCGCACTGACATCAGGGAAGAGGCGACAGCAACTGACGCCAGACCAAGACTTTGGAACTCGGGCTGACTGCAGGTAGCCTGCCAGCGGATAAACCGAGTGTAATGATTGCAACAGTGAATACACTCGAACATCTACATTCATGGTAGGTACACAACTGTACTTTCTTCATGTTTCACTGTTCCAGTCATCACACTTGGGTGGATTCCCAAAGCTGAAGAAGGGTTGAGGCAGTCAAGAAGAGTTAGGGCTGGCTAGTATGCCTTGCAAGACTGCTGTAGCAAATCCTGCCCTGGATTTGGAAAAGATAGGCAGGTGGTAATGCTTGGTGAAGGTTTGTACAGAACTCCAGGTAGCAGCCTCCAGGATGTCCCTGGTAGGGACTCCCCTGAGAAATGCTGTAGAGGTAGATGTTGCCCTAGTGGAATGTGTTCTGACCCACTGAGGGGTTGGTTTCCCATGGTGCTTGTAGCAGAAATGGATGCAGTGTGCTATCCATTTGGAAATAGTTTGTTTTGAAATGGCCTTGCCCTCTGCCCCTGTTGCAAAGCTGACTATTAGCTGGTCAGATTTTCTGAAGGGCTTAGTCCTATCAAGGTAGAATCTGAGCGGTCTGCGCACATCCAAGGAGTGCAGGAGCCTTCCCCTTTATTTTGAGGATTAGGGAGAAGGTTGGCAAATGGATGGATTGATTGAGAGCCACACTGGACACCACAGTAGGCATAAAGGAAGGGTTAGTCCTGAGGGAAACCCTGTCAGCATGGAAAATAATGAAGGGTTCCACAGCCATCAGTGCTTGTGGCTCAGACACTCTTCTAGCTGAAGTGATGGCTAGAAGCAAGGCTGTTTTCCAAGAGAGGAATTTTAACTCTGCTGATGCAGCAGGTTCAAAGGGGGAAGCGTGAGCTTTTCCAGTACAAAGTTAAGGTCCCAAGCATGGGTGGGTGCTCTCCTTGGTGGCCTTAGGTTGTTTGCCCCTCTCAGGAACTGTTTGATAAGAGGGTGCGAGAAGAGAGGTGGCTCAGTGTTGTAATGAGCAGAAATGGCTGAGGCATGTATCTTAATGGAGGAGAAGGACAGGTCTCTGTGGAGATCATCTGCTAAGTAATCCAGGATAAGAAGCAGAGAGAGCAGAGTTGTGTCCTCTTCTTTAGATAGAATTCATGAGCAGAACCTTTTCCACTTATCAGCATAGGATTTTCTTGTACTGGGTCTTCTGGCTTCAAGAATGACGTCCAGCACCTGTTTGCTTAAGGTCGCAGGGGGAGAATTCAAGGAATAAGCCAGGCTGCAAGATTTAGGGTTTGCAGTTGTGGATGCAGAATCTGTCCCTCCTGCTGAGAGAAGAGGGTTGGATTCTGGTGTAGGTGCCAGGGTGGCACCGATGTAAGGCTGCGCAGGAGTGGGTACCAGTGCAATTGTGGCCAGACCGGGGCAATCAGAATTGTGCCTGGGTCTGTCCTGTTTCTGTCTTGAGTAATACTCATGGAAAGAGGGGAAAAGGCATAGACTGAGAGATTTACCCACTGAAAAGATAGGGCATCCACTTTCCAGGCCCTGCAGTGAGGATTCCTGGTGCAGAATTTGCTGAGCTGGTGGTTGTAGGGGTGAGGCAAAGAGATGCACCTCTGGGGTCCTCCATTTCTGGATCAGAAGGGTGAAGGTGCTGTGCTCCAATTGCCACTCGTGTGGGTCTATGAGATTTCTGCTAAAGTCGTCTGCCAGTAAGTTCTGCTTGCCTGGCAGGAATTGAGCTTGCAGATGGACTTCCACAGGGCCATGGCTAGCCTGCAGAGTGGGTAGGAATGGGTTCCCCCTGCTTGTTGATGTACCACATAACTGTGGTGTCATGTCTGTTTTTATTAGTAGTTTCCAAGGAAAGATTAGGGATCTGAAAGCTGTCAGGGCATTCTGTACAGCTAGCATCTTTTATTTATTTATTTATTTTTTTTGATGTGTAGATGAATTTGACTTGGGCTCCAGTGGCCCTGAATACAAATTCCGTCCATGTGTGGGGCTAGGCTTAGTCTGATGCATCTGTGGTTAGGGTCTGGACGGCTTGGGGTTGGGTAAATGGCAGTCCCTTGTTGTGGTTGCATGCTTCTGCCCACCAGAGGAACTCTGTCCTTAGGGTATGACAGGAATGACTGTTTCCAGATGCTGAGAATGTTGGCACCAAAGACTTTTTAAGTACCACTGGAGTTTCCTCATATGCAGTCTTGCATATGGAATCAGCAGTATACATGAGGCCATCAACCCTAAGGCTTGCAGTATTTTTTTTTGCAGATAGCTGGGTTCTGGTGGCCATTTGTCTGAAGTAGTCTGTCAGACAGACTTGTTTTTCTGACGTGAGGAATGCCATCTGGGAAGTTATGTCCAAGCTTGCTCCTAGGAATACAATCTTTTGACTGGGTATCAGTTTTGATTTCTTTTCGTTGGTGGTGTACCCCAAGGAAGTGAGAAGGTTTTTCACAAATGTCAGGTGCTGCAGCAGCAATTCCTGACTGTCCGACTGAATCAGGCAGTCGTTCAAAGACTGGTAAATTTGGATATTTCTCTACCTGCAGTATGTAATGGCTGGAGCCAGGCATTTTGTGAATACTCTGGGTGCAGTAGATAAGCCAAAGGGAAGTGCAGAGAACTGATAATGCATAGACCCTGCCCTGAAATGTAGACACTTCCTGCATGATTCCCTTATGGGGATATGCAGATAGGCTTCTTTTAAGACTAGGGTGACTAACCAGGCATCCTTGGCTAGCATAGGAAGAAGCTGTTGCAGGGTAAGCATTTTGAATTTTGGTACCACCAGGAAGGTGTTGAGAATGGAAAGATTCAGGACTGGGTGCCAAGAGCCCTCTTTCCTGGGTACCAGGAAGAGTCTGGAGTAGAATCCTTGACCCCTCTATTCTAATGGAACCGGCTGAATATCTCTGATATTGAGCAGGGAAAGTACTTGGTTATGAGCTTCTGCCCACTGGTTTGGAGGAAGGTCTGGAAAACCACTTGGGGTTGGCAGTGAATGGAAATAAAATTTGTACCCCTGGGATAAAATGTTGAGGACCCACCGGTCTGGAGTGATAGACATCCAATTTTTAGCATGAAGGGCAAGTTTTCCTCCTAATGGCACAAACAATTGGGCAGGGCTGGGGAGTGGAGTAAAGAAGTAATTGTGAGCTTTTTCCATAAGGAAGTGGCTTACCACTCCATGCTTCAGGAGTGGGGGCACTCCATTGCTTAGATCTCTGCATACCCTGAGACTGGAGTCTGGGTGGTCCGTTTCCCCTGGGTCTGGTTTGAGCAGGCCTGGAGGGGGTTGGAAAGGACCAGTGTTTGGAAGGGCAATGCCTACTGAATCCAGGGGGTTGCACTTGTAAGAATTCTTTAACAGTCTGCATAGACTTAGCTTTTTCTTCCATCTTTTTAAGAACCTCTTCTGCTTTGGTGCCAAACAGTCCTTATTCAAAGCAGCGTCTAGCAACTTTGATTTGACATGGTCTGACAAGGTCTGCTCCTTCAGCCAAGCATGTCTTCTCAGTACAGAGCCAATGACAGCTGCTCGGCAAGATGCTTCTAGGGCGTCAAAGCCACACTGCAAAGTATGTTTGCTGACTTGGCTTACAGAGTGCATAAGCTCCTGCAATTCTTTATTTTCTGCACAGTCTAAAAAGGTTGCCACTTTTTGTTTAATAAGTTGCATAATATGTTGCTGGTACTTCAGCATGTGAAATTGACAATTCAATGTGCCCTAATAGCAAGAGTTGCAGAGGTATATACCTTCTTACCCCATCTGTCCAAAGCTCTGGAATCCCTGTCTGAAGGGGTGGGATTCTTGGCTGCAGTAGCCTTGATACCTTTAGGCCCCTGGGAAATGATCTCTGGGTCAGCAGCAGGATTCTTGAAAAGAAATTTGTGAGTGTCAGGTACTGTGTAGTACCTGTCTGATTTTCTAGGGGCACGAGGTAAAGTGTCAGGAGTAAGACTGCATTCCATAAAAACATCATCCACAACATCCAGGAAAGGGACTGTGTTGAGGCAGCTCTAGATATCCCGAGTCTCTTTTTGGACTGAGGATAGTCTTGGCATTCCCAGTGGAAATGCTCTCGTAGGGTATGCAAGGTTTCACCAAAAGAAAAATCCTCTGGAGGGGAGGCAGAGGGAATGGATTCCTCTAATCTGACACATAATGAGTCAAAGAACTCCTGGTCTGTAGAAGCTGAAGGGGACTTCACTCTGTCTCTTAGCAGGGGAAGGCTGACTTCCCCTAATCAGCGTAACAAGGTCTTCAGCCATTCTAAGGATATGTTTTTGTGGCATGGGAGCAGGTGCATGCGCTTTGGTCGTCGGTTTTCTAGGCGTAGTGCATACTCTGGACCTAAGAAAAGTACAGTTGTGCACCTACCATGAATGTAGATGTTCGAGTGTATTCACTGTTGCAGTCATTACACTTGGGTTATCCTGCTGGCAGGCTACCTGTAGTCGGCCTGTTTTCCAAAGTCCTGGTCCAGCGTCGGTTGCTGTCGCCTCTTCCCTGACGTCAGTGCGCCAGAGGTATATAAGATGCAGCCGACACCATTTTCTTCAGTTTTTCTTGCCCCAGATGTCAGGTGCCCCCAAGAAAGTAGGCAATACATATTGCTTATAAAAACATACAGTAAAATAAAAAACAATACCTTCATCTACAAGCAAATACACCACATAGGTTGTATAGGATAGAGAAGTATAGATAAGTCCCAGAAAAGAAAGGGGGATGGAGGGTGGGTAACCTGGACTGCAACAGTGAATACACTCGAACATCTACATTTATGGTAGGTACACAACTGTACTATGTTCATCGTGTTTCACTGTTGCAGTCATTACACTTGGGTAGAATCCGAAAGCTGAGGTAGGGCGGCTGGGTCTAAATAGGATTAGGAGTGGCTATGAGGCCCTGCAGAACTGCAGTGGCAAAGCCTGCCCTGAATACATTTTCCTGCCATGTGTGCCCCCCATGCATAATCCGATGCATCTGTTGTTGGTGTCTGCCTGGCTGTGGGTAAATTGAATGGCTGTCCCTTGTTGCGGTGACAGGCCAGTGCCCACCATCGAAACTCCTGTTGCAGGCAAGGAATGAGAGTAATTATTGTTTCCAGGCTGTGGCAATGTTGAGTCCAAACACTTTTTAGATACCATTGTAGCTTCCTCATATGCAGTCTTGCATATGGAATTAGCAGGATGCAGGATGCCATGAAGCCCAAAGCCTGCAGAATTTTTCTTGCAGGGAGTTGGGTCTTTGTTGCCATCATTTGCCTTTGCTTGTCTGGCGTGAGATAAGCCATCTGGGCCGTTGTATTTAAGCTTGCACCCGGGAATACTATCTCTTGAGAGGGCACTAGTTTTGACTTCTTTTCGTTTACTGTGTACCCTAAGCAAATTAGCAACCTTTTTACAAACGCCAGACGCTTTAGTAGAATGTCCTTGCTCTCTGCTTGAATAAGGCAGTCGTCCAAGTAGGGATATATTTGAATTCCTTTTTGTCTGCAAAATGCAATTACTGGCGCCAGGCACTTTATGAAGACCCTGGGCGCAGTAGATAAGCCAAAGGGCAGTGCAGAGAATTGGTAATGCATTGAACCAGCTATGAATCTGAGGTATCTTCGGCAATTTTGTCTGATAGGGACATGCAGGTATGCCTCTGAGGTCCAAAGTAACTAGCCAAGCCTTCTTTCCCAGCATGGGTAGAAGCTGCTGCAGTGTCAACATTTTGAATTTTGGAACATCCAGGAAAGTATTTAGAACAGACAGGTCCAGTATTGGTCTACAGGCTTTGTCCTTTCTGGGGACCAGGAAAAGTCTTGAGTAAAATCCTTGTTCCTGCTGTGGCACTTTTTGAATAGCTCTCATGTCCATGAGGGCTGTAATTTGTTTTTGTGCCTCTGCCCATTGATTTTGTGGCAGGTCTGGCATTCCTTTTAGCCTTGGTAGAGTGTGAAAGTGGAACCTTTAACCTTGAGACACAATATTCAGAACCCATTTGTCTTGGGTGATTGTTTGCCAATTTTGAGGAAAAAAGTGCTAGTTTTCCCCCTAAGGGAGCTGCCAAAAGGTAAGTGCATGGCATTCAAAGGGGGAAGTCATTGGGACTGTTTCCTGTAAGGTTGTGACTTGTCTTCACCTCCTTTTGGGGTTGAAGCACCCCACTGTCGTGGTCTGTAAGAGCCTTGGGCCTGAGATCTGCCTCTTGGGCGTCTGTATCTGCCTCTTTGTGGTCTGTCTGACACTGGAAAGGACCAATTCTTTGAAGGCCAATTTCTGCTAAACCGAGGTGGCTGTACCTGTAAGAAATCATTCACTGTTTGCATAGATTTTGCCTTATCCTTCATTTTCTTTAATACCTCTTCTGCCTTAACACCAAATAAAATATCCTGCTGTAAAGGAGCATCCAATAATTTTGCCTTAACATGATCAGGTAAACCTTGTTCTTTTAACCAAGCATGCCTTCGAATCACAGAGCCTGTAACTGCTGCTCTACAAAAAGCCTCTAAGGAATCAAAACCACATTGCAGAGCATGTTTTCCCACCTGTTCAGCTGCATGCAATAAATCCTGCATTTCCTTATAGTCAGGATGTTCTGAACTTGTAATCATTTTCTGTTTTAACAGAGACATTAAATATTGTTGGTATTTAAGCATGTGAAACTGGCAATTTAAAGCTCTCACTGCTAAAGTTGCAGAAGTGTAAACTTTCTTCCCCCATCTGTCTAGAATCCCTGTCAGAGGGAACTGGATTTTTAGCCGTGGAAGCCTTTACCCCTTTTGGACCCTGGGAAATAGTTTCTGGGTCAGCAACAGGGTTTTTATAAAGAAATTTGTAAGAGTCAGGGACTCTGTAGTACCTGTCTGGCTTGACTGGAGCAGGGGGCAAAGAATCAGGATTTAAACTGGATTCAGAGAACACATCATCCACAAGATCTAACACTGGCGGAATAGCAAGGGGCCTGTGCTGAGGCAATAATAGAAAGTCTCTGAGCCTTTTCTTGGATTCTGAGTAATCCTAGCCCTCCCAATGGAAATGCTCTCTCATGGTATGTAAAGTTTCCCCAAAAGAGTAATCCTCAGAAGAAGAGGCTGAAGGAATTGATTCTTCAGCATCAGAGTCCCCATTGGGGGGGTAAAGAGTATCCCTGGTCTGAAGAGGTATCAGAATATATGGAAACCTGGTCATAGAAATCATAGTCTGTATCCTGCCTAGGACTTTTATCAGGAGGGGGATGGGTACCCCTGATCAGAGTAATTAAGTCTTCGGCCATTTTGTGCATCTGTTTTTTAGGCATGGAGGCCTGTCCAGGTGAATGCTGTACTTGCTTCTTAGTCTTTAATGGAGTTTTAGACTTGGCTGTAGTTTTTATGGTAAGTTGTGAAGGTCTGAAAACACCCTCAGAAGCCGATGCCTGCTCAGCGGCTTCGGACCCATCTGAAGGGTTAGTTTCCGTAGGCCCAACACCTTGAGTATCCAGAGGCCTAGACATCTCTACGTGGGAGTCGGAGGCGGCCTGTGGCTCTGAGGTAGCGGGTGTCAGGGGCTGCGAAAGCGCCTCACTGAGAACCGGCGACTGGCCTAGAAGAGGCTTCATTGTCAGTTTTGGGCCTCGGATGCCTGTCCTTATCCTTGTCTTTGCGTTTTTTGTGTATTCCGGTCGTCGGTTGTTCCGACGGCATGGTATAATTAAATCTTCGGCCAAAGTAATGGCGAGCAAAATCAAACCGACGTTTAATAGTGCGTTTGTTAAATCTAGCACAAAACTGACAACTAGTGACGTCGTGGTCTGGGCCTAGGCATGGAATACAGTAAGAATGAAAATCCTTATGAGGTATTTGCTTCCCACAAGAAATACAATTATTAACTTTTACTGACATCGGTCTGAGGCAAGAAAAAGTTTCCCTAACGGGGTACTTCGCTTTATTGAAGACTTCAGTTCTGAAATTCAAATTGAAAATCTCAGGAGTCAGTCGACTGGCACTTGCGAACTGCTTTTGCTTCGGGCACCGTGTGGCAAGAAAGACTGAAGAAAATGGCGATGGCTGCATCTTACATACCCCTGACGCACTGACGTCAGGGAAGAAGCGACAGCAACTGACGCCGGACCAAGACTTTGGAACTCTGGCAGACTGCGGGACCGCCTGACAGCAGGATAACCCAAGTGTAATGACTGCAGCAGTGAAACACGATGAACATCTGATCTGAAGATTCATAGTCAGTGTCTTGCCTAGGCCTCTTATCTGGAGGGGGATGGGTACCCCTGATCAAGGTAACAAGGTCTTCAGCCATTTTGATCATCTGTCTTTTAGGCATAGAGGCCTGTGCACGTGGCTCAGGCATCGTTTTTTTAGTTTTAGAAGGTGTCTTTGCCTTTGGTTTTGCAGCTTTCATCGGTTTGATATAAAAATGTTGAGGTCTGAATACACCCTTAGAAGCCGTTGCCTGCTCAGCGGCTCCGGACCCATTAGAGGGAGATACATCCGTCGGTCCAATACCTTGAGTATCTTGCGGCATGCCGAACTCCACATGGGTGTCGGTAGAGGCCTGCGACTTGAAGGTAGCGGGTATCAGGGGCTGCGAAAGCGCCTCACTGAGTACTGGTGAACCGGCGACTGGCTTAGGAGAAGCTTCGTCATCGGTACTGGATCTCAATTGCCTTTCTCTGTCCTTTTCTTTGCGTTTTTTATGTACTCCGGTAGTCGGATTGCTATCCGACGACATCTCCGGGTAGTTAAATCTGTTTCCAAAATACTTAGATGCAAAAATATACCGACGCTTAATAGTGTGTTGGTTAAATCTCGCACAAAACTGACAGCCAGGCACGTTGGGATCAGGGCCTAGGCAAGGAATACAGTATAAATGGAAATCCTTATGAGGTATTTGCTTCCCACAAGTAATGCAATGATTAACTTTTTCTGACATTGGTAAAAGGCAAGAAAAAAGTTTCCCCAACGGGGTACTTAGCTTTATTGAAGACTTCGGTTCTGAAACTCAAACGCGAATATTTCAGTAGTCGGCCGACCGGCACTTGCAAAATGCTTCTGCTTCAGGCACCGCGTGGCAAGAAAGACTAAAGAAAATGGCGTCGGCTGCATGTTTTATACCCCTGACGAACTGACGTCATGGAAGAAAAGACAGCAACTGACACAGGACCCAAGGCTTTGGAATTCAGGCCGACTGAGGGCAACCTCCCAACAGATTACCCAAATGTAATGACTGCAACAGTGAAACACGAAGAACATCTGCAACACTGACTATAAAGAACATCTTCCAAATCCTATATAAAGAATCAACGAAACTCCACACAATTTGTTAGGTAAAAAAGCCCTCAACTTTGTTATCTAGAACAATATTTAAACAATTAAGAGGCAGGGCACTTATCAGCCAAGACCATCAATGCAACTTTGAGAGGCTACAAACGAGATCTAAGTTAGTCAGGGAAGAGCAGGGCATTATGGGATTGAATATTTTGGGAGGGTTCGAGTCTGGAGCACTAAATCATCCTGATCAAATCTGAGCAAAGGTTCAAAGACCCACATTTCAGATTGGACGTACTGGATGAATATAATCATCCCTCGTATAAGAGCCTTTCAATGCAGCATTTCTCATTGGGCAGCAGGCTATTTGATAACAAAAGACAATGTAGTTCGCAATCCACCTGGAAAAGGTTTGCTGAACCACCATTAGCATCTGTATCACCAAACAACATGAGATGAATAACTTATCTTCCTGAATTCATGCACTCTCACTTTACGGTAAATCCCAAGGTGATAACTCACAGCCAAGGTGAAGGATTCTCACACCTATACTAAACTAATTGACTTCTGCGATTTTAGACTCCTTGTAGGACAGGAAAAGTCCCCAACCTCCTTTAAACACATGCATACTGAGTGTGCTCAAAACATGCATATGGGTACCAGCTCTCAAAAAGGTCCCATCACTGGCCTGCACTGATGCCATTTCAAATTTCAAATCATACTCCTAAAGGATGTGTTCCTGCATTTAAGTGGAAATGTCCCAACAGACCCGAAACAGAAGTACATGGCCTGAACTGACTCAGACACTAGAAATCCAGTGGACTCTTCGCAACCTATGCCAACTGAGAAATGTGGTAGCCTAAGAGAGAAGGAAAAAGTGTGAAAAACCCTCAGCCTCTGAGTGCTACCACTGAGATACAGCCACCTGTCTCAATGGGCCACTACATAGAATCTGGATAGTTGCTGGCAACCTTGGACTGATCCAATGGAGAATGAGTAGTGCCTTAATCTTAAAAAGCACCTGGATGTGAACCCTTTCTCAGATCCCGTGTCAATAAACAGGTGCAAAATCAAACAGTCACAACTTTTTTTTGGGGGGGGGGGTCCATTCCAGTGACCGATTTCTCTTCAGAAGGGATGACCATTTTCTGCTGTCCCTTTCCCTAACCTTTAGATAGTGCTCCAGTAGTTTAAGGCTGTGTATGAAATCCTCAAACTGATCCAGGATGTAGAATATTTTTTTCTTGGACGAGGATGGGGTGGACCTCACGACCACGATGACCAACAATCTTCCCCTGAGGCACAAAAGGCAAATGCCCACTAGTTCACCTGTTCCTCTGAGAGGTGAGAATCAAGTGCCAGCAGTCATGGTGTGTGTGTGTGTGTGTGTGTGTGTGTGTGTGTGTGTGTGTGTGTGTGTGTGTGTGGGGTGGTGGTGGGGGATTTATTTTTGGATTATGTACCTAATCACCATATTTCCCTCTGAACATCTGAATGTTGCTACTATGGATACTCCATAAACTTGCGTTTGAAGTTCTATACTTACTATATATACAATGCATATGCATAAATATGTAGACTGCATAATATACAAAATATTAAAATACTAAAGAGTGTACTCGAAAAGAATGAGTCATAGGTCAAAACTAAATATTGTGACCACGTAAATGCCGGTGTCACTAATAAACGCTGTTATAATTTCTGCTCAGTTTCAACTTATTATTGGTAATTCCATCGATTAAAGTTTTTTAAAACAATGATAAAATGTTTTATTACATTATGTGTATTTCCGCAACATTGGTTTGATTGTTATATAGTCATTTAATCCTGGTGTAGTGGAGGCATCTGTTAATATCTGCCATCTCACTTCCCTTTCTTCCAAGATGGTTTTAATATTCCTCCTCTGTAATTCACCCTTAACTGTTCCAGTATAGCAAATCTAAATTCATGACTATCCCCATATTTTGTAACATGTCTGGAAAGTGCATTGGTGCTATCATTTTTTCTTATAGTATATAGGTGATCGTATATTCTTTTTTTAAATTTCCTCTCCGTCTTTCCTATATAAAAACTAGGACATGACATACAGGGGTCTGAGGAAGATGCCATGGTGCCAGCAGTGACACACTGCGTAGAAGGGGGTACCAGTGTTGGCGTGGCCAGTCTGGTGCAATCTGTCCTTGGTTTCTCCTTTTTGATCTTTATTAGTGCCTTGGAGAGGAGAGGCAGATGGGGAAAGGCATAAACTGATAGGTCTTTCCAGGTGAAGGACATGGCATCCACTTTCCAAGCTTGTTTGTGGGGAGTCCTTGTGCAGAATTTTTCCAACTGGTAGTTCTGGGGGAGGCAAACTAGTCTAAATCTGGGCTTCCCCATTTGTTTCCCAACATGTTGAATATCTTTGGCTCCAGTTTCCACTCATGTGGGTCCATCAGTTTTCTGCTTAGTTCGTCTGCCAGTGTATTTCACTTTCCTGGCAGGAACTGAGCCTGTAGGTGCACTTGGTAGCTCAAGGCTGTGTTCCACAGAGCCATGGCTAGTCTGCAGAGAGGGTATGAGTGGGTTCCCCCCTGCTTGTTTATGTGCCACATAACAGTGGTGTTGTCTGTCTTTACCATTAGTTGCCCTGGAAGAATGTGGTCCTTGAAGGCTGTCAAGAGCATTCTATACAGCTAACATTTCTTTTTGATTGATATGCAGGTGCATTTGACTTGGGTTCCATTTGCCCTGAATGCACTTCCCTGCCAAGTGAGCCCCCCCATCCATAGTCTGAGGACTCTGTTGTTAGGGTTTGGGTGGCAGGGGGTAGAGTGAATGGCAGTCCCTTGTTTTGGTGGCAGGCCTCTGCCCACAAAAGGAACTCTATCTGTAGACAAGGTATAATAGGAATCATTGTTTCTAGATCCTGAGAATGTTGACACCATAGGCTTTTTAGATACCACTGTAGTTTCCTCATATGCAGTCTTGCATATGGAATCAGAAGAATACAGGAGGCCATGAACCCCAGGGCTTGCAGTATCTTCCTTGCAGACAGCTGGGTCTTTGTGGCCACTAGTCTGAAGCAGACTGTCAAATTAACTTGTTTCTCTGGCGTGAGGAAAGCCATCTGGGAAGCTGTGTTCAAGCTTGCTCCCAGGAATACAATTTGTTGGCAGGGTACGAGATGTGATTTATTTTCGTTTATGGTGTACCCCAGAGAAGTTAGCAATTTTTGCACAAATGCCAGATGATTCAATAGTATGTCATGGCTTAAAGCTTGACTTAAGACAATCGTCCAGGTATGGATATATTTGGATATTTCTTTGCCTGCAAAATGCAATGACTGGAGCTAGGCACTTTGTGAGTACCCTGGGAGCAGTAGATAAGCCAGAGGGCAGTGCAGAGAACTGATAGGGCATGTAGCCTGCTTTGAAGCGTAGGCATCTTCTGCAGGATTCCCTTATTGGGATGTGCAGGTAGGGTTCCTTTAAATCTAGTGTTGCCAACCAGGCATCCTTGCCTAGCATAGGAAGCAGCTGGTGAAGCGTTAGCATCTTGAATTTTGGGATCACCAAAAAAAGTGTTTAGGATAGAGAGGTCCAGGATAGGACGCCAGTTGTCGTCTTTTCTGGGCACCAGGAAAAGACTTGAGTAGAAACCTTGTCCCCTTTTCCTCTTCAGGAACAGCCCTGATGCTTAAGAGAGAAAGAATTTGCTTTTGAGCCTCTGCCCACTGATTTGGGGGTAGACCTGGCCAACCATTTGGGGTTGGTAAGGAGTGAAAGTGGAATCTGTATCCTTGGGGAAACTATATTTAAAACCCATTTGACCTGGGTAATGAGTTCCCATTTTTTTGCCTGCAGGGCAATCTTTCCCCCTAAAGGAGCAGTCAGTTGTGCCGGGCTTGGAAGATTTAAAGTTAAGTCATTGAAACAGTTTACCATAGAGGGGAGTCGTACCACTCACTACTTTGGAAGTGGGAGCCCCCCACTGCTTAGTCCTGTGAGTACCTTGGGACTGAAGCCTGGGTGTTCTGCTGGTTCTGGGTTTGGACTGAGAAGACTTGAAAGAGGCATCAAAGGACCAATTTTTAGAGGGCCAAAGCCTACCAAATCTGGGAGGCTGTACTTGCAGAAAATCTTTAACAGTTTGCATAGATTTAGATTTTTCTTCCACCTTTTTAAGTACTACTTCTGCTTTTTGCCAAACAGGTGGTCTTCGTTTAAGGAAGCAGCCAGCAATTTAGCCTTAACATGATCTGGCAAAGATTGCTCCTTATACCTTCTAAGTATAGACCCAGTGACAGCAGCCCTGCAAGATGCCTCTAGTGATTCAAAACCACATTGCAAAGTATGTTTTCCAACTTGTTTAGCAGAAAGCATTAAATCCTGTAAATCATTATTTTCAGCATAGTCAGGAATCAACATCATTTTCTGTTTAAGCAATCCAATTATATGCTGCTGATACTTTAACATATGAAACTGGCAGTTTAAGACTGGGTAGGATTTTTGGCAGTAGTAGCCTTAATGTCCTTGGGTCCCTGTGAAATGGTCTTAGGATCTGCAGTAGGATTTTTAAAGAGGAACTTGTGAGAGTCAGGAACCCTGTAATATCCATCAGGTTTTCTGGGAGCAGGAGGTAAAGAGTCAGGGGCCAAGCTACATTCCGCAAAAGCATCATCAACAATGTCCAGTATAGGGGGTTAGCTAAAGGCCCGTGTTGTGGCAGGAGTGAGAAATCCCTAAGCCTCTTTTGAGAGTCAGAGTAATCCTGGCTTTCCCAGTGAAAATGCTCCCTAAGAGAATGCAAGGTTTCACCAAAAGAGAAATCCTCTGGAGGGGAAGCAGAGGGAATAGAGTCTTCTGCATCAGAATCCTCATAGGTAGATAAGGGTAAATCCTTTTCATCAGAGGAAACAGCAATTTCAGAGTCCTGATCAGAAGAATCATAAGTAAACTCAGTCCTAGGTCTCTTAGAGGGGGAAGGGTGGCTTCCCCTGATTAGAGTAATAAGGTCTTCAGCCATTCTTATCACTGGTTTGTTTGTTTTTTTGACTATGCAGTCTGGGCATCGGTTTCTAGGCATGATCGAGTTTTAGGCCTAGAAGAAGAAGATGGCGTCAGTTTAATATGCAAGTCAGTAGGCCTGAATACATCCACAGAAGCCGGTGCCTGCACAGCAGATCCGGACCCATCCAAGGTAGAGACATCCACAGGTTCTGCAGTTGAAGCATCTCGCGGCATACAGGACTCCGAATGGATCTCAGTAGAGGCCTGCGAATCTGAAGTAACCTGTATCAGGGGCTGCAAAAGCACCTCACTGAGAACCGGTGAACTAGCGGCTAGCTTAGGAGAAGCGTCATCGGCAGCTTTGGACCTATGCAGTCTGTCTCTGTCTTTATCTTTGCGTTTTTTCGGAATGTTGGTAGTCGGGTGGCTTACCGAAGTCATATCTGGATAATTGAACAGAGTACCACAATATTTAGAAGTGTAAATAAACAGACGATGAATAGTTTGTTGTTTAAATAAGGCATAAAACCGACAGCAAGGTACGTCGTGGTCAGGGCCTAAGCAAGGAATGCAGTACGAATGAAAATCTTTATAAGGTATTTGCTTTCCACAAGAAATACAATTATTAACTTTTACTGACATCAGTTTAGAGCAAGAAAAAGTTTCCCCAACGGGGTACTTAGCTTAGTTGAAGACTTCGGTTCTGAAACTCGAAAACGAAAACTTCAGGAGTCGGCTAACCGGCACTTGCGAACTGCTTCAGCTTTGGGCACCGCACGGCAAGAAAGACTGATGTAATGGAATCGGCTGCATGCTTTATACCCCTGACTATCTGACGTCATGGAAGAAGAGACAGCAACCGATGCAGGACCCAAGACTTTGATAATCAGGCCAACTGAGGGCTACCGCAAGCAGATAACCCAAATGTGATAACTGCAACAGTGAAATACGAAGAGATGTTCCCAGGGGGATGGAGGAAGGGAAGGAATACTGCAACATGGAAGAGAAGGACATCTATGATTATGCTAAGATTTTACACAACTTTCCGATGTCCTCCTATTCCAATGTTGCAGTATTCACTAGTGGGTGAGTACAAAAGCTCACTGCTGGTTGGATGATGGTCTGGATGAGGATTCCAGGAACCCATGCAGGATAGCACTGGCAAATCCTGCTGTGGTCCTGGAGATGTAGTCCAGCTTGTAGTGTCTGGTGAAGGTGTGGACAGATGACCAAGTAGCAACTTCCAGAATGGAGTTAGTGTCCAGACCTTTAAAGAAGGCTCCATAGGAAGCCGTTGCCCTTGTGGAATGGGCTCTGATGTTGCCCATTAATGTCATTCTATGGTGAGAGTAACAACATGAGATTGCCCTAGCAATCCGAGAAGAAATGGTTTGCTTCTCTACAGCTTTCCCCAGAGCCCTGAGGTGGAAGGAAACAAACAGCTGGTCTTATTTGCGTATAGGTTTGGGTCTTATGCAAGTAGAAATGGAGGTGCCTATGTACATCCAGGGAATGAAGGATTCTCTCACTTTCTCCCTGAGGTTTAGGAAGGAAGGTGAGCAGGTGAATAGCCTGATTAAGGGAGAGGTTTTTAACCACTTTGGGGGTGAAGGAGGGATTAATCCTGAGGGTGACCCTGTCCATATGGAAAACTAGGAAGGGTGCAGTAGACATGAGGACTTGGAGCTCCGAGACCCTCCTTACTGATGTTAAAGCTACTAGCAGCACTGTTTTCCAAGTGCAAAATTTCAAGTCAGCCTTACCGGCTGGTTCAATGGGTGGCAGAGTGAGTTTCTCCAGCACATAATTAAGATCCCAGGGAGGAGGAGTTGGTTTCCTAGGGGGTCTTGGGTGTAAAACACCTTTCAGGAATAGTTTGGCTGGAAGCAAGTGGGGGCTCCATAGGTAGGCAGGCAGAAATGGCTGACAAGATAAGCTTTCAAGGAGGAGTAAGACAATCCTGCCTTTAGCAGTTCACGCAGGTAAGAGAGAATTAGAGGCAGGTCGCTGTCCAGTGGCTCTGTCTTTCCTGACACCAGATAGAAAACCTTCTCCATTTAGACAGATAGGATTTCCTTGTGTTTGGCCTCCTGCAGGACTGACAGCACGTTCGCGTTATACATGTGTCTGAAGGGAATCAGAATCCTATCAGCCACAGGGAGAGGTGTAGGGATCTCCACTGTGGGTGAATCTGTGGTCCCTGGTTCCGTGTGACTAGATCCAATGAGGGGGGGTAACTTGTGGTGATTGCCCTTGAATAGATGAAGAAGTAGGAGGAACCAGTGCTGCCTTGGCAAAAAGGGTGTCACCAACAAGATTTTTGGCGAGTCCTGCTGAATTTTCAGTAAGACTCTCTGTATCAGAGGGAGAAGGGGGGGGTGGCGTACAGGCATTTCCCCTTCCAGGACATTAAGAAGTTATCTGTTTGAAGAGCCTTCGGGTCGTAAGTTCTGGGGCAGTAGCTCTGGAGTTGTCTGTTTGTGGAGGAGGCGAATAGGTCTATCTGTGGAATACCCCACTTGTGGATCAACTCTAGGAATACCTCCGTTGACAGCACGCATTTGTGACTGTCTGAGGAGGTTCTGCTTAAGGAGTCTGCCTGCCAATTTTGTTGGGACGGGATGTGGGCTGCCTGTAGGGTGATCCCTTGGGAGACAGCTAGTTCCCATACCTGAAAGGCCAGTTTGCAGAGGAGGTAGGACTTGGTCCCTCCTTGCTTGTTCAAGTACCACATCACTGTGGTGTTGTCTGTGAAGACCGTCAGGATGCCCTGTCTGAGGAAAGGTAGAAAGGCTTGTAAGGCCAGATGTATGGCTGACATTTCTTTGATGTTGATATGCCATTGTTTGTTTTTCCACAAACCTTGTACTTTCCTTGTGTCTAATGTTGCTCCCAGCCCAGATCTGAAGCATCTGTGTGCATGATTTAAGAAGGGGGAGGCAATTGTAGAGGGAGACCCGGGTTCAGGGTCACCTGGGCCATCCACCACTTTAGCTCTTGGTGGAGGCAGGGTAGAAGTGGGATTCTCAACTCTAGGCGGTGAGAATGCTGGGTCCATACTGAGTGAAGATACCATTGCATCTTTCTCATGTGTAATCCTGCCAGTGGCAGCATGGGAATTGTGGCAGCCACGTGGCAGAGAAGTTTAAGAAATTCCCTCACCGTCAGAGTGGGTGTAAGGACTTTTTTCCTGGGGTAGGAAGGTCATCATGTGTTCTGTTTTGATTCTGCATCCTAGGAAGAAGATATCCTGTGTAGGATTTAGACTGGATTTGGGGAAGTTTATGAGGAATCCTAAGGACTGCAGCAGGAGCAGAAGGTCCTATGTGTGAGCTGGGAAGGTTTGTTTGTCTGTCTGCTGCTTGAATTAGCAGATCATCTAGGTATGGGAAAATGTGCATACCTCTTGTTCTGCAGTAAGCAATGACTGGGGCTAGGCATTTTGTAAATACCCTTTGAGCAGTGGAGAATCTAAAGGGCAAAGCACAAAAAAGTACAGTTGTGTGCACTTACCATAAATGTAGATGTTCGAGTGTATTCACTGTTGCAGTCATCACATTTGAGTTAGAGTCTTGGGTCCTGCGTCAGTTGCTATCTCTTCTTCCATGACTTCAGGTCATCAGGGATATAAAACATGCAGCTGACACCATTACATCAGTTTTTCTTGCCACAGATGTCAGGTGCCCCCCTAATGGGAAGCAAGCCAGGACTGCAACAGTGAATACACTCGAACATCTACATTTATGGTAAGTATACACAGCTATACTATGTTCTTCATGTTTCACTGTTGCAGTCATCACATTTGGGTAGATTTCCAAAGCTAAGGATGGGAAGAGGAATTTAAATACCATTAGGACCAGCTATAAGGCCCTGCAAGACTGCAGTAGCAAAACCAGCCCTGGATTTAGAGAAAAATTGGCAAATGGCAATGCTTGGTTAAGGTATGTACAGAACTCCAGGTAGCTGCTTCTAGGATGTCCCTGGTAGGGACACCTCTAAGAAAGGCTGTAGAAGCAGATGCAGCCCTGGGAGAATGTGGTTTTATCCCCTGTGGGATAGGTTTTCCATGGTGCTTATAACAGAAATAAATGCAGTGGCCTATCCATTTAGAAATGGTTTGTTTTGAAATGGCCTTCCCCTCTGCCCCTGCAGCAAATGCCACCAGCAGCTGCTCAGATTTCCTGAGAGGCTTAGTCATGTCCAGCTAATATCTAAGCTGTCTGTGCACGTCTAAGGAGTGCAGTATACATTCCCCTTTGTTCTGTGGATTAGAAAAGAAGGTTGGCAAATGAATGGACTGATTAAAATACTACCTTGGGCATGAAGGAGGGATTGGTCCTGCGGGACACCCTGTCCGCATGAAAGATGATGAAAGGCTCCGCTGCCATAAGAGCCTGTAATTCAGACACCCTTCTTGCTGAAGTGATGGCTAAAAGGAAGGCTGTTTTCCAAGAAAGGAATTTCAACTCTGCACTTGCAGCTGGCTCAAAAGGAGGCAGAGTGAGTTTTTCCAATACAAAGTTAAGGTCCCAGGCTGGAGTTGGGGCCCTCCTAGGTGGTCTTAAATTTTTGGCCCCTCTGAGGAACTGCTTGAGCAGTGGATGAGAGAAGAGGGATGGTTCTGTGTGTTTTAATGAGCTGAAATGGCTGAGGCATGAATTTTTATGGAGGAATAGGAAAGACCCTTGTGAAGCATCTCAGTTAAGTACTAAAGAATCTGAGGTAAATTGGGCGCTGCTGTGCCCATCCCCTGAGATTGGTTCCAGGAACAGAATCTTTTCCATTTTTCAGCATAAGATTTTCAAGTACTAGGCCTCCTTGCTTCCAGAATGACATCCAACACTTGTTTACTGAGGGATGGTAACGGAGAGCTCAGGTAATTAGCCAGGCTGCAAGGTTGAGGGTTTGAAGATGAGGGTGCAGAATCTGGCCCTCCTGCTGGGACAGCAGGGTAGGGATCTGGGGCAGGTGCCATGGATCCAGCAGTGACACACTGCGCAAGAGGGGGAACCAGTGTTGGCGTGGCTAGTCTGGTGCAGTCAGTATCGTCCTTGGTTTGTCCTGTTTGATCTTTAGTAGTACCTTGGTGAGAAAAGGCAGAGGAGAAAAGGCATAAAACTGATAGATTTTTCCAGGTAAAGGACAGGGCATCCACTTTCCAAGCTTGTTTGTGGGGAGTCCTTGTGCAGAATTTGTCCAATTGGTAGTTCTGGGGGGAAGAAAACAGGTCTATATCTGGGCTCCCCCATTTGTTTATCAACATGATGAATGTCTATGGTTCCAGTTTCCACTCATGTGGGTCCATGAGATTTCTGCTTAGATCGTCTGCCAGTGCATTTAGGTTTTCGGGCAGGAATTGAGCCTGTAGGTGCACTTGGTAGCTCAAGGCTGTGTTCCCCAGAGCCATGGCTGGTCTGCAGAGAGGGTATGAGTGGGTTCCCCCCTGCTTGTTTATGTACCACATAACAGTGGTGTTGTCCGTCTTTACCATTAATAGTCCTGGAAGAATGTGGTCCTTGAAGGCTGTCAGAGCATTCTGTACAGCTAACGTTTCTTTTTGATTGATATGCAGGTGCATTCGACTTTGGTTCCATTTGCCCTGAATACACTTCCCTGCCAAATGAGCCCCCCATGCATAGTCTGATGCGTCTGTTAGGGTTTAGGCGGCAGGGGGTAGAGTGAATGGCAGCCCCTTATTTTGGTGGCAGGCCTCTGCCCACCAAAGGAATTTTAGCCGTAGGCAAGGTATGACAGGAACCATTGCTTCTAGATCCTGAGAATGTTGACACCATAGGCTTTTAAGATACCACTGTAGTTTCCTCATATGCAGTCTTGCATAAGGAATTAGTAGAATGCAGGAGGCCATGAACCCCAGGGCTTGTAGCATTTGCCGTGCAGATAGCAGGTTCTTTGTGGCCACTAGTTTGAAGTAAGTTGTCAAATGAATTTGTTTCTCTGGCATGAGGTAAGCCATCTGGGAAGCTGTATTCAAGTTTGCTCCCAGGAACACAATTTGTTGACAGGGTACCAGATGTGACTTCTTTTCGTTTATGGTATACTCGAGGCAATTTAACACCTTTTGTACACATGCCAAATGATTCAAAATTATGTCCTGGCTTTCTGCCTGAATTAGACAATCGTCCAGGTATGGGTATATTTGAATTTTTCTTTGCCTGCAAAATGCAATGACAGGAGCTAGGCACTTCGTGAATACCTGGGCACAGTAGATAAGCCAAAGGGCAGTACAGAGAACTGATAGTGCATGTAGCCTGCTTTGAAGCGTAGGTATCTTCTGCAAGATTCCCTAACTGGCTTCCTTTAAATCCAGTGTTGCCAACCAGGCATCTTTGCCTAGCATAGGAAGTAGCTGGTGAAGAGTTAACATCTTGAATTTTGGAATCACCAAAAAAGTGTTTAAGGTAGAAAGGTCCAGGATAGGACACCATGAATTGTCTTTTCTGGGTACCAGGAAAAGTCTTGAAGCGAAACCTTGTCCCTTTTCCTCTTCTGGTACAGTTTGAATAGCCTTTATGCTTAAGAGAGAGAGTACTTGCTTTTGAGCCTCTGCCCATTGATTTTGGGGTAGATCTGGCCAACCTTTTGGAGTTGGTAACGTGTGGAAGTGAAATCTGTATCCTTGGGAAACTATTTTTAAAACCCATTTGTCCTGGGTAATGAGTTCCCAGTTTCTGGCTTGCAGAGCAATCTTTCCCCCTAAAGGAGCAGTCAGTTGAGAAGTGCTTGGAAATTTTAAAGTCAACTCATTGAGACAGCTATCCCATAGGGGGGAAGTCTTACTACTCCCTGATTTGGAAGCGGAAACCCCCACTGCTTAGTCTTGTGTGTACCCTGGGACTAAAACCTGGGGCCTCTGCTGGTTCTGGGCTTGGGTTGAGAAGGCCTGGAAGAGGCAGGAAAGGACCAATTCTTAGAGGGCCAAAGCCTACTAAATATTGGAGGCTGAACTTGTAGGAAAACTTTAACAGTTTGCATAGATTTAGCTTTTTCCTCCATCTGTTTAAGAACTACTTCTGCTTTGTTGCCAAACAGGCAGTCCTGATTTAGGTGAGCATCCAACAATTTGGCTTTAACATGATCTGGCAAAGATTGTTCCTTAAGCAACGCATGCCTTCTAAGTACAGACCCAGTGACAGCAGCCCTGCAAGAGGCCTCTAATGAATCATACCGACATTGCAAAGTATGCTTTCCAACCTGTTCAGCAGAATGCATTAAATCCTGTAAATCTTTATTTTCAGCACAGTCAGGAATCAACATAATTTTCTGTTTAAGCAATTCAATAATATGCTGCTGATACTTTAACAGATGAAAGTGACAGTTTAAGGTTGCAGAAGTGTATACCTTCTTACCCCATCTATCCAGTGCTCTGGAGTCTCTATCAGAAGGGGTAAGATTTTTGGCAGTATTAACCTTAATGCCCATGGGTCCCTGTGAAATAGTCTCAGGATCCGCAGTAGGATTTTTTAAAAAGGAACTTGAGAAAATCAGGAACCCTGCAATATCTATCAGGCTTTCTGGGAGCAGGTGGAAAAGAATCAGGGGCCAAACTAGATTCCGAAAAGGCATCATCAACAATGTCTAATACAAAAGGGATAGCTAAAGGCCTGAGAGTAAGAAATCCCTAAGCCTCTTTTTTGAATCAGAGTAATCCCGGCTTTCCCAGTGGAAATGCTCCCTAAGAGTATGCAAGGTTTCAGCAAAAGAGAAATCCTCTGGAGGGGAAGCAGAGGGAATAGAGTCCTCTGCATCAGAATCCTCATAAGCAGACAAGGGTAAATCCAGGTCATCAGAAGAAACAGAAATTTCAGAATCCTGGTCAGAAAATTCATAAGCAAATTCAGTCCTAGGTCTCTTAGAAGGGGATGGTTGGCTTCCCCTGATTAAAGTTATAAGGTCTTCAGTCATTCTTATAATTTGTTTTTTAGGCATAGATGCCTGAGGATGCGGCCTGGGCATCGGTTTTCTAGGCATGGTTCGAGCTTTAGGCCTTAAAGAAGAAGGTGGCGTCAGTTTAATATGCAGGTCCATAGGCCTGAATACACCCTCAGAAGTCGGTGCCTGCACAGCGGCTCCAGACCCATCCAAGGTAGACACATCCGCAGGTTCCACAGTTGAAGCACCACGTGGCATACCGGTCTCCGAATGTGTCTCAGTTAGAGGCCTGCGAATCAGAAGTAGTGGGTATCAGGAGCTGCGAAAGTGCCTCACCGAGTACCGGCAAACTGGCGACTGCCTTAGGAGAAGCGTTGTTGGCAGCTTTGGACCTAGGCAGCCTGTCTCTGTCTTTATCTTTGCGTTTTTTGGAATGCTGGTAGTCGGAAGGCTTACAGACGACATATATGGATAATTGAACCGAAGAGAGAAATATTTAGAAGCGTAAATATACCGACGACGGATAGTTTGTTGGTTAAATAAGGCACAAAATCGACAGCGAGGTACGTCGTGGTCAGGGCCTAGGCAAGGAATACAGTATGAATGAAAATCTTTATGAGGTATTTGCTTTCCACAAGAAATGCAATTATTAACTTTTACTGACATCGGTAAAGTGCAAGGAAACGTTTCCCTAATGGGGTACTTAGCTTTAGTTGAAGACTTCGGTTCTGAAACTCAAAAACGAAAATTTCAGGAGTCAGCCGACCAGCACTTGCTAACTGCTTCTGCTTCGGGCACTGCACGGCAAGAAGGACTGGTGTAATGGTGTCAGCTGCATGCTTTATACCCCTGACGTCATGGAAGAAGAGACAGCAACCGACGCAGGACACAAGACTTTGATAATCAGGCCGACTGAGGGCTACTGCAAGCAGATAACCCAAATGTGATGACTGTAACAGTGAAACACGAAGAACATCTGAAAATGCAAGGAGCCTGCATTGAATCTGAGGAATTTTCTGGAGGACGGTTTCACTGGAATATGAAGATAGGCTTCTTTGATGTCCAGGGTCACCATGAAGGCATGGGGAAGGATGAGTGGAAAGAGAATGGGTAGTGCTATCATCCTGAAGGAAGGAACCTTCAGGAATGGGTTGAGACACGAAAGGTCTAGGATAGGTCTCCATGGTCCCTCCTCCCTGGGCACCAGAAAGATTCTGGAGTAGAGGCCCCACCCTCTAAGCAGGGGGGGGGGGCAAGTTCTATGGCGCCTTGGAGCAGCAGGTTGTTTAGAACCTCGGGGAGGAGGGACCACTTAGAGGGTGGAGGTAGCAGGAAGCTTTGGGGGGGGGGGCATCCAGGACATGAAGTAACCATCCTTCAGAATAGACAAAACCCATTTGTCGGATGTCACTAGGGCCCATGCAGGGAGGCAGTGAGAGAGGCGGGCGGATAAAGGTATGGTGGGAGGAGGGAGAGGTAGAAAAGGAGGCAGGCAGTCAGATGCTGCCAGTCCTTTCTCGAAAAGGAGGTCTCTGGGAGAAAGCTTGAGGTGTCCTAGGCTGAGTAGTCTGCCTCCTGTGTGGTCTTCTAGATCTGGAGGAGGCAGAGGGCCTAGAAGTCTTCATGATAAACTGTGTCTTGGCCAGGTAGTTTCTTTGAAATTTTGGGATTGGAGAGACAAAAAGATGCTTTAGATCCTGGAGCTCTTTCCCTTTTTGCTGAAGTGACTTAAAGAGATCAGCTACCTTGGAGCCAAAAAGGGCAGTGTGATCCAAAGGAGCATCCAAGAGTTTGGCCTTAAAGTCATCTGGCAAAGGCTGAAGACAGAGCCAGGAGTATCTCCTCAATACAGAGGCAGGTGCAGCTGACCTGGCAGAGGCCTCTGCTGCATCACATGCACACCTTAGGGAATGCTTATTGACTTGGGAAATGAGCCCAAGCAAGGAAGACAGGGATGCCTTTGTAGAGCAGTCAGGGATCTCATTAAGTTCCTTAGAAGCTTTGTCCAGTAATGCCAAGGGGTACTTGGCCATGTGTGACTGGTAATCTGAAGCCCTAAAGGCTAGTGTAGCTGAAGTGTATATCTTCTTCTCCCACCTCTCCATGGCCTTGCTGTCTTTATCTGTAGGCAGGACAGTGGTAGTGAGGAGAAGTTTGGTAGCCCTGTCAGTGGCAATAGAAGTGGTTGCTGGGTTAGCTGGAGGGCATCTGAAAAGAAATTTGTCTGCATTAGGTACTCTACACAACCGGTCTGCCCTTCTAGGAGCAGGTGGCTGGGAGTCCGTGTTTATACATGCTGATGCAAAAGCATCCAGGAAGGCAGGCTGGACAGGAGGAATAGGGGCCGGGTTAAGAGATTCCATCTGGATCAAGTCGTACAATCTTTTCTGTTGCTCAGACATGTCTGAGCAGTCCCATTTGAAATGTCCCCTCATAAGATTAACCATGTCCCCAAAGGTAAGGTCTTCCGCAGGGGAGTCAGGCTCAGCAGATGCTTCTTCTGGGGATCAATACTCCAGAAGGGAAGATATTTGTGAAGAGTAAGACAAGGAGTCCTCTGAGGAGTCAGACATTTCTTCCTCAGCAGGATGGCTAAGGGTAGTCTCTGGCTGAATAGGCTTGGGACTCAGAAGAGGTGGTGCAACATGAGGGAGGTCAGACGTAGGTCTAAGAGCCAGGAAGACGCTATAAAGACTCTGACTGAAGGCCTGCCAGTCTGGCAAGGCCTCAAGGTTTGAAGTGACATGCTTTGTCTTTTGTTTTTTCTTTGCAGGCCTAACCGGCGTCTAGCTGTCAGTCGGCCTTGAAGGAATACAAGGAAAGTACACTTACCATAAATGTAGATGTTCAAGTGTATTCACTGTTGCAGTCATCACACTTGGGTTATCTGCATGCAGGTAGCCCTCAGTCGGCCTGAATACCAGACACTTAATATTTCTGCGTCGGATGCTTTCACTCCACGACTGATGTCAGGGGTATAAAAACAGGCAGCCGACGCCAATACATCAGTTTTTCTTGCCCCAAATGTCAAGAGCCCCCCAAATAGGGAGCTAAGTTGTGGTGGGGAAAACGCCACCAGTAAAAAGTAAATACCAATACCAATACCTCAAAAAGGGGTGAGTAATAGCCATAGAGAGGAGAGAGAGAGAAGGGGGCTGGAGGGAGGGAAACCAGGACTGCAACAGTGAATCCACTCGAACATCTACATTTATGGTAAGTGTACACGACTGTACTATGTTCTTCGTGTTTCACTGTTGCAGTCATCACACTTGGGTGGATTCCCAAAGCTGAAGAAGGGTGGAGGCAGTCAAGAAGAATTAGGGCTGGCTAGTATGCCTTGCAGGACTGCTGTTGCAAAACCTGTCCTGGATTTGGAAAAGATAGGCAGGTGGTAATGCTTGGTGAAGGTGCATACAGAACTCCAGGTAGCAGCTTCCAGGATGCCCCTGGTAGGGACTCCCCTGAGAAATGCTGTAGAGGTAGAAGTTGCCCTAGTGGAATGTGTTCTGACCCCCTGAGGGGTTGGTTTCCAATGGTGCTTGTAGCAGAAATGGATGCAGTGTGCTATCCATTTGGAAACGGTTTGTTTTGAAATGTCCTTGCCCTCTGCCCCTGTTGCAAAGCTGACTAGTAACTGGTCAGATTTTCTGAAGGGCTTAGTCCTGTCAAGGTAGAATCTGAGCTGTCTGTGCACGTCCAAGGAGTGAAGGATCCGTTCCTCTCTATTCTGAGGATTAGGGAAGAAAGTTGGCAAATGGATGGATTGGTTTAGAGCCACACTGGTCACCACTTTAGGCACAAAGGAAGGGTTAGTCCTGAGGGAAACCCTGTCAGCATGGAAAATAATGAAGGGTTCCACAGCCACAAGTGCTTGTAGCTCAGACACTCTTCTAGCTGAAGTGATGGCCAGAAGCAAGGCAGTTTTCCAAGAGAGGACTTTTAACTCTGCTGATGTTGCAGGTTCAAAGGGAGGAAGCGTGAGCTTTTCCAGTACAAGGTAAAGATACCAGGCAGGAGTGGGTGCTCTCTTAGGTGGCTTTAAGTTGTTTGCCCCTCTCAGGAACTGTTTGATAAGAGGGTGCGAGAAGAGAGGTGGCTCCAGGTTGTAATGAGCCACAATGGCTGGGGCATGTATCTTAATGAAGGAGAAGGACAGGCCTCTGTGGAGTAGATCTGCTAAGTAATCCAGGATTAGAGGCAGGGAGGGTAGAGTTGTGTCCTCTCCTATACAGTGAATCCAGGAGCAGTACCTTTTCCACTTATCAGCATAGGATTTTCTTGTACTGGGTCTTCTGGCTTCAAGAATGACGTCCAGCACCTGTCTGCTTAGGGTTGCTGGGGGAGAATTCAAGGAATAAGCCAGACTGCAAGATTTAGGGTTTGCAGTTGCGGATACAAACTCTGTCCCTCCTGCTGAGAGAGCAGGGTTGGGTTCTGTTGTAGGTGCCAGGGTGGCATCGGTGACAGGCTGCGTAGGAGTTGGTACCAGTGCTGGCATGGCCAGTCCGGGGCAATCAGAACTGTCCTTGGTCTGTCCAGTCTTATCTTGAGTAATACTCTTGAGAGAAGGGGGAAAGGCATAGATTGAGAGATTTACCCACTGAAAAGAAAGGGCATCCATTTCCAGGTCCTGCTGTGAGGGTTTCTGGTGCAGAATTTGCTGAGCTGCTGGTTGTAGGGGGAGGCAGAGAGATCCTCCTCAGGGGTTCCCCATTTCTAAATAAGAAGGTTGAAGGTGCTGGGTTCCAATTGTCACTCGTGGGTCTAGGAGATTTCTGCAAGTCGTGTGCCAGTGAGTTTTGTTTGCCTGGCAGGAATTCAGCTTGCAGATGGACTTGCATGTCCAAGGCCATGTCCCACAGGGCCATGGCTAACCTGCAGACTGGGTAAGAGTGGGTTCCCCCCCTGCTTGTTGATGTACCACATATAACTGTGGTGTCTGTTTTTATTAGAAGTTGTTCTGGAAAGAGTAGGGATCGGAAAGCTGTCAAGGCGTTCTGCACAGCTAGAATCTCTTTTTGATTGATGTGCAGATGAATTTGACTTGGGCTCCAGTGGCTCTGAATGCATTTGCTGTCCATGTGTGCCCCCAGGCATAGTCTGATGAGTCTGTGGTTAGGGTCCAGGCGGCGTGAGTAAAGGGCAGTCCCGTGTTGTGGTTGCATGCTTCTGCCCATCAAAGGAACTCTGTCCTTAGACAGAGTATGACAGGAATGACTGTTTCCAGGTCCTGAGAATGTTGGCACCAAAGACTTTTTATGCACCACTGAAGTCTTCTCATATGTATTCTTGCATATGGAATTAGCAGTATACATGAGGCCATGAACCCTAGGGCTTGCAGTATTTTTCTTGCAGATAGCTGGGATTCTGGTGGCCATTTGTTTGAAGTAGGCTGTCAGACAGACTTGTTTTTCAAGTGAGGAATGCCATCTGGGATGTTGTGTCCAAGCTTGCTCCCAGGAATACAATCTTTTGAGTGGGTACCAGTTTTGATTTCTTTTTGTTGATGGTGTACCCCAAGGAAGTGAGAAAGTTTTTTCACAAATGTCAGGTGCTGCAACAGCAATTCCTGACTGTCCACCTGAATCAGGCAGTTGTCCAAGTACAGGTAAATTTGTATTATTTCTCTGCCTGCAATAAGCAATGGCTGGAGCCCGGCATTTTGTGAATAGTCTGGGCGCAGTGGATAAGCCAAAGGGAAGTACAGAGAACTGATAATGCAAAGATCCGGCCCTGAAATGTAGATACTTCCTGCATGACTCCCTTATAGGGATGTGCAGATAGGCTTCTTTTAAGTCTAGGGTAACTAACCAGGCATCCTTGGCAAGCATAGGTAGAAGCTGTTACAGGGTAAGAATTTTGAATTTTGGTACCACCAGGAAGGTGGTGAGAATTGAAAGATCCAGGATTGGACAAAAAGAGCTCTCTTTTCTGGGTACCAGGAAGAGTCTGGAATAGAATCCTTGACCTCTCTGTTCTACTGGAACCGGCTGAATCGCTTTGATGGAGAGCAGGGAAAGAACTTGGCTTTGAGCCTCTGCCCACTGGTTTGGAGGGGGGTCTGGGAACCCTCTTGGGGTTGGGCAGTGAGTGGAAGTAAAATTTGTACCCCTGGGATACAATGTTGAGGACCAATCGGTCTTTGTGATGGACATCCAGTTTTTTACATGAAGGGCAATTTTTCCTCCCAGGGGCACAAGCAATTGGGCAGGGCTGGGAAGTAGAGTTGAGAAGTCATTGTGAACTTGTTCCAGTTGGGCAGGGATGGGGGGTGGAGTAGAGAAGTTGTTGTGAGTTGTTTCTGTAAGGAGGAGGCTTACCACTCCCTGCATTGGGGGTGGGGGCACTCCATTGCTTAGATCTCTGCATACCCTGAGACTGTAGTCTTGGGGGGGGGGGGCTGTTTCCCCTGGGTCTGGCTTGAGATGGCCTGGAGGGAGCTGGAAAGGACCTGTGTTTGGAAGGGCAATGCCTACTGAATATGGGGGGGGGGGGGGGTGCACTTGTAAGAATTCTTTAACAGTCTGCATAGACTTAGCTTTTTCTTCCATCTTTT
This sequence comes from Protopterus annectens, assembly GCF_019279795.1. NCBI lineage: Eukaryota > Metazoa > Chordata > Ceratodontiformes > Protopteridae > Protopterus > Protopterus annectens. Next base: position 1,229,865,107 of record NC_056735.1, read on the forward strand.
TAAGAACCTCTTCTGCTTTGGTGCCAAAAAAACTGGTCTTGTTCAAAGGAGTGTTTATAGTAACTTTGATTTGACATGGTCTGGCAAAGTGTGCTCCTTGAGCCACGCATGTCTTCTCAGTACAGAACCAGTCACTGCTGCCTGGCAAGATGCTTCTAGGGCATCAAAGCCACACTGCAAATTATGCTTGCTGACTTGGCTTGCAGAGTGCATAAGCTCCTGCAATACTTTATTTTCTGCAGAGTCTGTAAAGATAGCCACTTTTTGTTTAATAAGTTCCAAAATATGTTGCTGGTACTTCAGCATGTGAAACTGACAATTCAATGCCCTAATAGCAAGAGTTGCAGAGGTATATACCTTATTACCCCATCTGTCCAAAGCTCTGGAATCCCTGTCCGAAGGGGTGGCATTCTTGGCTACAGTTGCCTTGATACCTTCAGGCCCCTGGGAAATGATCTCTGTGTCAGCAGTAGGATTCTTGAAAATAAATTAGTGAGTGTCAGGTACTCTGTAGTACCCGTCTAGTTTCCTAGGGGCAGGAGGCAAAGTATAAGGAGTAAGACTGGGTTCCATAAAAACATCAACAACAACTTCCAGGACAGGGGGTATTGCTAAAGGCCTGTGCTGTGGCAAATCTAGGAATTCACGGAGACTCTTTTTGGACTGAGGATGGTCCTGGCATTCCCAGTGGAAATCCTCTCTTAAAGTACGTAAGGTTTCACCAAAAGAAAATCCTCTGGAGGGGAGGCAGAGGGAATGGATTCCTCTGCATCTGAATCCTCAAAAGCAGATAAGGACGTCTTCATAATCAGACACCTCGGAGTCATAAGACTCCTGGTCTGTTGAAACTGCAGGGGATTGGTCTCTTTTTCCTCTTAGCAGGGGAAGGCTGATTTCCCCTAATCAGCATAATAAGGGCTACTGCCATTCTAAGCATTTGTCTCCGTGGCATGGGAGTAGGTGCATGCGCTTTGGTCGTCGGTTTTCTAGGCGTAGTGTGTACTCTAGGCAAAAGAAACTCGGTAGTTTTAAATAAAAAAGTCATCTGTTTGAGTCGAACATTGGTTGAGCAAAGAACTGCCTCAGAAGCCCGTGCCTGCACAGCAGCTCTGGACCCATCCAAGGTAGAGACATCCGCAGGTTCCATAGTCGAAGAGTCTCGCGGCATACCGGACTCCAAATGGGTCTCAATAGATGCCTGCGAATCCATTGAAGCGGGCATCAGGGGCTGCGAAAGCACCATACTGAGTACCTGCAAACTGGCGACTAGCTTAACAAGCGTTGTTGGCAGCTTTGGACCTATGCGGTCTGTCTCTGTCTTTATACTTATGTTTTTTTGGAATATCGGTAGTCGGATAGCTTACCAAAGCCATTTCGGAATATGGAGATCGAGAACGAAAGAATTTAGTGACAATGAGAGCCCGACGATGAACGGTTCAGGTGTTGAACAATGCACAAAACCGACAGCGAGGTACATCGTGCTCTGGGCCTAAACAAGTGACGCAGTAAGAATGAAAATCTCTGTGTGGTATTTGGTTTCCACAGGCAAGACAACTGTTAACTTTTTCTGACATCTGTTAGAGCAAGAAAAGGGATCCCAACGGGGTAGACTTCAGGATTATTCAATTCGTAAACGAAAATTCAGGTAGCAGCTGACAGGCACATGCAAACTGCTTCTGCTTCAGGCTCCTTGGCAAGAAAGACTGGTGTAATGGCGTCGGCTGCCTGTTTTTATACCCCTGACGACATGACGTTGGTCCTGAAGCAACAGCATCTGACACAGAAATACTAAGTCTCTGTTATTCGGGCCGACTGAGGGCTACCTGCAGGCAGATATCCCAAGTGTGATGACTGCAACAGTGAGACACGAAGAACATCGCCAGAGGCCTGCTCAGAAGTGCTCATCTCTGAAGTTGGTTCCCCCCTGGTGGCTGAATCAGGCACCAGGATATCCTCCCCGGACGTGTCGTCCGCTCTGGATTTTGTGGCCTCCTGGTAGGTGCCTGCTTTATCCGGTGTGGTGGAAGCCGGTCCCTTGGCCAAGCTAACGGTGGCTACAGGCTGGGAATCAGCACAGGGAGGCACGGTGGAAGTGAACGGCCTTGCGGGCTTGGCCCTCTTCCAAGGTGGTTCGGATGGGATGTCGGTAGCGGCATCCATTCCGAAAGCGATGTGCCTAAGACGCTGGTTTTCAAGATATAGGTCGTGGGCCTGAAGTTGGCGGAAAAAAGGTCTTGGGGATGAACGACTTACAAATGACTCCATTTTTATAATCATGATCCCTACCCAAACAAGAGTGACAGTGGTCGTGGGTGCCTTTGTGGGGAATCTGGCAACCACAGTTGCACTTGCTCTTACCGGACATTAACAGACTATATCAACCACAAAAGACTGAAGAAAATCCCCAGCAGGATACTTATCTTAATAAGAAACTGATCCGACTTCTGCGAGTAGCAGGAAAGTACAGTTGTATACACTTACCATAAATGTAGATGTTCAAGTGTATTCACTGTTGCAGTCATTACACTTGGGTTATCAGTCGACTTGATTAACAAAGTCTTGGGTCCTACGTCTGCTGCTGTCTCTTCTTCCGTGACGTCAGGTAGTCAGGGGTATAAAACATGCAGCCAACGTCATTACATCAGTTTTTCTTGCCCCAGATGTCAGGTGGCCCCCTAATGGGAAGCAATTAAATCTATAAATATACAAGGTTATACCTCAAACAAAAAAGGAAATACACGAAAAAGCTTTTAAGCATTGAAAAGGAGAGAAGAGGTATAGCCAAAAAAAGTCAGAGGGCTGGAGGGACGGTAACCAGGACTGCAACAGTGAATACACTCGAACATCCACATTTATGGTAAGTGTACACAACTGTACTATGTTCTTCGTGTTTCACTGTTGCAGTCATTACATTTTGGTAGATTCCCAAAGCTAAGGATGGGAGGAAGAATTTAGATAGCATTAGGACCAGCTATAAGGCCCTGCAAAACTGCAGTGGCAAAGCCAACTCTGGATTTAGAGAAAATTGGCAAATGGTAATGCTTGGTGAAAGTACGTACAGAGCTCCAGGTAGCAGCTTCTAGGATGTCCCTGGTAGGGACGCCTCTGAGAAAGGCTGTAGAGGTAGATGCAGCCCTGGTTGAGTGGGGTCTGATCCCCTGTGGGATAGGTTTTCCATGGTGCTTATAGCAAAAAAGAAAGCAATGGCCTATCCGATTAGGAATGCTTTGCTTTGAAATAGCCTTCCCCGCTGTCCCTGCAGCAATTGCCACCAGCAGTTGTTGAGATTTCCTTTGAGGATTAGTCCTGTCCAAGTAGAATCTAAGTTGTCTGTGCACATCTAAGGAGTGCAGTATCCATTCCCCTTTGTTCTGTGGATTAGGAAAGAAAGTTGGCAAATGAATGGACTGATTAAAGGCCACACTGGATACCACCTTGGGCATGAAAGAGGGATTGGATTGGTCCTAAGGGACACCCTTGTCCACATGAAAGATGATGAAAGGCTCCACTGCCATAAGGGCCTGTAATTCAGATACCCTTCTTACTGAAGTGATTGCTAAAAGGGAAGCTGTTTTTCAAGAAAGGAATTTTAAATCTGCAGTAGCACCTGACTCGAAAGGAGGAAGGGTGAGTTTCTCCAATAAAAAGTTAAGGTCCCAGGCAGGAGATGGAGCTCTCCTGGGTAGTCTTAAATTTTTGGCCCCTCTGAGAAACTGCTTGAGCAGTGGATGAGAGAAGAGGGGAGGTTCTGTGTTATAATAAGCTGAAATGGCTGAGGCTTGAATTTTTTATTGAGGAAAAAGACAGGCCCTTGTGAAGCATCTCAGTTAAGTATTGTAAAATCTGAGGTAAATTGGGCAACTGCTGTGCTCATCCCTTGAGATTGGTTCCAGGCACAGAATCTTTTCCATTTTGCAGCATATGATTTTCTAGAACTAGGCCCCCTTGCCTATAAAATGACATCCATCACTGGTTTACTGAGGAATGCTAAAGGAGAGATCAGGTAATTAGCCAGGATGATAGGTTCAGTGTTTGAAGCTGAGGGTGCAGAATCTGGTTCTCCTGCTAAGACGGCAGGGTAGGAGTCTGAGGCAGGTACCATGGGGCCAACAGTGACACACTGCGCAAGAGGGGGTACCACTGCTGGCGTGGCCAGGCTGGTGCAATCAAAATCATCCTTGGTTTGTCTCGTTTGATCTTTAGTAGTACTTTGGAGAGCAGAGGCAGAAAAGGAAAGGCATAAACTGATAGGTTTTTCCAGCTGAAGGACAAGCATCCACCTTCCAAGCTTGTCTGTGGGGAGTCCTTGCGCAAAATTTTTCCAATTGATAGTTCAGGGGGTAGGCAAACAGGTCTATTATCTGGGCTCCTCCCTTTGCTTGCCAACATGTTGAAAATCCTTGGTTCTAGTTTCCACTCGTGTGGGTCCATGAGGTTTCTGCTTTGTCCATCTGCCAGTGTATTTAGTTTTCCTGGCAGGAACTGAGCTTGTAGATGCACTTGGTAGCTCAAGGCTGTGTTCCACAATGCCATGGCTAGTCTGCAGAGGGGGTAAGAATGGGTACCCCCCTGCTTGTTTATGTACCGCATAACAGTGGTGTTGTCCGTCTTTACCATTAATTGTCCTGGAAGAATGTGGTCTTTGAAGGCTGTCAGGGCATTCTGTACAGCTAACATTTCTTTATGATTGATGTGAAGGTGCATTTGAATTGGGTTCCATTTGCCCTGAATGCACTTCCCTGCCAGTTGCACCCCCCATGCATAGCCTGATGTGTCTGTTGTTAGGGTTTGGGTGGCAGGGGTTAGTGTGAATGGTAGTCCCTTGTTTTGGTGGCAGGCCTCTGCCCACCAAAGGGACTCTATGCGTAGACAAGGAATGATAGGAATCACTGCTTCTAGATCCTGAGACTGTTGACACCATAGGCTTTTTAGATACCATTGTAGTTTCCTCATATGCAGTCTTGCATATGGAATTAGAAGAATGCAGGAGGCCATGAACCCCAAGGCTTGAAGTATTTGCCTTGCAGATAGCAGGGTTTTTGTGGCCACTTGTTTGAAGTAGGTTGTCAAGTGAATTTGTTTCTCTGGCGTGAGGAAAGCCATCTGGGAAGTTGTATTCAAGCTTGCTCCCAGGAATATAATTTGTTGACAGGGTACCAGGTGTGATTTAATTTCGTTTATGGTGTACCCCAGACAAGTTGGCACCCTTTCTACAAAGCCAGATGATTCAAAAGTATATCCTGGTTTTCTGCCTGAATTTGACAATCATCCAGGTATTGGTACATTTGAATATTTCTTTGCCTGCAAAATGCAATGACTGGAGCTAGGCACTTTGTGAATACCCTGGGCGCAGTAGATAAGCCAAAATGCAGTGTAGAGAACTGACAGTGCGTGTAGCCTGCTTTGAAGTGTAGGTATCTTCTGCAAGATTCCCTGACTGGGATGTGCAGGTAGGCTTCCTTTAAATTTAGTGTTGCCAAACAGACATCTTTGCTTAGTATAGGAAGCAACTGGTGAAGAGTCAGCATCTTGAATTTTGGAATCACCAAAAAGGTGTTTAGAGTAGGCAGGTCCAGGATAGGACGTCATGAATTGTCTTTTCTGGGTACCGGGAAAATAGAAACCTTGTCCCTTTTCTTCTTCTGGTACCAACTGATTAGCCCCTATAATTAAGAGGGAGAGTACTAGCTATTGGGTCTCTGCCCACTGATTTGGAGGTAGATCCGGCCAACCGCTTGGAGTTGGTAACAAGTGAAATCTGTATCCTTGGGACACTATATTTAAAAACCCATTTGTCCTGGGTAATAAGTCCCCAGTTCTCTGCATGAAGTTCAATCTTTCCCCCAAAGGGGCAGTCAGTTGAGAAGTGCTTGGAAGTGTTAAAAAAAAGTCATAGAGACAGTTTACCATAGGGGGAGTTTTATTTCTCCCAGATTTAGAAGTGGAGGCCCCCCATTGCTTAGTCCTGTGCGTCTCCTGGGACTGAAGCCTGGGTGCTCTGCTGGATCTGGATTTGGACTGAGAAGGTCTGGAAGAGGCAGGAAAGGACCAATTCTTAAAAGGCCAATGCCTACTAAATCTTGGAGGTTGTACTTGTAAAAAATCTTTAACAGTTTGCATAGATTTAGCTTTTTCCTCCATCTTTTTAAGAACAACTTCTGCCCTGTTGCCAAACAGGTGGTCCTGATTTAAGGGGGCATCTAGTAATTTCGCTTTTACATGATCTGGCAAGGATTGCTCCTTAAGCCAAGCATGCCTTCTAAGTACAGACCCAGTTACCGCAGCCAACTTGTTCAGCAGAATGCATTAAATCCTTATTTTCAGCACAATCAGGAAACAACATAATTTTCTGTTTAAGCAATCCAATAATATGCAGCTGATACTTCAGCATATAAAACTGGCAATTCAAGGCCCTAATGGCCAAAGTTGCAGAAGTGTATACCTTCTTACCCTAGCTATCCAGAGCCCTGGAGTCTCTATCAGAGGGAGTAGGATTTTTGGCAGTAGTAGCTTTAATGCCCTTGGGTTACTGTGAAACGGTTTCAGGATCCGCAGTAGGATTTTTGAAAAGGAACTTGTGAGAGTCAGGAACCCTGGAATATCTATCAGGTTTTCTGGAAGCAGGAGGTAGAGAGTCAGGGGCCATGCTAGATTCCGAAAAGGCATCATCAACAATGTCCAGAACAGGAGGTATGGCTAAAGGCCTGTGCTGGGGCAGGAGTAAAAGAAATCCCTAAGCCTCTTTTTTGAATCAGAGAGATAGTACAGTTGTGTACACTTACCATAAATGTAGATGTTCGAGTGTATTCACTGTTGCAATCATTACATTTGGGTAATCCTGCTGGCAGGTTGCCCTCAATCGGCCTGAATTCCAAAGTCTTGGGTCCTGTGTCGGCTGTCGTCACCCCTTCCCTGACGTCAGGTCAGGGGTATAAAAGAAGCAGCAGACGCCATTTTCTTTAGTTTTTCTTGCCCCAGATGTCAGGTGCCCCCTAAAAGGGTAGCCAAAATTTATATGTATATATATATATAAAATTACATGTAGCAATATACACTTTATCTTCATCCACAAGCAAATATACCACATAGGTTGTATAAATCAGAGAAGGAAAGATAGGTTCCATCAGAAGAAAAAGGGGGGATGGCGGGTGGGTAACCTGGACTGCAACAGTGAATACACTCGAACATCTACATTTATGGTAAGTGTACACAACTGTACTATGTTCTTCGTGTTTCACTGTTGCAGTCATCACATTTGGGTAGATTTCCAAAGCTATGGTTGGGAGGCTGGAGCTTAACAGCATTAGGAGCGGCTATGAGGCCCTGCAGAACTGCAGTGGCAAAGCCTGCCCTGGATTAAGAATAGAGTGGCAGATGATAGCGCTTTGTAAAGGTGTGCATTGAACTGCAAGTAGCTGCCTCTAAAATGTCCTTGGCTGGTACTCCCCTGAGAAAGGCTGCTGAAGTGGCTGCAGCTCTGGTGGAATGTGGTCTAATGCCCTTAGGCACTGGCTTGCCATGGTATAAGTAGCAGTACCGAATGCAGTGGCCTATCCACTTTGAAATAGTCTGCTTTGAGATAGCCTTTCCTTGTGATCGTGCAGCATATGCCACTAGTAACTGCACCGTCTTTCTGAAAAATTTGGTTCTGTCCAAGTAGAATCTAAGCTGTCTGTGTACGTCCAAAGAATGCAGAATTCTTTCCCCCTTGTTCTGTGGATTTGGATAAAAAGTTGGCAGATGAATGGTTTGGTTAAGAGCCACACTGGACACCACTTTAGGCAGAAATGTTGGGTTTGACTCGGGGAGACCCTGTCCGGATAAAAAATGATAAAAGGTTCCACAGCCATGAGTGTCTGTAGCTCTGAAACTCGTCTTGCAGAAGTTATTGCTAGCAGCAGAGCTGTTTTCCAAGATAAAAACTTTATATCAGCAGTAGCAGCTGGCTGAAAAGGAGGCAGGGTGAGTTTTTCCCAGACATAGTTGAGGTCCCCATGCAGGCATTGGTGATCTCCTTGGAGGCCTTAAATTTTTGGCTCCTCTGAAGTATTGTTTTAATAAGGGATGAGAAAAGATTGGTGGCTCTGCATTGTAATGAGCCGAAATGACAGAGGCATGAATTTTAATACATGAGAAAGAAAGGCCTTTGTCCAGCATCTCAGTTAAGTATTGTAAAATCTGAGGAATATTTGGCACAGCTGTAGCTGTTCCTTGTGCCTGGTTCCAAGCACAGAATCTCTTCCATTTTCCAGCATAAGATTTTCTAGTATTAGACCTTCTGGCTTCCAAAATGACATCCATCACAGCTTTGCTGAGAGGTGCGTTTTGTATGACTACATTATCCGCCATGCTGCCAGGTTTAAAGTACTGAGTTGGCTGTGCAGGATATGATTGTTTTGCTGGGACAATAGAAGCGGTACTTGAGGTAAGGTCCAAGCTAGGCATTGAGACAAGCTCCTTAATATAGGGTACCAGTGCTGGCGGGGCCAGTCTGGTGCAATCAGTATCATCTTTGGCTTTTCCTGTCTGACCTTTAGGAGTACCTTGGGGAGGACAGGCAGAGGGGGAAAGGCATATACAGATAGGTTTTTCCAGCTGAAGGACAGGGCGTCCACTTTCCATGCTTGTCTGTGATAAATCCTTGTGCAGAATCTCTTTAGTTGGTAGTTGTGAGGGGAAGCAAATAGATCTATGTCCGGGCATCCCCATTTCCTTGTTATCATGCTGAAGACTTGTGGATCCAGCTGCCACTCGTGGGGATCCATGAGGTTTTTGCTTAGTTCGTCTGCCAGAGTATTTTTCCTTCCTGGCAGGAGTTGTGCCTGCAGATGTACTTGGTAAGTCAATGCTGTGTCCCACAGTCATGGCTAGTCTGCAAAGGGGGTGAGAATGTGTGCCCCCCCCACCCTGCTAGTTTATATACCACATGACCGTGGTGTTGTCTGTCTTTATCAGTAGTTGTCCTGGATGAAGTAGGTCCTCGAAGGCTGTCAGGGCACTTTTGAACAGCTAGCATCTCTTTTTGATTGATATGTAGATGCATTTGGTTTGAGGTCCATGTTCCCTGAATGCATCTTCCTGCCATGTGCATAATCTGATGCATCCGTTGTTAGTGTCTGCCTGGCTGGGGGTAATGTGAATGGCTGTCCTTTGTTTTGGTGACAAGCCTTTGCCCACCATCGAAACTCCTGTTGCAGGCAGGGAATGAGAGTAATTACAGTTGTGGCAATGTTGAGTCCAAACACTTTTTAGGTACCACTGAAGTTTCCTCATATGCAGTCTTGCATATGGACTGAGTAGGCTGCAAGATGCAATGAAGCCCAAAGCCTGCAGAATTTTTCTTGCAGATAACTGGGCCTTTGTTGCTAACATTTTGAAATAGGTAGTCAGTTGCCTTTGTTTGTCTGGCATGAGATAAGCCATCTGGGCAGTTGTATTTAAGCTTGCACCCAGGAATATTATCTCTTGAGAGGGTACTAGTTTTGATTTATTTTCATTGACTGTGTACCTTAGGCATGTTAGAAGTTTTTTCACAAACGCATGATGCTGTAGAAGGATGTCCTTCTTCCCTGCTTGAATGAGACAGTCGTCCAAGTAAGGATATATTTGTATTCCTCTTAGTCTGCAAAATGCAATTACTGGTGCCAGGCACTTTGTAAAGACCCTGGGAGCAGTAGATAAGCCAAAGGGCGGTGCGTAATGCATTGAGCCAGCCTTGAATCTGAGGTATCTTTGGATATTTGTCTGATTGGGACATGCAGGTATGCCTCTTTTAGGTCTAAAGTTACAAGCCAAGCGTTCTTGCCCAGCATGGGCAGAAGCTGCTGCAAAGTCAACATTTTGAATTTTGGTATATCCAGGAATGTGTTCAGAATCGATAGGTCCAGTATTGGTCTCCAGGCCTTGTCCTTTCTAGGTACCAAGAATAGTCTTGAGTAAAATCCTTGTCCCCTGCTCGTGCTCTGGCACTTGCTGAATGGCCCTCATGTCCATGAGGGATGAGACTGGTCTTTGTGCCACTGCCCATTGATTTTTTGGCAGATATGGCCAGCCGTTTGCCTTTGGCAGGGTATGGAAATGGAACTTGTAGCCCTGTGTCATGATATTTAGAACCCATTTGTCCTGGGTTATAATGTGCCAATTTTGAGAAAAAAGTGCTGGGACTATTTCCTGTAAGGTTGTGATTTGTCTTCTGCACTTTTGGAGGTAGAAGCACCCCATTGCTTTGACCTGTATGAACCTTGTGCCTGAGATCTGCCTCTAGGGCACCTGGGTCTGCCCATTTGAGGTCTAACACAGGAAAGGACCAATTCTTTGTTGGCCAGTGTCTACTAAACCTAGGCAGCTGTACTTGTAAGAAATCTTTGACAGTTTGCATAGATTTAGCCTTGTCCTCCATTTTCTTTAACACCTCTTCTGCCTTAACACCAAACAAAGTATCAATAATTTAACTTTAACATGATCAGGCAGATTTTGTTCCTTTAACCAAGCATGCCTTCTAATTACAGAACCTGTAACTGCGGCCCTGCAGGAGGCCTCTAAAGAATCAAATCCACATTGCAAAGTATGCTTTCCTACTTGTTCAGCTGCATGCAACATATCCTGCATTTCCTTGTTTTCTGCACATTCAGAGTTTAACAACATTTACTGTTTAAGCAATGCCAAGACATGTTGCTGATATTTGAGCATATGAAACTGACAGTTTAAGGCACCTATAGCCAAGGTAGCAGATGTGTAAACCTTTTTTCCCCATCTATCCAGTGCCCTAGAATCCCTGTCAGAAGGGGTAGGGTTTTTTGCAGCGGAAGCCTGAACTCCCTTGGGACCCTGAGAAATAGTTTCTGGGTCTGCAGCAGGGTTTTTAAAAAGGAATTTATGTGAGTCAGGAACCATGTAATATCTGTCAGGCTTAACAGGAGCTGGAGGCAAGGAGTCAGGGGTAAGGCTAGACTCCGAAAACACATCATCTACAATGTCTAACACAGGAGGGATGGCTAATGACTTGTGCTGAGGTAGTAACAGGAAATTCCTGAGCCTCTTTTTAGATTCAGAAAAATCTTGGCTCTCCCAGTGGAAATGCTCCCTCATGGTATGTAAGGTTTCCCCAAAAGAATAGACCTCAGGAGGAGAAGCTGAAGGAATGGAGTCTTCAACATCAGAATCCTCATAAGGGGGAAAAGAATACTCCTGATCAGAAGAGGAATCAGAAGAAATGGAAACCTGATCTGAAGATTCATAGTCAGTCTCTTGCCTAGGCCGCTTATCAGGAGGGGAATGGGAACCCCTGATCAAGGTAATCAAGTCTTCGGCCATTTTGAGCATCTGTTTTTTGGGCATGGAGGCCTGTCCACGTGGCTCTTGAGTTTGCTTCTTTGTCTTTGAAGGTGCTTTAGTCTTTGCCTTTGAAGTCGGTTTAATGTATAGATGTTTGGGTCTGAATACACCCTCAGAAGCCAGTGCCTGCTCAGTGGCTCCAGACCCATCTGAAGGATTAGCGTCCGTGGCTCCAATACCTTGAGTTTCCAACGGCATGGCCGACTCCACGTGGGAGTCGGTAGTGGCTTGAGACTCTAAAGTAGCGGTTGTCAGGGGCTGCGAAAGTGCCTTACTGAGAACCGGTGAACTGGCGAGTTGCTTAGGAGAAGCTTCGTCGTCAGTTTTGGGCCTCAGCTGTCTTTTTTCTTTTTCTTTGCGTTTTTTGTGAACTCCGGTAGTCTGATGGCTTTCCGATGACATTTCTGGATAATTAAACCTGTGACCAAAGTAGTTTAAAGCAAAATCATACCGACGCTTAATAGTGTGTTGGTTAAATCTAGTACAAAACCGACAACACAGAAAGTTATGATCAGGGCCTAGGCAAGAAATACAGTAAGAATGAAAGTCCTTATGAGGTATTTGCTTCCCACAAGAAATACAATTAACTTTTTCTGACATCGGTTCTGGAGCAAGAAAAAAGTTTCCCAAACGGGGTACTTAGCTTTATAGAAGACTTCGGATCTAAAATTTGAACTCGAAACTCTCAGGAGTCGGCCAACCGGCACTTGCTTACTGCTTCTGCTTCGGGCACTGCGCGGCAAGAAAGACTAAAGAAAATGGCATTGGCTGCTTCTTTTATACCCCTGACAACCTGACGTCAGGGAAGGGGCGACGACAGCCGACGCACGACCCAAGACTTTGGAATTCAGGCCGACTGAGGGCAACCTGCCAGCAGGATTACCCAAATGTAATGACTGCAACAGTGAAACACGAAGAATATCCTGACTTTCCCAATAAAAATGTTCCCTGACAGTATGCAAGGTTTCACCAAAAGAGAAATCCTCTGGGGGGAAGCAGAGGGAATAGAGTCCTCAGCATCAGGATCCTCATAGGTAGATGAGAGTAAATCCTGGTCATCAGAGGAAAAGTACAGTTTTGTACCTACCATAAATGTAGATGTTCGAGGATTCCATTGCTGCAGTCCTTACTATTGGGTATAGTCCGCATCCAGTCGAATACCAGAGTATACGGTCAGGCGCATTAGACTGACGCCAGTACGTCAGGGTACTAATGCGCATGACCATATCCTCAGTCTTTTCTTGCCCCAGATGTCAGAAGACCCTAAAAAGACAAGGCCCAAAATACCTGCACCAAAACAGGAACAATATATACAAAAATATAAGCAGGTAAACACACCTACACAACCACCCCTAAACACAGAGGGAAGGAGGACTGCAGCAATGGAATCTCGAACATCTACATTTATGGTAGGTACAAAACTGTACTATGTTCTTCGTTCCATTGCTGCAGTCCTACTATTGGGTAGAATCCCAAAGCAGAGGTAAGGGAGGCTGGCAAATCATAAAGAAGCAGGAGCTGACAACATGCCTTGCAAAACAGCTGTGGCAAAACCAGCCCTAGACTTAGAGTAGATAGGAAGGTGATAATGCTTAGAGAAAGTATGCACTGAACTCCAAGTAGCTGCTTCCAAAATATCCTTAGTTGCCACCCAGAAATGCTGTTGAAGTGGCAGTAGCCCTAGTGGAATGAGGCCTAATCCCAGCTGGAACCTCCTTGCCATGATGGGAATAACAAAATGCAATGCAAAAGCCAATCCACCTAGAAATAGTTTGTTTTGACACAGGCTTGCCCTGAACTCAAAGCAAAAGAAACAAACAACTGCTGAGACTGCCTAAAATCCTTAGTCCTGCTTAAGTAATAACGCAATTGCCTGTGTACATCTAAAGTATGCAAAATCTTTTCCCCTTTATTTTGGGGGTCTGCATAAAAAGTAGGCAAATGAATAGTTTGGTTTAAAGCCACACTAGAAACCACCTTAGGCATAAAGGAAGGATTAGTACGTAATGATACCCTATCCTTATGGAAAATCAAAGGGCTCGACTGCCATAAGGGCCTGCAACTCAGACACCCTTCTTGCAGAAGTAATAGCCAACAAAAAGCAGTCTTCCATGACAAATATTTCAATCCAGGCTCATCGGGAGGCTCAAAAGGTTGTAGAGTAAGTTTTTCCAACACAAAATTGAGATCCCAAGCAGGAGTAGGAGCTCTGGGGGTCTTATTTTTTGCCCCTCTAAGAAACTGCTTGAACAAAGGATGCGAAAACAATGGTGGGTCACAATCATAGTGAGCTGAGATTGCTGCAGCATGAATCTTAATGGAAGAGAAGGACAGACCCTTGTCCAGTAACTCAGTAAGATATCAAGAGCCATACTCAAATTAGGCTCAGAAATCTCCAAATTCTTTGCTTTTCTCCAAAATAAAAATCTCTTCCATTTTGCTGCGTACACTTTCCTTGTACTAGGTCTTCTAGCTTCCATAATCACATTTAAAACTTGTTGAGGAAGTTGAGACCTGCTGTGGTTCAACACAGAATATGCCAGGCTGTCAGATGAAGAGAGTGAAGCTTGACATTGAGCAGATGACCGTCCTGCTGGGATAACAGATGTGGAATCAAAGGTTAAGGCCATGGAGGCTTCTTTACCAGACTCAGTAGAGGGTACCAGTGTTGCGAGGCCAATCTGGAGCTATCAAAATCATCCTTGGCCTGTCCTGTCTGACCTTTAACAGTACCTTTGGAAGAAGAGGCAGAGGTGGAAAGGCATACACATGAAGGTTTGTCCAACTGAAAGACAGAGCATCCACTTTCCAAGCTGTGTGATGAAACCCCTTTGTGCAAAACTGTGGCAGCTGGTGGTTTAGTGGAGAAGCGAACAGATCTATGTCTGGAGTTCCCCATGACACTGTCAATATCTGAAATACATGAAGATCCAGTTTCCACTTGTGGGGATCCATGATTTGTCTGCTTAACACATCTGCTAAGGAGTTCTGTGCTCCTGGCAGAAACCTTGCCTGAAGAGTTAGGTGCAAGCGTAGCAGTCTCCCATAAAATCATTGCTTGCCTGCATAGAGGATAAGAATGTGTTCCCCCTTGTTTGTTGAAGTACCACATGACAGTTGTGTTGTCTGTTAGAATCAACACCTGCCCTGGAAGAAGTAACTCCTTGAAAGCCATCAATGCGAACTGGACTGCTAACATCTCCTTCATGTTGATATGTAGATGCTGTAGTCTGGCAGGCCACTTGTCTTGTATCCACTTTCCATTTAGATGAGCTCCCCAAGCAATGTCTGAGGCATCTGTCGGTAAAATCTGACTCGCCTCTGGCCGGGTCACAGAGAGTCCCTTGTTTAGGTGACATTCCTGAGCCCACCACAAAAATTCTCTTTGAAGGCAAGGTATTATTTGAATGACAGTGTCTAAATCCTGGCAGTGCTGTATCCATACATTTTGAGATACCATTGTAACTTCCTCATATGCAGTTTGGCATTGGGAAGCACCAGAATACAAGATGCCATGAACCCTAATGCTTGAAGGACTGTCTCTGCAGTCAGCACGGACTGATGAGATAGTTGATGGAAGTAAAGTGATAGACTCTTTTGTTTGTCTTAAAAAGGCCATCTGGGCTGCTGTATTCAGTCTCACACCCAGAAAGCACATGTCTTGAGAGGGTACTAGACTGGACTTTATTTCGCTCACAGAATACCCTAGGCATCTTAGCACTGCTATAAGATATTCCAGATGCTGAAGAAGGTCTTCCTTGTCTTGAGCCAGAAACAGGCAGTCGACTAAATAAGGATAGATTTGAAGTCCTTGTAGCCTGAAGTAAGCTATCACTGGAGCCAGAACCTGTGTGAATACTCAGATAAGCCAAAGGGCAATGCAGAGAACTGATAATGAGAATCTCCAGCTCGAAACCAGAGACTTCCTGTAACTTAGCCTGATAGGCACATGAAGGTAAGCTTCCTTGAGATCTAAAGTTACCATCCAGTGATCTTTGCCCAGCAGGTAAAAGCTGTTGTAACGTCAACATCTTGAACTTGGGAATGTCCAGATAAGTGTTGAGGAGAGATAAATCCAAAAGCAGTCTCCACGTGTTCCCTTCTTTGGTACTAGGAACATGAGAATAAAATCCTAGGCCCCTTTCTGATACAGGGACTGGCTGAATGATGTCCAACACCCATCTGTCTTGAGTAATTAAATCCCAACTTTCTTTGAAAAGAGACAGTCGTCCTTCCAAAGGAGCTGCCAGACGAGAATCTACTGGCAGCTGAAAAGGCAGGTCATTGGGTCTGTTAAGGACTGACCCCTGCCCTCACCA
This sequence comes from Protopterus annectens, assembly GCF_019279795.1. Taxonomy (NCBI): domain Eukaryota; kingdom Metazoa; phylum Chordata; order Ceratodontiformes; family Protopteridae; genus Protopterus; species Protopterus annectens. The sequence continues at coordinate 1,229,880,760 of NC_056735.1, forward strand.
GAAGTCTGAGCAGGTGAACTCCTGATCTAGGCCTAAAAGAACCTTGAGCCCTGCCCTACCGTCTAGACCTACCCCTAGACTGGGAATCATAAGCAGGATATGTCCACCCCTTAGCAGGCCAATTTCTACTAAACTTGGTGGCTGTACCTGCAAAAATCTTTAACAGTTTGCATAGACTTAGCTTTGTCCTCCATTTTCTTTAAAACTGCTTCCACAGGTGAACCAAACAACACATCAGACTGTAAAGGAGCATCCAAAATCCTTGTCTTAACATGCTCAGACAAATTTTGATCCCTCAACCAGGCATGCAAGAACAGAACTAGTGGCAGCCACCCTCGAGGAGGCCTGCACAGCATCAAAACCACATTGCAAAGAATGCTTGCCCACTTGTTCAGACACATAAACTAAATCCAGCAAGTCTTTACAATCAATACCAAAGCATCCACCTTAGATTTCAATTGTGAAAGGAGATAATTTTGATATTTCAGCATGTGAAACTGACAATTCAACGCCTCATGGCTAGAGTGGAAGAAGTATATACTTTCTTTGCCTCTTTGTCAGTGGGAACAGGATTTTTAACCACAGAGGCCTTAACACCTTTAGGCCCCTGAGAAACAGTTTCTGGGTCCTAGGACTCTTAAACAAATACTTATGAGCTTATAGTACCTATCAGGTTTAACAGGAGCAGGAGGCAAAGAATCAGGGTTCAGGGAAGCCTCTGCAAAACATCTTCCACCACATTCAACACAGGAGGTATAGCTAAGGGCCTATGCTGGGGTAAAACAAGAATTCCCTTCCTGGAATCAGAGTAATCCTGGCCTTCCCATTTAAAGTGCTCCCTCATGGAATGCAGAGTCTCTGAAAATGAAAAATCCTCAGGAGGAGAAGCAAGGAGTGGCATAATCCACATCAGAATCAGAATAATGAGGATACTCCTGCAAATCTTCCGCAGAAGACTCAGAAGCCCCTGAACCCTGTTCAAAACTGTCAAACTCTGGTTCCACTCTAGGCCTCTTATCAGGAGGGCCCATAGAACCTCTAATCATAGTAATCAAATCTTCTGCCATTTTAAGCATATGTTTCTTAGGTACAGAACCCGAAAGGCTAGGAGAAGCCCCTACTGAAGCTGAAGTTGTCCTACCTCTAAGTTTTGGCAACAGAAGGAGAGGCTCTAACTACTTTGGGAAGAGAGGGAAGAATAGTTACCTGAGAAGCCCCCTCAGCCTGGCCTGCCTCTTGAGAGGGTACATCCTGTAACAGTAAAGTTTCTGCCTGAGACTCCATAGAAACTCCTGGCAAAACCTCTGGCTCCACTGAGCCACCTAAAGAACCGGTTCATCAACTCTAGGCTGTTTTGTCCTTCGGAGCATCCGACGGCATTTTATAATTGCAACGCTTCCCAAACACTAATCTGGCACAGTCTAACCTCCTCTTAATAGTGCGCTTGTTAAACCTAGCACAAGAGCGGCAACCAACAACGCCGTGCTCAGGCCCTAAACAAGGTATACACAATGTATGGTAATCCCTATGAGGTATTTGTTTCCCACAAGAAATACAGTTATTCACTTTTTCTGACATCCGTTAAATACTGAGGCAAGAAAAACCAAAATGTTCCCAACTCTGATTCGGTCTGAAACTCCGTCGAAATATTTCAGAACGCCAACCTGCACAAAACTGCTTCTGCATCGGACCACGCGGCAAAAAGACTGAGGATACTCTGGTATTCGGGCCGACTGGATGCGGACTATACCCAATAGTAAGGACTGCAGCAATGGAAAACGAAGAACATCAAAAATTTCAGAATCCTGGTCAGAAGTACCATAAGCAAACTCAGTCCTGGGTCTCCTAGAGGGGGAAGGTTGGCTTCACCTGATTAAAGTAATAAGATCTTCAGTCATTCTTATCATATGTTTTTTAGGCATAGAGGCCTGACCATGCGGTCTGGGCATCAATTTTTTAGGCATGGTTCGAGTTCTAGGCCTTGAAGAAGAAAATGGTGTTGGATTAATATGCAAGTCAGTAGGCCTGAATACACCCTCAGAAGCCGGTGACTGCACAGCGGCTCCGGACCCATCCAAAGTAGAGATATCCACAGGTTCCACAGTTGAAGCATCTCGCGGCATATCGGACTCAAAATGGGTCTCAGTAGAGGCCTGTGAATCTTAAGTAGCGAGTATCAGGGGCTGCGAAAGCGCCTCACTGAGTACCGGCGAACTGGGTGGCCTGTCTCTGTCTTTATCTTTGCGTTTTTTCCGACGACAGATAGTTCATGGTTTAAATAAGGCACAAAACCACAGCGAGGTATGTCATGGTCAGGGCCTAGGCAAGGAATACAGTACGAATGAAAATCTTTATGAGGTATTTGCTTTCCACAAGAAATGCAATTATTTACTTTTACTGACATCGGATTAGAGCAAGAAAAAGTTTCCCCAATGGGGTACTTCGCTTTTAGTTGAAGACTTCGATTCTGAAACTCGAAAACGAAAATTTCAAGAGTCGGCCGACCGGCACTTGCGAACTGCTTCTGCTTCAGGCACTGCACAGCAAGAAAGACTGATGTAATGATGTCGGCTGCATGTTTTATACCCCTGACGACCTGACGTCACGGAAGAAGAGACAGCAACCGACGTAGGACCCAAGACTTTGTTAATCAGGCCGACTGAGGGCTACTGCAAGCAGATAACCCAAAAGTAATGACTGCAACAGTGAAACACGAAGCTCACCACCTGGGGTACGGCTGGCGGCTGAAAAGTTCTGAGGACTGGTGCGCGCAAACGTCACTTTTATGGCCCATGTACCAGCCTACACGTCAGACGTCCGATGCACTAACAGGGACTGAAAAAGCTTTGGAAACTTGGCCGAACAAGCTGACTGGAAGAAAGGTAAACCCACTAGTGAATACTATAACACTGGAATAGAAGGACATCTGGTGGGCTTAGAGATTAAGCAAGCTTTCTTAATGCTGCATATGATTAATGACAAACAGCGTATGGTGCACAGAATACACAACAGGACGCCTTACAGAAAAATGCACTAAAATAGAAAAGGAAACAAGATGAACCTTGCTGCTGACCCACTGAAGAAGGACCTGATGTTACATAAGTCAACTGCCTACCATCATGCTTTTTACCTCTGTAGATGACAGCTATACAGAAGCATTCATGCAATCACCACATTGCAGGGTCAAGCTTTTAGCTACACCTAATCATCAAACTACATTTCACTGGAAACTGACACACAAATCCATGTAGCATGCTCATGCATGCTTTAATGCCCTTGTCATGTGGTAGAATGCTCATATCCCTACTTGCCCAGGGAACAAGTTGTTAGGGGTGAGATCTGAAGCTCTGTGGAGCTACTAATCGCTCCCTAGATGGGAGCACAATCACTCTCATAATGCCTTAAGAAGCCATTACATTTAAGTGTAAGCACGTTTTTCCTGCTCCTCAACTAGGGTTGTATACCTTTTCTTTGCCCTCAACCTTGTTTTGGGATGAGGCTACGTGGGGGTCATCATCCAGAGCACTAACTGATCAAGCTACAGCTCTGAATACTAGCAAGTACTTAGAAGAACATGACAGACCAGACTGGGAAAAATATAAATATAAATAAAAATAGTCTATAAAGATTTATCTACTTGACAATGATGGGGCTGCAAATCTCTTGTTTTAAGCACATAAAAAGAACATCTTCCACCTGATCATGTGATTTTTCCTGATTTTATGCCCTCCTTCCCAACATCACTTAACCATTGCTTATCTACACCCTGTTATTATGTAGTTTGCCAAAACTGAGGAACACTGAAAGGTTTCAATACTTACCTAAGAAATGCAGAACTAAGTCTACAGCAAAGTGTTTGCAGTAAAACAGGGGGCAGCATACTCCTCTGACAAATGTAACCTACAGCATGCTGTTCTTCTACAGAACCAGTCTATTCTGGCAAGGCTGAAAGTGGTAGCCATAGTAATAAAGAAATTAGCAATAATTTTTAGTCTTTTAAATCTAAAGGAAGAACTGATAAATGTTTGACAGAACTCTTCCTGCACCAACTTTACACATTTGAACTTTAATCCCAGACAAGTGACATTCTTTTAAAGGGGAAAAAAGGCTGTAGACTTCCTTACCGAATACATGGCCTTCTCTTCTTCTAGAGCTTTGGCATGTTTGATAGCTTCTGCCTCATCCTTATCTTTTCGTAACATCCTAGCATTAAAATAAAAACAACAAAACTGAAACAGAATCCACTTCCACAACTGCAACTGAAACCCCATTTGAATTCTGCTATACAAATAACAGTTCATAACTTTATTGAAGCTGTATCAACAGAATATTTCCTTCTTCATTGGTAAATAAATTTCTTCCTCAAAAAAAGTACAGCTGTCCAAGAACTTCCCATAACAGTAGATGTTTGAATAGACCACTGTTGCTGTAATGCTGACAGATGTGATGTATCCTACCAAGGATACTGCACATCTGGCCAGTATGCCGAAAGTTAGATGTTCCTTCCTCATGTGCCCTATGTTCAAGCTTAGACCAAGGAACAATGGCTATGTGTTCGTACATAAAGGACGTATAGGCATGGAAGTCTTCAAAACTTTCTTGGCCCACAGAAAGTACAGTAGTGTAAAGTCTTACCATAATGGTAAAATGTCCTTCTCTTCACTGATGCAGTTTTCATAACATTAGGGATTGCCTACCAAGGGTGTCCCGACGTCTGGCCAGTATACCAAAGCCTTTAGGTTGTTTTATGGTACGCCATACGTCACAAGTATGCTCCTTGCGTAGTGTAGGGCATAAAGGTGACATCCAGATGTACCATCCTCAGAACTGAAAGCACCATGGTAAGATTTTACACAAATGTATTATGTCCTTCCATTTCACTGTTGCAGTGTTCATAACATTTGGGAGAGTGCCAAAGCTCAGGAAGAACTTGGGAGGAGGATGGACCAGCAGAGCCCTTTAGGAAGACATGATGGTTGAGGGTAGCAGAACCAGCTCTAGCCCTGGAGACTCCATCCAACTTGTAGTGCTTAGTGAATGTACACACAGAAGTCCAGGTTGCGCTTCAAGAATAGTGTTAGTTTCCACACCCTTGGGAAAAAAAAAACACAAGAAAAAGCCACAGCCCTAGTAGAATGAGCCTTAACAGAATAAGGAAGGCTCTTACCATAAAAAGGACAAAAAGAAATCACTTTTGAGATCCAAGAAGAAATAGTTTGCTTGGACACAGCTAATATATAAGGATCTAAGATGAAAGGAAACAAAAAGGTGATCAAATTTCCTAACAGTCTTAGTCTTATCCAAATGAAATCTGAGTTACCTATGCACATCCAACATGTGCACCACCTTCTCACTGGCAGATTGTGGAGAAGGGAAAAAAGTGGGCAAATGAATAAACTGATTAAGGGATAACCCATTCACTACATTGGGCATAAAATAATTAGTACTCAAGGACACCCTATTCTTATGAAACACCAAATAAGGAGGATGACGCTCATCTGGCAGAAATAAGGGCCAACAAAAGAACAGTCTTCCAACAGCAATGTTGCACGGAAGCTGAACTGCAGGCTCAAAAGTCAACTTTTCCAAAACAAACATAAGATCCCAGGGAGGAGAAGGAACAGGTGTCCTGGGAGGCCTAATATGAAGGACACCTTTAAGGAACTGTTTAGCTTCAAATCTGGAAGCTAAAGGACGAGATAAAGGCAGACAAGCAGAGGTAGTTAATAACTGGGCCTTAACAGACAAATAAGCCAACCCAGCATTGAGCAAATCGCACAGATAAGACAGAACGAAAGGAACATCCACAGAAAGTGGATCAAGGTTACGAGAAAGACACTGAATAGAAACCCTCTTCTATTTGAACAAAAAGGATTTCCTAGTACAGGGTTTCCTGGCCTCCTGCAAGACCCTAAACACGTCCTAAGAAAAAAGGTGTCTATGTGGAATCAAAATCCTATCACCCACAGTGTCAGTGGAAGAGTGGAAAGATGGGGTTGGATGAGAGATCCCTTGTCTTGTGTGAGTAGGTCCATCTTGTGAGGTAACTTGTGATAACTGCCCTTGGTTAAATGCAGAAGAAGGAGGAACCAATGCTGTCTTGACCAAAAGAGAGTCTCGAACAACATTTTGGGAGCAACCTGTTGAATACTAAACAGGACTTTGGAATGAGGGGAAGAGGAGGGAAAGCATAAAGAAATATGTCCTTCCAAGAAAAAGATGGGGCATCCATCTTCCAAACCAGAGGACCTGGGACTTTGGCACAAAACAGAGGAAATTGTCTGTTCAGAACAGAGGCAAAGAAAACTATTTCAGGAGAACCCCACTGGTGGACAATGTCCAGAAACACATCTCTGTGAAGCATCCATTCAGGGGACAGAGTTAAGGACCTGCTCAGAGTGTCTGCCACAATGTTTTGACTTGAGATAATGTAAACTGACGAACAGTCACTAGATACCAGACTGCAAGATCCCACACTAGAAGTGCCAACTGGCAAAGAAGGTAAGATCTTGCCCCACCCCCACACACATTTGTTTACATACCACATTACTGTGCTATTGTTTGTAAATACCTTGACAGGTTCTGGAGAGAAGAGAGGATAAAAAGCCTGAAGCGCAAGCAGAAGAGCTCTCATCTCTTTGATATTTATGTGTGCTTTCTGTTGAAGAGGCGACCACATCCCTGCACTTTTAGGGAACCAAAAGTTGCTCCCCGTCCCATGTCTAAAGCGTCTGTGAACAACTCCTAAGAGGGAACCGGGGGAGGGGGGGTGAAATGGGAGTCCCAGATTAAGAGTCAACTGCTGGATCCAGAGAGAAGTTCCTTCTTGAGACAAAGCAGAACAGGAACTATGAAGTCTAGGGGATGCACAGGCTGAAGCAAGACCAACTTCAGAAAAGTACAGTTGTGTACACTTACCATAAATGTAGATGTTCGAGTGTATTCACTGTTGCAGTCATCACACTTGGATTATCCTGCCAAGGGTAGCCCTCAGTCGGGCCGAATACCAGAGGCTTAGTATTTCTGCGTCAGCTGCTGTTGCTCCAGGACTGATGTCAGGTCGTCAGTGGTATAAAATCAGGCAGCTGACGCCATTGCATCAGTTTTTCTTGCCCAACTGTCAGGAGCCCCCAAATAGGGAGCTAGGTTATGGTGGAAGAACACCACCAGTAGAAAGTAAATACCAAAAATTCCCTGTAAGGAGAGAGAGACAGACAGACAAGGGGGATGGAGGGTGGGAAACCAGGACTGCAACAGTGAATACACTCGGACATCTACATTTACGGCAAGTGTACACAACTATACTATGTTCTTCGTGTTTCACTGTTGCAATTATCACACTTAGGTTGATTCCCAAAGCTGAAGAAAAGGGTGGAGGCAGTCAAGAAGACTGGGGACTGGCTAGGATGCCCTGCAAGACTGCGGTGGCAAAGCCTGCCCTGGATTTGGAGAAGATAGGCAGGTGGTAATGCTTGGTGAAGGTATGAACAGAAGTCCATGTTGCAGCCTCCCGTTTCTGGTGGGGACCCCTCTGAGAAAAGCTGCAGAGGTGGAAGTTGCCCTGGTGGAATGCTCCTTGATCCCCTTTGGGGGCAGTTTCCTGTGCTGTTTGTGGCAGAAATGGACGCAGTGTGCTATCCATTTGGAGATTGGTTGGATAAGGCCTTGCCCTCTGCCCCTGCTGTGAAGCTGACTAGCAATTGGTCAGTTTTTCTAAAAGATTTAGTCCTATCCAGATAGAATCTGAGCTGTCTGTGCACATCTAGAGAGTGCAGAATCCTTCCCCCCTTGTTTTGCGGATTAGGGAAAAAGGTGAGCAAATAAATGGATTGGTTGAGAGCCACACTGGACACCACTTTAGGCATGAAGGATGGGTTAGTACTGAGGGAGACCCTGTCAGCATGGACAAAGATGAAGGGCTCTACAGCCATGAGTGCTTGTAGCTCTGAAACTCTTCTAGCTGAAGTGATGGCCAGAAGCAAGGTTGCTTTCCAAGAGAGGAGTTTTAACTCTGCTGAAGCTGCAGGCTCAAAAGGGGGTAGAGTGAGCTTTTCCAACACAAGGTTAAGGAAGCAAGGCTGCTTTCCAAGAGAGGAGTTTTAACTCTGCTGAAGCTGCAGGCTCAAAAGGGGGTAGAGTGAGCTTTTCCAACACAAAGTTAAGGTCCCAAGCTGGGGTAGGAGCTCTTTTGGATGGCCGTAAGTTCTTAGCCCCTCTTGGGAACTGTTTGATGAGAGGCTGTGAGAAGAGAGGTGGCTCTGTGCTGTAATGAGCAGAGATGGCTGAGGCATGAATTTTAACAGAAGAGAAGGATGGACCCCTGTGTAGTAGATCTGCTAGGTAATCCAGGATGAGAGGAAGGGAGGGCTGTGCTGTTTCAGCTCCCTTAGCCTGGATCCAGGTGCAAAACCTTTTCCACTTGTCAGCATAGGATTTTCTAGTGCTGGGGTGTGTGGCCTCACGTATAACATCCAGGACTTGTTTGCTTAGGCTGAAAGCTTGAGGAGAGGTCAGGGAATAAGCCAGGCTACCAAGGTCCAGAGTCTGCAATTTTGGATGCATGAATTCTCCATTCATTTGGGTCAAGAGTGTTAGGATCTGAGGTAGGTGCCATGGTGGCAGGGGTGACAGACTGCACAGCAGTGGGTACCAGTGCTGGCGTGGCCAGTCTGTGGCAATCAAGATTGCCTTTGGTTTTTCCTCCCTTACTTTGAGTAGTACCCTTGAAATGAGTGGCAGAGGGGGAAATGCATAGATCGAGAGGTTTGCCCATTGGAAGGACAGAGCATCCACTTTCCAGGCCTTGCTGTGAGGTTCTCTGGTGCAGAATTTGCTGAGGTGATGACTGGAGTGGGAGGAAAAGAGGTCCACCTTCAGGGTGCCACATTTCTGGGTTACATGATTGAAGGTTCTGTGGTCTAGCTACCACTCGTGTGGGTCTAGCAGGTTCCTGCTTAAGTTGTCTGCCAGAGAGTTTAGGGACCCTGGCAGGAATTGTGCTAGCAGCTGTATCTGCATGGCTGAGGTAATGTGCCAAAGGGTCATAGCGAGCCTGCAGAGAGGATAAGAGTGAGTTCCTCCCTGCTTGTTGATATACCACATCACTGTGGTATTGTCTGTTTTGATCACTAGAGGCCCTGGGGAGAGTAGGGGTCTGAAAGCTGTCAGGGCATGCTGAACAGCTAGCATCTCCTTTGCAGATGTCTTTGATTTGGGCTCCAATGGCCCTGAATGCACCTGCCGTCCAGGTGTGCACCCCAGGCATAGTCTGATGCATCTGTGGTAAGGGTCTGGGTGGCGTAGGATTGTGAGATGGGAAGTCCCTTGCTGTGGTTGCATGCTGCTGCCCACCAAAGAAAATCTTTCCTTAGACAGGGTATCATAGGTATGATAGTTTCCAGGTCTTATGAGTGTTGACAACAAAGGCTTTTTAGGTACCATTGTAGTTTCCTCATATGCAGTCTGGCATATGGAAAGAGTAGAAAGCAGGAGGCCATGAACCCTAGAGCTTGCAGGATTTTCCCTGTGGATAACTGGGTTCTGGTGGCTAGTTGAAAGAAGTAGCCTGTCAGGTAGGCTTGTTTTTCTGGAGTAAGGAATGCCATCTGGGATGCTGTGTCCAGGCTTGCTCCCAAGAATACAATTCTTTTGTGTGGGTACTAGTTTTGATTTCTTTTCGTTGATCGTATACCCCAGGGAGGTCAGTAGGTCCTTTACAAAGGTCAGGTGCTTTAACAGCTTTTCCTGACTGTCTGCCTGAATCAGGCAATCGTCTAAGTAGGGGTAAATTTGAATATTTCTTTGTCTGCATAAAGCAATGGCTGGTGCCAGGCATTTTGTGAAAACTCTGGGAGCAGTGGATAAGCCAAAGGGAAGCGCAGAGAACTGAAAGTGCATAGATCCTGCCCTGAAACATAGACATTTCCTACAAGATTCTCTGACTGGGATGTGCAGGAAGGCCTCTGTTAGGTCTAGGGTGGCTAACCAAGCATCCTTGGAAAGCATAGGAAGAAGGTGCTGGAGGGTGAGCATTTTGAATTTTGGTATCAGCAGAAAGGTGTTTAGAATGGATAGATTGAGGATTGGGTGCCAGGTGCCCTCTTTTCTGGGTACCAGGAAAAGTCTGGAATAGAAACCTTGGCCTATCTGGTCTGCAGGAACATGCCGCATTGCCCTCATGGAGAGCAGGGAAAGGACTTGCTTTTTGGCCTCTGCCCACTGGTTTGGCGGAAGATCTGGGAACCCTTTTGGGGTTGGCAGTGTGTGGAAATAAAATTTGTATCCCTGGGACACAATGCTGAGGACCCATCAGTCGTTGGTAATAGAGGCCCAATTGTTTGCAAGGAAGGAGAGTTTTCCTCCTAGGGGCACAAGCAGATGGGCAGAGGTAAGGGGTGGAGGTGTAAAGTCATTGTGAGTTCTTACCATAAGGGAGTGGCTTAGCACTCCCTGTTTTTGAAATGGAGGAACTCCATTGCTTAGATCTCTGCATTCACTGGGACTGCTGTCTGGAGAGTCTGCTTCCCCTGAGTCTGGGCTGAGATGGCCTGGAGGGGGCCGGAAAGGACCGGTGCTTGGAGGGGCAATGCCTACTGAACCTCGGAGGCTGGACCTGTAAAAAGTCTAACTGCCTGCATAGATTTAGCTTTTTCTTCCATCTTTTTTAAGACCGCTTCTGCCTTGGTGCCAAACAAATTATCTTTGTTCAATGATGCGTCCAATAATTTTGATTTGATATGGTCTGGCAAGGTCTGTTCCTTAAGCAAAGCAATGCCTTCTAAAGACAGAACCAGTGACTGCTGCCCTGCAAGATGCTTCTAGGGTGTCAACGCCACATTGCAAGGTGTGCTTAGTAACTTGGCTTGTAGAATACAAAAGCTCTTGTAATTCTTTATTTTCTGCACAAGCAGGAAAGGAAGATATTTTTTTGTTAGAGGAGTTCCATGGTATGCTGCTGATATTTCAGCATGTGGAACTGACAATTTAGTGCTCTAACAGCAAGAGTTGCAGAGGTGTACATTTTTTTACTCCATCTGTCTAAAGCTCAGGAATCCCTGTCTGAGGGGGTGAGATTCTTAGCTGAGGTTGCTTTAATTCCTTTTGGACCTTGGGAGATGACCTCTGGGTCAGCAGTAGGATTTTTGAAAAGGAATTTGTGAGAGTCAGGGACTCTGTAGTACCTGTCAGGTTTCCTGGGAGCAGGAGGAAGGGTGTCAGGAGTCAAACTGGATTCCATAAAAACATCATCCACAGCATCCAGGACAGGAAGAATTGCTAAAGTTATGTGTTACGGTAAATCTAAAAATTCCCCGAGTCTCTTTTCTGACTGAGGATAGTCCTGACATTCACATTGGAAATGCTCCCTTAAAGTATGTAGGGTTTCACCAAATGAAAAATCCTCTGGAGGAGAAGCAAAAGGAATGGATTCCTCTGCATCGGAATCCTCATAAGCAGAGAGGGGTTGCATGTCTTCATGTTCAGAAACCTCAGAATCATCGGACTCCTATTCAGATAAAACTACTGGGGACAAGTCTTTTTTTCTTTTGGAAGGGGTAGCCTGGCTTCCCCTAATAAGCATAATAAGGGCTTCTGCCATTTTAAGCATTTGAGATTGAGGCATGAAAGCAGGTGCCTGAGCTTGGGTCATTGTTTTTTTAGGTGTAGTTCGTACCTTGGGCCATAGAAACTCAGTAGTTTTAGAAAGAAGTGAAGACTCGAAAGAAGTCATCGGTTTGTGTCGTCGAGTATCAGTAGTGTGAAGAACTTCCTCGGAAGTCGGTGCCTGCTCAGCGGCACCGGACCCATCCAAGGTAGAGACATCTGCAGGATCCTAAGTCGAACAAGAGTCTTGTGGCATATCGGACTCCGAACGGGTCTTGGTAGTGGGCATGCGAATCCACAAAAGCGGGCATCAGGGGCTGCGAAGAGCCTCACTGAGGACCGGAAAACTGACAACTAGCTTAACGGAAGCATCGTCGGCAGTTTTGGACCAGTGCGGTCTGTCTCTGTCTCTGTCTTCATCCTTACGTCTTTTCGGAAGATCGGTGGTCGGATGGCTTAGCGAAGCCATATTGGAATATGAGGACTGACAGCGAAAATATTTAGCTACAATAAGTGCAAAAAGACGTACAGTTCTGGCATTGAACAAAGCACAAAAGCGACAGTGAGGGACATCATGGTCTGGGCCTAAACAGGTGATGCAGTAAGAATGGAAGACTCAGTGTGGTATTTGCTTTCCATAGGCGAGACAATTGTTAACTTTTTCTGACATCGATTAGAGCAAAAAAAAGGATCCCCAACGGGTTATTTGGCTTTAGAAGACTTCAATTCGGAAACAAAAACTCAGGTAGAGGCCGACTGGCACTCATGCGAACTGCTTCTGCTTCGGGCTCCTTGGCAAGAAAGACTGATGTAATGGCGTTGGCTGCCAGATTTTATAACACTGACGTCAGTCCTGGAGCGACAGCAACTGACGCAGAAATACTAAGCCTCTGGTATTCAGGCAGACAGAGGGCTAACCCTGGCAGGATAACCCAAGTGTGATGACTCCAACAGTGAAACACGAAGAACATCCACTGAAACTTTCTAATGTGGAGTTTGGCCAGAGAGAGCATAGGGATGGTGGATGCCATGTATCCCAGAGCTCTCAGAAACTCTCTGGCAGTAATAGGGGCCAGAGGAAGAAGAGTTAGGGAAAAAAATGAGTGTCAAGACCACAGGAGGAGGCAGAGATGCCAGCAGAGGCAACATCTGGTTCCTGCACCTCACAAATACATGATCTTGAGAAGGATTCAAAAAACTTTTTGAAGTTTATTGTGAATCATAGGCTTTGCAGAAGGGAAATGGCAAAGTGAAGGTTTGGCAACAGGATCTCTGGAGAAGATGCCTAAAAAGTACAGTTTTGTACCTACCATAAATGTAGATGTTCGAAGATCCACATTGCTGCAGTCCTTACATATGGGTAGTCCGCTGTCCTCGGTCGGCCCGAATACCAAAGTATTAGGCTGACGTCGGTCAAGGCGCTTAAAACTGACATCAGGACGTCAGGGTACAAAAGCGCATGACCGACGTCATTTCCTCAGTCTTTTCTTGCCCCAGATGTCAGAAGGCCCTAACAAGAAAGGCCAAAGCCAAAAACCAGCAAAACTAACCAACCACCCGTGCACTAACCATATTTACAATATGTACAACACAAATCACACCACCACCTACAACAACAGAGGGGAAGGAGGGAGGTAATTGGACTGCAGCAATGTGGATCTTGAACATCTACATTTATGGTAGGTACAAAACTGTACTATGTTCTTCATCTCACATTGCTGCAGTCCATACATATGGGTAGAATCCCAAAGCAGAGGTAAGGGAGGATGGCAAAACTATAAAGCATTAGGAGCTGCCAAAATGCCCTGTAAAATTGCAGTGGCAAATCCAGCCCTAGATTTAGAGTAAAGTGGAAGGTGGTAATGCTTAGAGAAAGTATGCACTGAACTCCAAGTAGCTGCTTCCAAAATATCTTTAGTAGCCAGCCCCCTTAAAGAAGCTGTAGAAGTGGCAGTAGCCCTAGTGGAATGAGGCCTAATCCCAGCTGGAATCTCCTTACCATGATGGGAATAACAGAAAGCAATACAAAAACCAATCCACTTAGAAATAGTTTGTTTTGAAACAGGTTTGCCCTGAGAACCCAAAGCAAAAGAAACAAACAACTGCTGAGACTGCCTGAACCCTTTAGTTCTGCTCAAATAATATCGCAACTGTCTGTGTATATCCAAAGTGTGCAAAATCCTTTCCCTTTATTTTGGGGTTTGCATAAAAAGTAGGCAAATGTATAGCTTGGTTTAAAGCCTCACTAGCAACCACTTCAGGCATAAAAGCAGGGTTAGTGCAAAGACACCCTATCCTTGTGGAAAATTAAGAAAGGCTCAACTGCCATAAGGGCCTGTAATTCAGAAACCCTTCTCGCAGAGGTAATGGCCAACATAAAAGCAGTCTTCCATGATAAATATTTCAACTCTGCCGATGCTGCAGGCTCAAAAGGTTGTAGAGTGAGTTTCTCCAACACAAAATTGAGATCCCAAGCAGGAGTAGGAGCTCTACGTGGGGTCTTATATTCTTTGCCCCTCTAAAGAATTGCTTAAACAAAGGCTGAGAAAATAATGGTGGGTCACAGTCATAGTGAGCAGAAATTGCTGCAGCATGAACCTTTATAGAGGAGAAGGACAAACCTTTGTCCAATAACTCAGTAAGGTATTGAAGCAACACTTAAATTAGGTTTTGAAACATCAAAGTCCTTTGCTGTACTCCAAAATAAAAATCTCCTCCATTTATCTCGTAAACTTTCCTTGTACTAGGCCTTCTGGCCTCCAAAATAACATTCAAAACTTGTTGTGGAAGCTGAGACCCTCCAGGGTTTAAAACAGAATATGCCAGGCTGTCAGATGTAGAGAATGAAGTTTGACATTGAGTAAATGACTGTTCTCCTGAGACAGCAGGTGAGGAATCGAAGGCAAAGGCCATGGAGGCTCCTGTACCAGACTTCTCAGTAATGGGTACCAGTGCTGTCGAGGCCAATCTGGAGCTATTAAAATCATGTTTGGCTTGTCCTGTCTGACCTTCAGCAGTACCTTTGGGAGGAGAGGCAGAGGTGGAAAGGGATACAAGTGAAGATTGCTCCAATTGAATGAGAGAGCATCCACTTTCCAAGCTGTGGGATGAAACCTTTTTGTGCAAAACTTTGGCAGCTGGTAATTTAGTGGAGAAGCGAACAGATCTATGTCTGGAGTTCCCCATAACACTGTCAATCTCTGAAATACATGAGGATCCAATTTCCACTCGTGGGGATCCATAATTTGTCTGCTCAACACATCTGCTAAGGAGTTCTGTGCTCCTGGCAGAAACCTTGCCTGAAGATTTAGCTGTAAACTGAGAGCAGTCTCCCACAAAATCATTGCTTGTCTGCATAGAGGATAAGAATCGTTCCCCCTTGCTTGTTGATGTACCACATGACAGTTGTGTTGTCTGTTTGAATCAACACCTGCCCTGGAAGAAGTAAATCCTTGAAAGCTATCAATGCAAATTGGACTGCTAACATCTCCTTCAAGTTGATATGTAGATGTTGAAGTCTGGCAGGCCACGTGTCTTGTACCCATTTTCCATTTAGATGAGCTCCCAAGCTTTGTCTGAGGCATCTGTCGTTAAAATCTGACTCGCCTCTGGCCGGGTCACAGAGAGTCCCTTGTTTAGGTGACATTCCTGAGCCCACCACAAAAATTCCTTTTGAATGCAAGGTATTATCTGAATGACAGTGTCCAAATCTTGGCAGTGCTGTGTCCATACATTCTTGAGATACCACTGTAGCTTCCTCATATGCAGTTTGGCATTGGGAAGTACCAGAATACAAGATGCCATGAACCCCAAGGCTTGAAGGACTGTCCTTGCAGTCAGCCTGGACTGACGAGACAATTGGTGGAAGTAAAGAGAAAGATTCTTTTGTTTGTCCGGGGTCAAAAAGGCCATCTGGGATGCTGTATTCAGTCTCACACCCAGAAAGCACATGTCCTGAGAGGGTACTAGACTGGACTTTATTTCGTTCACAGAATACCCCAGGCATCTTAACACTGCCATCACATACTGTAAATGATGAAGTAGTCCGTCCTTTTCATGGGCCAGAATCAGGCAATCGTCCAAATAAGGATAGATTTGTATTCCACTTAGCCTGAAGAAAGCTACCACTGGAGCCAGAACCTTCGTGAACACTCTGGGCGCAGTAGATAAGCCAAAGGGCAATGCAGAGAACTGATAATGTGAAGTCCCAGCCCGAAAACGCAGATACTTCCTGCAACTGGGCCTGATAGGAACATGAAGGTAAGCTTCCTTGAGATCCAGAGTCACCATCCAGTGATCTTTGCCCAGCAGAGGTAAAAGCTGTTGTAACGTCAACATTTTGAACTTGGGAATGTCCAGATATGTGTTGAGGATAGATAAATCCAAAATTGGTCTCCACGTGTTTCCTTTCTTTGGTACTAGAAACAGGCGAGAATAAAATCCTAGGCCCACTTCTGGCAGAGGGACCGTTGTATGGCCCCTATTTGAAGTAGTAGAGCAATTTGTTTGTGAGCCTCTAGTCTTTGCTGAGGAGGAACGTCCGGCATGCCTTTGAAAGGAGGCAAGGTATGGAAATAAAACTTGTAACCCTGGTGTATGATATCCAATACCCATTTGTCTTGGGTAATCAACATCCAATTTTCCTTGAAGAGTGCTAACCTTCCTCCCAAAGGTGCTGCCAGGCAAGGAGGATCTGGCAGCTGAAAAGTAGGTCATTGGGCCTGTTTACGAAAGGACTGGCCCCTGCCCTCACCGAAGATTGTGCAGGTGAACTCCCTGTTCTAGGTCTGAAAGAACTCTGAGCTCTGCCCCTACCACGTCTAGATCTACCCCTAGACTGAGAATCATAAGAAGGATACGCCCACCCCTTAGCAGGCCAATTCCTACTAAACTTGGAGGCTGAACTTGCAAAAATCTTTAACAGCCTGCATAGACTTAGCCTTGTCTTCCATTTTCTTCAAGACTGACTCCACAGGTGAACCAAACAACACATCAGACTGCAAAGGAGCATCCAAAATCCTTGTCTTAACATGGTCAGATAAATTCTGATCCTTCAGCCAGGCGTGCCTCGAAGAACTGAGCCAGTGGCAGCCACCCTAGACGAGGCCTGCACAGCATCAAAACCACACTGTAATGAATGCTTACCCACCTGTTCAGAGACATGCACCAAATCTTGTAATTCTTTACACTCAATGCCTTCCGCCAGAACATCCACCTTAGACTTCAATTGAGAAAGAAGAAAGTTTTGATATTTCAACATATGAAACTGGCAATTCAAAGCCCTCATAGCTAAGGTAGAAGATGTATAGACCTTCTTTCCCCATCTATCCAAAGCTCTGGCTTCTTTATCTAGAGGAACCGGATTTTTACAACAGAGGCCTTGACACCCTTAGGTCCCTGACTAATAGTTTCTGGGTCCGCCCTAGGACTCTTATAAAGATATTTATGAGCCTCAGGCACCCTGTAATACCTATCCGGTTTAACAGGAGCAGGAGGCAGAGAATCAGGATTAAGTGAAGCCTCTGCAAACACATCTTCCACAACATCCACAACAGGGGTATAGCCAAGGGCCTATGCTGGGGTAACAGCAAAATTCCCTAAGCCTTTTCCGAGAATCAGAGAAGTCCTGACCTTCCCACTTAAAATGTTCCCTCATAGAATGAAGTGTCTCTGAAAAGAAAAATCCTCTGGAGGAGAAGCAGAAGGAGTGGAATCATCTGCATCGGAATCAGAATAAGGAGAGTACTCCTGCAAGTCTTCAGCTGAAGACTCTGAAACATCCAAGCCTGCTCAAAACTTCCCAACTCTGGCTCCACCCTAGGCCTCTTATCAGGAGGGGCAAAGAACCTCTAATCAGAGTAATCAAATCTTCTGCCATTTTAAGCATGTGCTTCTTAGGCACAGACCCTGCTGAACTAGGAGTGACACCAACAGAAGCTAAAACTGGCCTGCCTCTGGGAGAAGCCTTGGAAACAGAAGGAGAAGGCCTAACCACCCTAGGAAGGGAGGGAGTACAGTAACTTGAGAAGCCCCTTCAGCCTGACCTGCCTCCTGAGAGACCACCTCCTGCAAAATCAAAGTCTCCCCTGAGACTCCAGAGAAATCTCCGGAACCACCGGTTCCACTGAAGCCTCTAAAGAACTGGCGTCCGAACGGACGACTCATCTTGCCTGGGTTTAACTGCTTTGTCTTTGCGCTTCTTGAGAAGCGGCCGGAGAATCCGACGGCATATTATAATTGCACCGCTTCCCAAAGACCAGCCTAGCACAAGCTAACCTTCGCAATAGTGCGTTATTGAACCTAGCACAAAAGCGACACCCAACAACGTCGTGCTCAGGCCCCAAACAAGGTATACACAAAGAATGATAATCCCTATGCGGTATCTGTTTCCCACAAGAAATACAGTTATTCACTTTTTCTGACATCCGGTAAAACACTGAGGCAAGAAAAATCCAAAATATTCCCCAACGGGGTACTTAGCCAACTTGGATTCGGTCTGAAACTCCAAATTCGAAAAATTTCAGAACGCCGAACGGCACTTGCAACGCTGCTTCTGCATTGCACCATGCGGCAAAAAAGACAGAGGAAATGACGTCGGTCATGCGCTTTTGTACCCTGACGTCCTGATGTCAGTTTTAAGCGCCTTGACCGACGTCAGCCTAATACTTTGGTATTCGGGCCGACCGAGGACAGCGGACTACCCATATGTAAGGACTGCAGCAATGTGAGATGAAGAACATCAGGAGGTTATCCAAGTAAGGAAATACTTGGATCCCTTGAATCCTGCAAAAAGCAATCACAGGACTGAGGCATTTGGTGAATACCCTTGAGCAGTAGAAAGGCCAAAGGGCAAAGCAGAGAACTGAAAATGCCAGGAAGCAACAGGGAAACATAAAAACTTCCTGAAAAGGGGATGGAGCCTTATATTGAAGTAAGTATCCTTGAGATCCAGAGACACCATATAAGCCTGAGGAAGCAGAATAGGAAACAGAATCTGAAGGGATAACATTCAAAAGGAGGGCACCTTCAGAAAGGTGCTTAGATGACAGAGATCTAAAATTGTTCTCAAGTATCCTCTTTTCTGGATACTAGAAACATCCTGAAGTACCCCCCCTCCCCCTTTGAGACACAGGTACCACTTGAATAGTACCCTGAGTCCAAAGGACCAGAAGCACCTCTGGAAAGAAAGAGGGCTGAGGAACACCCATAAAAGGGGGAATGGGATTTCCCCAGGAATTCCAAGTAATCTGTAGTCGCAGAGAGAAAGAGGAAAGTGACTGGGAAGAAAGGATAGTAAGACAACAACTGGTTTATCTGGAAAGGGAGACTTCTGAGGCACAGAAGTGTTTGTACCTTTAACAGGAGAAGCCTGCTTGCCACCATTCTTACCCTTAGGAAGAGGGCAAGATTACCTGCGAACAAAGGCTGGCTTATTGGGGTAATTTCTCTGAAATTTAGGCACAGGAAAAAAAAACACATGTTTAAGTTCCTGTAAAGCCTTACCCTTATCCTGAAGGGACTTGGGCGGCAGCAGCTTCTCCAAAACAAGTGTGAATTATCAAGAGGGGTATCCATCAACTTAACCTTAATATCAGAAGCCGAAGCCAAGAATATCTCATCACTGACCCAAAAACAGCAGCCCTAGAGGAAGCATCTGCTGCATCGTAACTACACTTAATGGAATGATGGGGGAAAGAAGAGAAGTTTTACCCTCAGAGTCTTGTCTAGCCCTTCCATGATCCTGCTATCTTTATCAGGGGGCAGTAACTTGGGAGAAGGAAGAAACTGAGAGGGCTTGTCAGAAGCTGCAGACACCACTGATGGGTTAGCAGAAGGACACTTGTACAAAAATTTACAATCCTCAGGCACCCTGCAGAATCTATCAAGGCTTCTTGGGGGCCGACAGTCTGGAACCTTACAAGCATTAGAAAATGCATCCAACAAGGCAGCCAAAACAGGAGAAACTGCAGAAGGTTTAGGAGAAGCCATATGCAGCAACTCGTAGTACCTTCTATGCACCTCAGAACCCTGAGCACAATCCCATTTAAAGAACGCCATCATTCTGGAGATAGTGACCCTAAAAGAAATCTCTTCAAAGGGAGCATGAGGACTGGTAGATTCCTCTTCCTCTGATCTACAGTCCAAAGGAGAGGGAAGCTGAGAAAAGTAAGCAAGGGATTCCTCATCCAAATCCAGCTCCTTCTCAGAGAAATCCTGCTTCCTAGGTCTTTTTAGGGGAGTAGAGGACCAAGGGGAGGCTGAAACAAAAACTCCCTGTGGAGGTTTCAATGCCATCAAAGCATTAAACAATCCCTAAATGAAAGCCTGCCACTCACTCTGTGGATCCTTAGGAGCAGGAGAAATATGTTTAGTCTTGCCTTTTCTTCAGTGGGACGTCTGCCTTATAAAATTTGGAAGGCTCTGACCCAGGACAGCATTCAGTGATGGTAGTATGGACTTCTACTCTGACTAAAATTTGAGGAACACCCCTAGGCCCCTCAGAGATAATCAGCCGTGGGTCCCCCT
This sequence comes from Protopterus annectens, assembly GCF_019279795.1. Classification (NCBI taxonomy): domain Eukaryota; kingdom Metazoa; phylum Chordata; order Ceratodontiformes; family Protopteridae; genus Protopterus; species Protopterus annectens. Next base: position 1,229,900,887 of record NC_056735.1, read on the forward strand.
GAACACCTGAAACAAACATCTTTGGATGTGCTTACAGTCGGATCCCTGCCAGCCTCCAACCTGGTCGCAGCAGATGAATATAACAACAAAGCCAGGTGAACCTCCGGCCATTCACTCACCTCGGGATATATGTCCGGCAGAAGCTGAACAGAAGATTCTGGCCTAGACTTCTTGGCCTTCTTCACTGAGGGCTATCCATCGTGTCTTTTGCAAGAAGCTTAAGACACTCATTTTTCAAGATACAATGCCAAAGAAGAGAGTCTGCTACAAAGTTTTTTTTGACTCCATAGTGAGACATGTGGATGTCCCACTAACCAGATCAGATAAGGAGAAAGTCACGGTCAGCTACCTGTCTGATGCCAGGATTCGTCAGATCACGCAAACACTCAGGTCTCTCAGCAACAACTACCATTATGACTATGTCATAACTCATGCTGGAGTGAATGACCCGAGACGTACCTCACTGGATTATATGAAAACAGATATGATTGAGCTCTCTGAGTATGTGTCCCAGGCAGGTATGACCCTAGCCTTGAGCAGCATATTATTCCTACCTAGAATGATGCCACAGTATAAAAAAAATGATAGATTTCAATTAACTGGCTTAGTTTTTGGTGTCATTCAAAGGGGAATTTCTGTCAGCCTGGGAAGATATGGTCGACAAACCTCACTGATTTGGCAGAGACAGTTTGCACCTGGCACCACTAGGCTTTTGGCTGCTGGCAAAGGCTCTTGCCTCCCCCATAGTGCCTTTTTTTAGGCAAGGTCTCAAAACAAAACTGCCAAAGTGAAAATTGTCAATCTAACAAAATAAGGGTCATACTGCTAAACACTAGGAGCCTAAACCAAAAACTGCACAACCTGGAAGCACTCCTATCACTGGAGGATGTAGATGTCTGTGCAGTCACAGAAATCTGGTTCAAGGCCTCAAGAGAGTACCCCGGCCCTGCAAGGCTACAATGCCTTCTACACTTTCAGACGACAAAACGAATGTGTGAGAACCAAAAGAGACAGTGTTTCTATCTATATTACAGACAAATTCACATCCTGACTAGACAGACAGGAAAACTTCATGGAGTTACTGCAAGTTCAGATTACTGTCTGTAAAACCCCCGATTCAAGTCACAGCTAGTTATAGGTTCCCCTGCATGAATTATGATGTGCACAAGGCCTACTTGACTAAACTGTAGTCAATCCAAATACTGCCAAACACTCTAGTCATGTGGGATTTCAATTATGAGTCTATATTATGTCGCTGAAAAGTACAGTTTTGTACCTACCATAAATGTAGATGTTCGAGTGTCTTCACTGCTGCTGTCATTACACTTGGGTTATCCTGCCGTCAAGCGGTCCCGCAGTCGGCCAGAGTTCCAAAGTCTTGGTCCGGCGTCAGTTGCTGTCGCTTCTTCCCTGACGTCAGTGCGCCAGGGGTATACAAGATGCAGCCAACGTAATTTTCTTCAGTTTTTCTTGCCCCAGATGTCAGGTGCCCCCAAATAGGTAGGCAATACAAATTGCTAATAAAACATACAATAAAAGTAAAAAAAACAAAACCTTCAGTTACCAGCAAATACACCACATAGGTAGTATAGGGTTGAAAGGTATAGATAAGCCCCAGCTAAGAAAGAGGGGATGGCGGGTGGGTAACCTGGACTGCAGCAGTGAAGACACTCGAACATCTACATCTATGGTAGGTACAAAACTGTACTATGTTCATCGTGTTTCACTGCTGCAGTCATTACACTTGGGTTAAATCCCAAAGCTGAGTCAGGGTGGCTGGTTCTATAGAGGATTTGGGGTGGCTATGAGGCCCTGCAGCACTGCAGTGGCAAAGCCAGCTCTGGATCTAGAATAAAGAGGCAAGTGGTAATGCTTGGTAAAGGTGTGCACTGAACTCCAAGTTGCAGCTTCCAAGATATCTTTGGCAGGTACTCCTCTAAGGTAGGCAGTAGAAGTGGCTGTTGCCCTGGTGGAATGTGGTCTAATGTTACTAGGTACAGTGATACAGATACAGTGGCCTATCCACTTTGAAATGGTCTGCTTTGAAATAGCCTTTCCCTGTGATCCTGCAGCATATGCTACAAACAATTGCTCAGTTTTTCTGAAAGCTTTTGTTTTGTCCAAGTCGAAACGTAATTGTCTGTGTATGTCCAAGGAATGCAGAAGTCTCTCCCCTTTATTCTGAGGATTTGGATAAAAAGTTGGCAAGTGAATAGTTTGGTTAAGAGCCACACTGGATACCACCTTAGGCATAAATGAAGGGTTTGTTCTTAAAGAAACCCTGTCTTGGTGAAAAATGATGAAAGGCTCCACTGCCATTAGTACCTGTAACTCTGAGACTCTTCGTGCTGAGGTTATTGCCAGAAGCAGAGCAGTTTTCCATGATACATATTTTAATTCTGCTGAATTGGCTATTGGCTGGCTCAAATGGAGGTAAAGTTAGCTTTCCAAGACAAAATTGAGGTCCCAAGTTGGTGTTGGTGCTCTCCGGGGCGGTCTTATGTTTTTAGCCCCTCTGAGGTACTGTTTTAGCAATGGATGAGAGAAAATAGGAGGATCTGTGCTGTAATGGGCCGAGATGGCAGAGGCGTGGATCTTAATGGATGAGAAGGATAGTCCGTTGTCCTGCATCTCAGTTAAGTATTGTAGTATCTGAGGAATATTTGGGACAAGAGGGTCAAAGCTTTGAGCCTGGTTCCAGGCACAGAATCTCTTCCACTTTTCTGAGTAAGATTTCCTGGTGTTAGGCCTCCTGGCCTCCAAAATGACATCAATAACAGCTTTAGAGAGAGGTGTCTGCCTGGCTAATGAATCTGCCATGCAACCAGGTTTAAGGTTTTGAGCTGACTGTGCAGGATCTGATTGTTGAGTCAGAAGGTGCGGAGTTTGAGGTAAAATCCATGGTGGGCCTTGAGCTAAGTTCTTTAAGATTGGGTACCAGTGCTGGTGTGGTCAGTCTGGGGCAATCAGAATCATCTGTGGTTTTTCTTGTCTGGCTTTTAGGAGTACCTTTGAAAGGAGAGGCAGTGGTGGAAAGGCATAAACTTTTAGGCTTTTCCAGCTGAACGAGGGGGCATCCACTTTCCATGCTTGTGTGTGATAAGTCCTTGTGCAGAATTTTTGTAGCTGGTAATTGATTGGGGAGGCAAAAAGATCTATGTCTGGGCACCCCCATCTTTGCGTTATCATGCTGAATACTTATGGATTTAATTTCCACTCATGAGGATCAGTGATGTTTCTGCTTAAGTCGTCTGCCAGAGTATTTTTCTTTCATGGCAGGAATTGTGCTTGTAGATGAACTTGATAGGTTAGAGCTGTGTTCCACAAGGTCATGGCTTGTCTGCACAGGGGTAAGAATGAGTGCCCCCTTGCTTGTTTATGTACCACATAACTGTGGTGTTGTCTGTCTTTAATAATAGTTGTCCTGGATGCAGAAGGTCCTTGAAAGCTGTTAGGGCATTTTGTACAGCCATCTCTTTTAGATTGATGTGAAGATGCATTTGGTCTGTGGTCCACTTGCCCTGAATACATTTTCCTGCCATGTGTGCTCCCCAGGCGTAATCCGAAGCATCTGCTGTTAATGTCTGCCTGGCTGTGGGTAGAGTGAAAGGCTGTCCCTTGTTGAAGTGACATGCCTGTGCCCACCATCGAAACTCCTGTTATAGACAGGGAATTAGTGGTATTACTGCTTCAAACTGTGACAGTGTTGAGTCCAAACACTTTTTAGGTACCATTGTAATTTCCTCATATGCAGTCTGGCATATTGAATTAGTAGTATGCAGGATGCCATGAATCCAAGGCCTGCAGAATTTTTCTTGCAGGGAGTTGGGTCTTTGTTGCCATCAATTGAAAATACTGAGTCAGTTGTCCTTGCTTGGCTGGCGTGAGATAAGCCATCTGGGTCGTTGTATTTAAGCTGGCACCCAGGAATATTATCTCTTGTGAGGGCACTAGTTTTGACTTCTTTTCGTTTACTGTGTACCCTAGGCAAATTAGCAACCTTTTTACAAACGCCGGATGATTTAGAAGAATGTCCTTGCTCTCTGCTTGAATAAGGCAGTCGTCCAGGTATGGATATATTTGAATTCCTTTTTGCCTGCAAAATGCAATTACTAGTGCCAGGCACTTTGTGAAGACCCTGGGCACAGTAGATAAGCCAAAGGGTAGTGCAGAGAATTGGTAATGCATTGAAACAGCTATGAATCTGAGGTATCTTCTGCAAGTTTGTCTGATAGGGACATGCAGGTATGCCTCTTTGAGGTCCAAAGTAACAAGCCAAGCCTTCTTGCCCAGCATGGGAAGAAGCTGCTGTAGTGTCAACATTCTGAATTTCGGAACAACCAGGTAAGTATTTAGAGTAGAAAGGTCTAGTATCGGTCTCCAGGCTTTGTCCTTTCGGGGGACCAGGAAAGGTCTTGAGTAAAATCCTTGTCCTTGTTCCTGTTGTGGCACTTTTTGAATAGCTCTCATGTCCATGAGGGCTGTAATTTGTTTTTGTGCCTCTGCCCATTGATTTTGTGGCAGGCCTGGCATTCCTTTTAGCCTTGGTAGAGTGTGAAAGTGGAACCTGTAACCTTGAGACACAATATTCAGAACCCATTTGTCTTGGGTGATTGTTTGCCAATTTTGAGAAAAAAGTGCTAGCTTTCCCCCTAAGGGAGCTGCCAAAAGGTAAGTGCTTGGCATTCGAAGGGGGAAGTCATTGGGACTGTTTCCTGTAAGGTTGTGACTTGTCTTCACCTCCTTTTGGGGTTGAAGCACCCCACTGTCGTGGTCTGTAAGAGCCTTGGGGCTGAGATCTGCCTCTTGGGCGTCTCTATCTGCCTCTTTGTGGTCTGTCTAACACTGGAAAGGAACAATTCTTTGAAGGCCAATTCCTGCTAAATCGAGGTGGCTGTACCTGTAAGAAATCCTTCACTGTTTGCACAGATTTTGCCTTATCCTCCATTTTCTTTAATACCTATTCTGCCTTAACACCAAATAAAATATCCTGCTGTAAAGGAGCATCCAATAATTTTGCCTTAACATGATCAGGTAAACCTTGTTCTTTTAACCAAGCATGCCTTCAAATCACAAATCCTGTAACTGCTGCTCTACAAGAAGCCTCTAATGAATCAAAACCACATTGCAGAGTATGCTTTCCCACTTGCTCAGCTGCATGCAATAAATCAAGCATTTCCTTATAGTCAGGATGTTCTGAACTTGTAATCATTTTCTGTTTTAACAGAGACATTAAATATTGTTGGTATTTAAGCATGTGAAACTGGCAATTTAAAGCTCTCACTGCTAAAGTTTCTTCCCCCATCTGTCTAATGCTCTAGAATCCCTGTCAGAGGGAACTTTTAGTTATGTACTCACCATAACTTCAGATGTTTGGGATCCATCTCGCCTACATTCTGACTGATGGGTTCGGAGCCGATCCCTCGGCTCCGACTCGGCACGCTTATGCCAAAGAGCGAAGTCTCTTATTGGCTGAGCTTACTATATCCCAGGATGCACCACTACCAATCCCCCAGATCTAGTTTGTCCGCACACATGCACGCCCTGCTTATATAAGATCGTCAGATGAAACAAGATAAAACAGTAGAACTCAAACCGTTCAATCTCTTCTGATCTCCAAGGCAGGGGGAAGGAGGGTGTATAGAATGTGGCGAGATGGATCCCAAACATCTGAAGTTATGGTGAGTACATAACTAAAAGATGTTATGTGATCCTATCTCGCCTACATTCTGACTGATGGGACAGCGTCCCTAGCACCTAAATCCTGGGTGGCTCACTGGAAAACACTCCTGAGTACCGTGGAACCAAATGATGCTCGCCCTTTAGATGCCACATCCAATTTGTAGTGGGAAATGAAAGTGTGCGGATTGGACCAAGTAGCCGCAGCACAAATCTCCGAGATAGCAAGCTTGGAATGAAAGGCTATAGAAGTCGCCATAGCTCTGGTAGAGTGAGCTTTGATAGATGTTGTAAGTTGCTTATTCGAAGAAGAATAAGCCTGAGTTATACAATCTCTAATCCATTTGGAGATAGTAGCTTTTGTAATGGTTTGGCCCAATTTATTGTCTGAGAAGGACACAAACAATTGGTCTGACCTCACAATTTGTTGAGTCCTGTCTAAATAGAAGCGCAATTGCCTGTGAACATCCAATTTATGGAGAGTGTATTCAGCTTCATTGGAGAATTTTGGAAAGAAAACTGGTAGCTCTAGGGATTGTTGGAGACAGAAATTAGAACAGACCTTTGGGACGAAGGATGGATTAGGTCTAAGTGATACTCTATCCTTGTGAAAAATCAAGTACGGTGGTCTGATAGACAGGGCTTGAAGCTCTGAAACTCTTCTTGCAGAAGTAATTGCAACTAAGAAGGCCGTTTTCCAAGACAGATATTTTAACTCACATGTAGCAGCCGGTTCGAAAGGGGAAGATGTTAATGCACGAAGCACCAAATCTAGATCCCACGGAGGCGCAGGATGAAAAACTGGGGGTCTTAACAGACCCGCACCTTTAATGAAAGTTTTGCATAGTCTGCTGCTCATCAATGGAGGATCCATGGATTCGTGAAATTTAGAGATAGCCGCTAGTTGGACTTTAATAGTAGAAACAGAAGATCCTTGATTAAACAGGGATGTTAAGAATTTCAAAACCTCTGGGATAGGAGCAGTGATAGGGTCTAAGCCCCTGAGTTGAGCCCAGATAGCAAACCTCTTCCACTTACTGAGGTACAATTTCTTAGTGGTGGGTTTGTGGGCCGAAGATAAAATGTGAATAACTTCCGGGTCTAATGTGTGACTTCTGACTAAAGTCGGAAGTGGAGGAGCCAAGCTGCCAACTTCAAGGAGTGAAGGGACTGATGCTGTTGTCCCGACTGATGAATTAACAGGTCCGGAATTAGGTCTAAAGTCCACGGATCGTCCACGCATGTTTCTTCAGGTAAGGAAACCATACCTGACGAGGCCAGTATGGGGCAATCAGTATCATTGCGGACCCCAATTGAGAAGCTTTTGAATGACTTTGGAGAGAAGTGGAATCGGAGGAAAGGCATAAAGTAGCCCTGTTGGCCAAGGTTGTGCTAGAGCATCCATAGCTGGTACTCCTGATGTGGAGTCAAGGAGAAGAACCTTTTGCACTTGGTGTTTAGTGGAGTTGCAAATAGATCGCAGCACGGCCCCCATCTCCGGAAAACCTGAGCTGCTACTGTTTTGTTTAAGGACCACTTTCGTGAGGAGAGAGAATTGTCCTGCTTAATCTGTCTGCCAGTATATTCGATTTCCGAATGTGGGTCGCTACCAAGAACGGCTGGTAGCTACCGCCCATTCCCACACCCTCATGGCCTCTCTGCAAAGGGGGTAAGATCTGGTCCCTCCTTGCTTGTTTAGGTACCAGACCACCGACATGTTGTCTGTGTGGATGGCGATTATGCCCTGAGGGAGAAACCTGTGTAAGGCCTGTAGGGATAGAAGTACCGCCCTCATCTCCAATACATTGATGTGGAGAAGAGTTTCGCCTGGAAGCCAGGATCACTGAACTAAGCTGCACAGACAATGAACCCACGACACTGTCTGGGAGGCATCTGTCGTCAGGGTGACCACTGGAGAGGGAATAACAAAAGGACTTCCTTGATTTAGATTGGATGTCTGAAGCCACCAGCGAAGGTCCCGCTTGCATGTTTCTGTAATCATGATGGGATGATTGAGGGAAGGTCCTGAAAGGACCATTGAGTTGACAATAGCCACTGAAGAATCCTCATGTGCAATCTTGCCAGAGGAACTAAAAGAACCGTGGCAGACATTGAACCTAAAACTTGTAGAACCATCCTGGCTGGGGCTTTGGATCTTGAAATCAGAGCTTGAACTTGGCCCTGTAAAGTTTGGATCCTTTCGCAGGAAGAAAAACGCATCAATTTTGAGTCTATCTCTGCTCCTATGAACCTTATGCGCTGAGAGGGCAGCAAGACAGACTTTGACCAATTGAATGTAATCCCAGGGTAGCACCCAGGAGATGGTGGCTTTGAGGTTGTCCATTAGTAGATGCCTGGTGGTGGCAGTCAGGAGCCAGTCGTCCAGATAGGGAAACACTTGGAATCCAAGACTCCTCAGGTGAGCAGTCACTACTGCCAAACACTTGGTGTACACCCTGGGGGCTGTGGTGAGACCAAAGGGCAGTGCACAAAATTGGAAATGACTGACTCCCAGGCTGAAGCGCAGATACCTCCTGGACGCCTGATGTATCGGTATGTGATAATAGGCGTCCTTGAGGTCTATGGAGCACATCCAAACATCCTTCTCCAACAATGGGAGAATGGATTGTAAAGTACAGTTTTGTACCTACCATAAATGTAGATGTTCGAGGATCCACATTGCTGCAGTCCTAACTATTGGGTAGTCCGCTGTCCCAGTCGGCCCGAATACCAAAGTATATGGCTGACGTCGGTCAAGGCGCATTAGTCTGACGTCAGGATACTAATGCGCATGACCGACGTCATATCCTCAGTCTTTTCTTGCCCCAGATGTCAGAAGACCCTAAAAAGACAAGGTCAAAACCAAAAACACCAAACACTCCTGCACCCAAAAATATGTACAATATATACAAAAATACAAGAGTATAACCTCACCCACACAACCACCCCTAAACACAGAGGGGAAGGAGGGAGGGTAAATTGGACTGCAGCAATGTGGATCCTCGAACATCTACATTTATGGTAGGTACAAAACTGTACTATGTTCTTCATTCCACATTGCTGCAGTCCTAACTATTGGGTAGAATCCCAAAGCAGAGGTAAGGGAGGCTGGCAAATCATAAGGAAGCAGGAGCTGTCAACATGCCTTGCAAAATAGCTGTGGCAAAACCAGCCCTAGATTTAGAGTAGAGAGGAAGGTGGTAATGCTTAGAGAAAGTATGCACTGAACTCCAAGTAGCTGCCTCCAAAATATCCTTAGTTGCCACACCCCTTAGAAATGCTGTTGAAGTGGCAGTAGCCCTAGTGGAGTGAGGCCTAATCCCAGCTGGAATCTCCTTGCCATGATGGGAATAACAAAATGCAATGCAAAACCCAATCCACTTAGAAATAGTTTGTTTTGACACAGGCTTGCCCTGTGAACTCAAAGCAAAAGAAACAAACAACTGCTGAGACTGCCTAAAATCCTTAGTCCTGCTTAAATAATAACGCAACTGCCTGTGTACATCTAAAGTGTGCAAAATCTTTTCCCCTTATTTTGGGGATCTGCATAAAAAGTAGGCAAATGAATAGTTTGGTTTAAAGCCATACTAGAAACCACCTTGGGCATAAAGGAAGGATTAGTACGTAATGATACTCTATCCTTATGGAAAATCAAAAAAGGCTCAACCGCCATAAGGGCCTGTAATTCAGAAACCCTTCTTGCAGAAGTAATGGCCAACAAAAAAGCAGTCTTCCATGACAAGTATTTCAATTCAGCAGTAGCCGCAGGCTCAAAAGGCTGTAGAGTAAGTTTCTCCAACACAAAGTTGAGATCCCAAGCAGGAGTAGGAGCTCTACGTGGGGGTCTTATATTCTTTGCCCCTCTAAGAAATTGCTTGAACAAAGGATGCGAAAACAATGGTGGGTCACAATCATAGTGAGCTGAAATTGCTGCAGCATGAATCTTAATGGAAGAGAAAGACAAACCTTTGTCCAATAACTCAGTAAGGTATTGAAGAGCCACACTCAAATTAGGCTCAGAAATCTCCAAATTCTTCGCTGCACACCAAAAGAAAAATCTCTTCCATTTTTCTGCGTACACTTTCCTAGTACTAGGTCTTCTGGCTTCCATAATCACATTTAAAACTTGTTGAGGAAGTTGAGACCTGCTGTGTTTCAAAACAGAATATGCCAGGCTGTTAGATGAAGAGAGTGAAGCTTGACATTGAGCAGGTGACCGTCCCTCTGAGACAACAGGTGTGGAATCAAGGGTAAAGGCCATGGAGGCTTCCTTACCAGACTCCTCAGTAGTGGGTACCAGTGTTGCCGAGGCCAATCTGGAGCTATTAAAATCATCCTTGGCTTGTCTTGTCTGACCTTTAGGAGCACCTTTGGGAGAAGAGGCAGAGGTGGAAAGGCATACACATGAAGATTTTTCCAACTGAAAGAAAGAGCATCCACTTTCCAAGCTGTGTGATGAAACCTCTTTGTGCAAAACTTTGGCAGCTGGTGGTTTAGTGGAGAAGCGAACAGATCTATGTCTGGAGTTCCCCAGGACACTGTCAATGTCTGAAATACATGAAGATCCAGTTTCCACTCGTGGGGATCCATGATTTGTCTGCTTAACACATCTGCTAAGGAGTTCTGTGCTCCCGGCAGAAACCTTGCCTGAAGAGTTAGTTGCAAGCTGAGCGCAGTCTCCCATAAAATCATTGCTTGCCTGCACAACGGGTAAGAATGTGTTCCCCCTTGTTTGTTGATGTACCACATGACAGTTGTGTTGTCTGTTAGAATCCACACCTGCCCTGGAAGAAGTAACTCCTTGAAAGCCATTAATGCAAACTGGACTGCTAACATCTCCTTCATGTTGATATGTAGATGCTGTAGTCTGGCAGGCCACTTGTCTTGTATCCACTTTCCATTTAGATGAGCTCCCCAAGCAATGTCTGAGGCATCTGTCGTTAGAATCTGACTCGCCTCTGGCCGGGTCACAGAGAGTCCCTTGTTTAGGTGACATTCCTGAGCCCACCACAAAATTCCTGTTGAATGCAAGGTATTATTCGAATGACAGTGTCCAAATCCTGGCAGTGCTGTGTCCATACATTTTGAGATACCATTGCAGCTTCCTCATATGCAGTTTGGCATTGGGAAGCACCAGAATACAAGATGCCATGAACCCTAAGGCTTGAAGGACTGTCCTTGCAGTCAGCCCGGACTGAAGACTTAGTTGATGGAAGTAAATTGAAAGATTCTTTTGTTTGTCCGGGGTTAAAAAGGCCATCTGGGCTGCTGTATTCAGTCTCACACCCAGAAAGCACATGTCTTGTGAGGGTACTAGACTGGACTTTATTTCGTTCACAGAATACCCTAGGCATCTTAGCACTGCTATCACATATTCCAAATGCTGTAAAAGGTCTTCCTTTTCTTGAGCCAGAATCAGGCAGTCGTCCAAGTAAGGATAGATTTGAATTCCTTTTAGCCTGAAGTAAGCTATCACTGGAGCCAGAACCTTTGTGAATACTCTGGGCAGTAGATAAGCCAAAGGGCAATGCAGAGAACTGATAATGAGAATTTCCAGCTCGAAAACGCAGATACTTCCTGCAACTTAGTCTGATAGGCACATGAAGGTAAGCCTCCTTGAGATCTAAAGTTACCATCCAGTGATCTTTGCCCAGCAGAGGTAAAAGCTGTTGTAACGTCAACATTTTGAACTTGGGAATGTCCAGATAAGTGTTGAGGATAGACAAATCCAAAATTGGTCTCCACGTGTTCCCCTTCTTTGGTACTAGGAACAGGCGAGAATAAAATCCTAGGCCCCTTTCTGGCACAGGAACTGGCTGAATGGCCCCTATTTGGAGTAACAGAGAAATTTGCTTGTGAGCCTCTTTTCTTTGTAGAGGAGGAATGTCTGGCATGCCTTTGAAAGGAGGCAAGGTATGGAAATAAAACCTGTAACCGTGGTGAATGATATCCAAAACCCATCTGTCTTGGGTAATTAAATCCCAATTTTCTTTGAAAAGAGCCAGCCTTCCTCCCAAAGGTGCTGCCAGACGAGAATGCACTGGCAGCTGAAAAGGTAGGTCATTGGGTCTGTTTACGAAAGGACTGACCCCTGCCTTCACCAGAAGTTTGAGCAGGTGAACTCCCTGTTCTAGGCCTAAAAGAACCTTGAGCTCTGCCCCTACCACGCCTAGACCTACCCCTAGACTGGGAATCATAAGCAGGATATGTCCATCCCTTAGCAGGCCAATTTCTACTAAACTTCGGAGGCTGCACCTGCAAAAAATCTTTAACAGTTTGCATAGACTTAGCCTTGTCCTCCATTTTCTTTAAAACTGCTTCCACAGGCGAACCAAACAACACATCAGACTGTAAAGGAGCATCCAAAATCCTTGTCTTAACATGCTCAGCTAAATTCTGATCCCTCAACCAGGCGTGCCTACGAAGAACAGAACCAGTGGCAGCCACCCTCGAGGAGGCCTGCACAGCATCAAAACCACATTGCAAGGAATGCTTACCCACCTGTTCAGACACATGAACTAAATCCTGCAACTCTTTACACTCAATACCTTCTGCCAGAGCATCCACCTTAGACTTCAATTGTGAAAGGAGATAATTTTGATATTTTAACATGTGAAACTGGCAGTTCAACGCCCTCATGGCTAAAGTGGAAGAAGTATACACTTTCTTTCCCCATCTATCCAAAGCGCTTGCCTCTTTATCAGGAGGAACAGGATTTTTAACAACAGAAGCCTTAACACCTTTAGGCCCCTGAGAGACAGATTCCGGGTGTGCCCTAGGACTCTTAAACAGATACTTATGAGCTTCAGGCACCCTATAGTACCTATCCGGTTTAACTGGGGCAGGAGGCAAAGAATCAGGGTTCAGGGAAGCCTCTGCAAAAACATCTTCCACCACATTCAGAACAGGAGGTATAGCTAAAGGCCTATGCTGGGGTAAAAACAAAAATTCCCTAAGCCTCTTCCTGGAATCAGAGAAATCTTGACCTTCCCATTTAAAATGTTCCCTCATGGAATGCAGAGTCTCTGAAAATGAAAAATTCTCAGGAGGAGATGCTGAAGGAGTAGAATCATCCACATCAGAATCAGAATAAGGAGGATACTCCTGCAAGTCTTCAGCCGAAGACTCAGAAGCCTCCGAACACTGCTCAAAACTCTCAAACTCAGGTTCCACCCTAGGCCTCTTATCAGGAGGGGGCATAGAACCTCTAATCATAGTAATCAAATCCTCTGCCATTTTAAGCATATGTTTCTTGGGCAAAGATCCTGAAGAGCTAGGAGAAACCCCACTGCAGTTAAACCTGGCTTGCCCCACAAAAAAGCCTTGGAAACAGAAGGGAGGCTCTAACCACCTTAGGGAGAGAGGGAAGCACAGCCACCTGAGAAGCCCCTTCAGCCTGGCCTACCTCCTGAGAGGACACATCCTGTAACAGTAAAGTCTCTCCTGAGACTCCAAAGAAACTCCTGGCAGAACCTCCGGCTCCACTGAGCCTCTAAAGAACCGGCGTCCGGGACTGTCGGTTCTTCCACTCTAGGCTTTGCTGCTTTGTCCTTGCGCTTTTTGGACGAAGCGCCGGAGCATCCGACGGCATTTTATAATTACAACGCTTCCCAAAACTAACCTGGCACAGTCTAACCTTCTCTTAATGGTGCGTTTGTTAAATCTAGCAAGAGCGGCATCCAACAACGTCGTGCTCAGGCCCTAAACAAGGTATACACAAGGTATGGTAATCCCTATGAGGTATCTGTTTCCCACAAGAAATACAGTTATTCACTTTTTCTGACATCCGGTTAAATACTGAGGCAAGAAAAAACCAAAATATTCCCCAACGGGGTACTTAGCCAACTTTGATTCGGTCTGAAACTCCGACTTCAGAAAATTTCAGAACGCCAACCTGCACTCGCAAAACTGCTTCTGCATCGGACCATGCGGCAAAAAAGACTGAGGATATGACGTCGGTCATGCGCATTAGTACCCTGACGTCCTGACATCAGACTAATGCGCCTTGACCGACGTCAGCCATATACTTTGGTATTCGGGCCGACTGGGACAGCGGACTACCCAATAGTTAGGACTGCAGCAATGTGGAATGAAGAACATCGTGACCATTCGGAATTTGGATTTCGTGACGGATTGGTTCAGTCTGCTGAGATCCAATATTGGTCTCAGGTCCCCTGTCTTTTTTGGCACTAAAAAGAACCTGGAGTAATTTCCGGATCCGATCTGGTCTGTGGGGACCGGTTGGATGACTCCTTTTTCTAGCAGCTTTAAAGCTTCTGCGGCTGCAATTTCCCTTTGACTGGGTGGTGGGTCCGGGATTTTTTTGGACGGTGGGGGTGAGTATGTGAATGGGATGGTGTAACCTCCGGCAATGATCCAAGCACCCATCTGTCCTGAGTGATTGACTCCCAGGCTTTTAGGTGCTTGGCAACGACACCCGACTGGCTCGAGCAGCACAGCCGGGCAATCCCTCATGATGTGTGGGAGGCTGAAGAGCCACGAAAGGACTCATGGTCTCCAGAATTGCGGGCCCTCTGCCGCCTCTGGGACGGCGTCTCCCAGAAAAATTTCCCGTCCTCTGCCTCTGGAAGGGGAATCTTCCTGCTGTTGGGGAAAAACTTACGTGATTTACGGAACCACATCTTCCCCTCCTTTAGCCTTGGGATAAGGCCGAAGGGAGTGGAATAACGGCACCTACGGCAGATAAAGTTTTTCCCTCTTGCTCACAGCGGGTAAGGGTGTCTTTAACCTTAGGTCCAAACAAAGAGGACCCATCAAAGGGAGCGCCGGCGAAGGAAGACTTGAAGGCCTCCATGAACTGACACAAGCGGAGCCAGGCTTGTCTCCGTAGAGCCACGCCTGTGCCTGCCGCTCTACCCGCCGCTTCGGCCGCATAGGAAATGAGCCTCATGGACGAGTTAGAAATTGACGTAAGGATAGCCAACTGAGAGCTAACCGACTGGGCTAGCTGCTCAGGTAGGTTACCGAGAGGGAATCTGACAGCTCCTTGACCAGATCCCTCTGAAGCCTGGTAAAATGTGCCAAATAATTCAGAGACCTTAAAGTAAAGGCCGCTCAAGTCAGGGTGCGCTTCACCTGTCCATGCTCCTAGACTCCTTATTAGGAGGATGGACGGACGTTGAAGCCTCTGCCACGTCCTGTTGTGTAACAGATGCCACCACCATGGCATCTACAGCCACGCCTTTAGTGAGGAACTCCTTCTCGGGTGGGGCAGACAAAAATTTATTAGGACGAGAAGGGACTGGTTCCACGGTATCTGGATGTTCCCACGCCCTCGACAAACTAAATCCAGAAGCTCGTCAAGGGCGGAGACACCCAGGAGGCGGAGGGCTGAGCCCCAAAGGCCTTGAGGAGCACTGACTCATCAGCAGAGGGGTTTTGGATATCCAGCCACCTCGTTGTTTGAGGATCTCTAAGATATCTGCAAATGAGACATCATCCGAGGACGACTTCTGGGACCCCTCTGCATCATCAAGATCAGTGTCCGATGTAATAGACTCGGGGGAGTCCACGTGCTTCCTCTTGCACGATCTCTTCCTTGGGGGTTCCTCTGAAGACAACTCCGAAGAACCCTCAGGAGGAGGGGAACCCCAATGGGGGTAACCTCAGGCCCAGGGGCTCCGCTGCCTATGGACAGGGGAACTGCCAAAGACCCAGTCTCCACGCCCAGGGAAGGTGCCGGTAAAGCCGGAGAGATGGTCAAGAAGACTTGGCCAAGGCACTCCTCATAGCTCTGAAAGCCGGACCCCAGAGTCCTGGGAGTGTCCGGTCCCCGAGCCATGATAGCCGACGGAAGTCCCGCAGCAAGCACCGAGAGGGAGGCTCGAACCGATAGCATAGGTCCCAAACATCACCCCGGTCCAGCCGAAGAAGTCCGTGTACCAAACTCGGACCAAGGCCGGGTTGGAGTAAGGGTCGGAGCCGACCCTAAGATCTCCACCGCTCCAACAGCACCTGCTCACGGAGCCGAAGCGGTCGGAGGAGGAATAGCAATGGGATGGGCCTGGGCTATCGGCTCAAGCCAACTGGGTCGGAGCCAAACAAATTTTTGAAAGACTGGGGACTGGAACAGTCTTTGGAGCACCCTGTCTATATCTGAATCCGACATCCTCAAGACCGAGAGGATACTGAACGGGTTCGAGATGGCCTCTCCAACGCCCCAAAGGGCTAGGGACCGGCTCGAGGCGACCGGCGACTATCGGCGCCCGAAGGAATACCCACACTAGATTCCATCGGTGCCGAGGAGGACTTCGGCGAGGAGGAAGTGTCTGGCGGGCAACCTTTGTCGGCTCCGAGACCAGTGGAGCCGACGGTGACCCGCCTCGATGCCCCAGCCATCGGCTCCGAAGCCAGAGGAGTCGAGACTGGTGGCATCGAGGCAGACCCGTTCGCCTCGGCTCCAAGTCCTTGGAGCCGAAGGAGAAGCCTGCCTATGTCTTTTGGCGGTCGGATCCGACGGACTGGTCGGAGCCGACGCCCTTTTCTTTTTAGCTGGAGAAGGAGAGGATGCCAAAGCTTCTTCAAAGGAAGGTTTAATTAACCCTTTAAGGATAAGTTTATTCTTCCTCTCCTGGAGGACCCTTGAGGAAAAAGCGTGACATACACTGCATGACTCTTGTAAATGTTTTGCACCCAAACAATACACACAGAGCGAGTGATCGTCTGTGATAGACATCTTGAAATTACATTTGGTGCATTTTTTAAAGCCCGAAGGCCTAGGATTCTGAGACATTATAGCAACAAAAAATCAGTAATCCCTGACAGAGAAAAAATGAAACTCTCCACTGACTTTCTGTTTTACTGACACTACCTAACAAACGGTTTACAGTTGCTGATTAGGTAAAGAAAACCGTAACAAATAACCAAAGGGTACTTTGAAACCCTCTATGGTTTAAGGGGGTTGACTGACCGGGAAGGCCCTAAGATGAAGGAGGCCTAAAATCAAAATCAACGCCCAATCACACAACAAAGTCTTCTCACAAACTCCAAACACACACAAAAGTGAAGAATAGCCGTTAAAACAGCTTTTTATGACAAGAACAGCAAATTTCTGACAGAAAAAAGTTAGTAAAATTACTACTCAGCTCAGCCAGCTCAAGACCACGTCGCAGGTTAGCGGCAAAGCAGATCTGGGGATTGGTAGTGGTGCATCCTGGGATATAGTAAGCTCAGCCAATAAGAGACTTCGCTCTTTGGCATAAGCGTGCCGAGTCGGAGCCGAGGGATCGGCTCCGAACCCATCAGTCAGAATGTAGGCGAGATAGGATCACATAACATCTGGATTTTTAGCCGTGGAAGCCTTTACCCCTTTGGGACCCTGGGAAATAGTTTCTGGGTCAGCAACAGGGTTTTTATAAAGAAATTTGTGAGAGTCAGGGACTCTGTAGTACCTGTCTGGCTTGACTGGAGCAGGGGGCAAAGAATCAGGATTTAAACTGGATTCAGAGAACACATCATCCACAATATCTAACACTGGCGGAATAGCAAGGGGCCTGTGCTGAGGCAATAAAAAAGTCTCGGAGCCTTTTCTTGGATTCTGAGTAATCCTGGCCCTCTCAAAGGAAATGCTCCGTCATGGTATGTAAAGTTTCCCCAAAAGAATAATCCTCAGGAGGAGAGGCTGAAGGAATTGATTCTTTGGCATCAGAGTCCTCATAGGGGGGTAAAGAGTATCCCTGGTCTTAAGAGGAATCAGAATATGTGGAAACCTGGTGTGAGGAATCATAGTCTGTATCCTGCCTAGGCCTTTATCAGGAGGGGGATGGGAACCTCTGATCAAAGTAATTAAGTCTTCGGCCATTTTGAGCATCTGTTTTTTAGGCATGGAGGCCTGTCCAGGTGAATGCTGTACTTGTTTCTTTGTCTTTAATGGAGTCTTAGACTTGGCTGTAGTTTTTATGGTAAGTTGTGAAGGTCTGAAAACACCCTCAGAAGCCGATGCCTGCTCAGCGGCTCCGGACCCATATGAAGGGTTAGTTTCCCTAGGCCCAACACCTTGAGTATCCAGAGGCCTAGACATCTCCACGTGGGAGTCGGAGGCGGCCTATGGCTCTAAGGTAGCGGGTGTCAGGGGCTGCGAAAGCACCTCACTGAGAACCGGCGACTGGCCTAGAAGAGGCTTCATCATCAGTTTTGGGCCTCGGATGACTGTCCTTATCCTTGTCTTTGCGTTTTTTGTGTATTCCGGTCGTCGGTTGTTCCGACGGCATGGTATAATTAAATCTTCGGCCAAAGTAATGGCGAGCAAAATCAAACCGACGTTTAATAGTCCGTTTGTTAAATCTAGCACAAAACCGACAACTAGTGACGTTGTGGTCTGGGCCTAGTCATGGAATACAGTAAGAATGAAAATACTTATGAGGTATTTGTTTCCCACAAGAAATACAATTATTAACTTTTACTGACATCGGTCTGAGGCAAGAAAAAGTTCCCCCAACGGGGTACTTAGCTTTATTGAAGACTTTGGTTCTGAAATTCGAATTGAAAATCTCACGAGTCGGCCGAATGGCACTTGCAAACTACTTTTGCTTCGGGCACCGCACGGCAAGAAAGACTGAAGCAAATGGCGTAGGCTGCATCTTATATACCCCTGGCACACTGACGTCAGGGAAGAAGCGACAGCAAGACCAAGACTTTGGAACTCTGGCCGACTGCGGGACCGCCTGACGGCAGGATAACCCAAGTGTAATGACTGCAGCAGTGAAACACTATGAACATCAGCACAACATCTAATGCTGTTTCAGCAACACATAAACAGCGAACAACTTCCACGAACAGCCAGAACACCGATTTTTTTCCTAAAAAAAATTGGCAGGCCAACCACACACGAAACACCATCTCAAACATTACAAAGTGGGAGGTTTTGCCCCCCCCACCCCCCAACTAAATATACCAACTCTGAGATTGCAGTACAGTGGAGAAAAGGGCAATTACATGGCGACAGTCAAGCAATTTTTTTCCATAGGAAAAAAATCCATGATCTGGCTGTTCTTGGAAGTTCTACTTCGCTGTTTATATGTCGCTGAAATGGTACTCAATCTTTTTTCGGTGACATAATATATTATTATCCCACCATCAACTGGGAAACCTACTCTAGCCCTAACTCACTAGCACAAACGTTTGTGACTTTGTTAACTCAAATGCCCTGGAACAAACTGTTCAAACCCCAACAAGAGGAAAAAGATACTAGATCTGGTCTTCACTAACATGACAAACAGATGCACCACTGCAACTGTCGGACCCTCATTAGTTAAATCAGACCACAAACCAGTCGCCCTCGAATTGGCACTAACACCAGAACTCACAAAGGGCAAAGTCAGACTAAAAAACTTCACCAAGGCAAACTATGCCCTCCTAGTGGAAGGTATAAAAGCATTCCAAGCCCCATCCCCAGCTGGAAGTATTAACTATACCAAAGCTTACACTAAAGCCCTGTACAAATTACTTGTATAAGTGTATAGACTCGGCTGTTCCTGAAAGAATCAATGTCAGAGCCCCAAGTAAAAACAAGCCACACTGGTGGGCATCCAGCATCAACAAACTTCAGAACAAACTCAAAAAGTTGCTAAGAAAACTAAAGCGAGGCCCCAACAATGAAAAAGCACCCTCCTCAGCCTCAACAGCCAAGTAAGACAAAAAGTCAAATCCTCCAAGAGTAACTTTGAGAAAAACTTATAATTCACAGCTAAAGATAACCATAAGGCCTTTTACAGCTATGTGTGCAGCCTAAAAGGGAGGACCCAAGCATGTGATGAACTAGTGACTAATGTTATCACACACACTCTGATCCCACAGAGACAGCAAACCTGCTGGTAGACATATTTGGTAAAATTTTCACTCCCTTATCCCCTCCAAACTAAACACAAACCTTGCCCCCCCCCCCCCACATATCCAAACAGCAGGTTAGTAAAGCCTTGTCTAAGGCATAAAACCAGTCTCTATGGGGTCAGACGACATCCCAGGCTGTCTTCTAAACAAACTAAACCATGAACTAGCATCACCACTAAGTACCCTATTCGATCACAGCCTAACCACAGGCTTTGTTCCTGTGGAATGGAGAACAGCCAACAGTTATCCCCTCCACAAAGGTGGCGGAGCAACAGACCTGGGGAATTATAGACCAATTATTCTGACCAGCCTCATCTGTTAAGGCCATGGAATATATCATCATGAACCTCATAAATAAAGATGTAAGCGACCTCCAAACCCTGGATCTGACCCAATTTTGCTTTGTCAAGGGCAGATCCTGCCTGTTAAACTGGTACATTTCTTCGAAGATGTGACCAGGACCACTGAAGAAGGCAAATATGTGCACACAGCATACCTCGACTTGGCCAAGGCCTTCGACACAATGCCAAACTCGGGCATTACGCATAAACTTAGCAATCTGAATGTAAACCCCTTTCTTGTAAGATGGTTTGCCAACTGGCTCACAAACCGGTCAAACACGATCAAAGTGGGTGAGTCCGCATCAACCAGCAGACCTGTCACCAGCGGTGTGCGACAAGTGTCAGTGATGGGCCCACTACTGTTTGGTATATACTTCTCAGACGTTCAGGTTAAAACTAAGGGGCTATGACTGACCAAGTCTGCAGACGACTGCAAACTGGGTGCAATTATCGAAACCACAAATGATATCAGTATACTTCAGAAGGGTCTTACACAGACCAACGACTGATGTCTTGGTCACTGTCTCAAACTAAATGCCAAGAAATGTATCATTCCCTTTGGTAAGAACAATGTCCCTAAACACTATCTAACAACAATACCCTATGTACCTATGAATTGGTAAGGGATCAGGGATCACAAGTAGACTGCGACCTTAACTTTGACCACCATGTGTCTAAAGTATAAAGGAAAGCTTTCTACACAGCACACTTGATTAGCAAAGGCATCACCTCTAGAACAAAGGAGGTAAGTCCTCTATATTCGTCATTAATCAGGCCCATAATTGAGTATAACACCTTTTGGCATATACCATACAAAGCACCTGCAGCAACTGGAGAGACCTCAGAGGTTTCTAACAAAAAAGATCAAGGATTCCAGCACGTGCCTTACACAAACCGACTAAAGTCCCTATACTCGGAATCTTACAGGCTTCTGAATGGGGACTTATGCCTGGCTTACAGAGCAATCTGTGACCTAAACAATGAATGTTATGTACATCTGTAAACCAAACAGGACTAGAGAGCCACCCCATTCCAAGGACCCAATATGGCCGGTGACTAGAATAGGATGTGCTGGAGGGACAGATTTGTCTACCAGCAACTGCCACGTCTTAATAGACTGCCAATTCATGTGAACCAGAGCACCTCAAGGACACTGTTCAAAAGGATCCTGGACGAGTGGATGGGGCACCATAAATTCTTATTGGGGTAGCATCCACAACCCTCCTGGGCATGAGCAGTCATTACTAAATACAATCTTGAGTATTGACCAGAGTATCACTGGTATTACACTGGGATGAAACAACTAGACTACTAGTAACTCCTATGATCCTAGTAGTACTCCTAAATATCCCTAAATGAGGTTGTACAGCTCAAACACTGGAGCTCTGAGACTCCAATTCACAGTGCTCACTGAAAGTATGCAATGAACAAGAGTCAAAGCACAGATCTGTATCATGAATAAGTTTGCAAAATAAGTATTAAATGCAATATCAAGCACACTGCTTTTTCATTGCATTTATGAAAGGACTACTGGCTTTCTAGTGACACAAACTATGCAATGAGCAGTCAAAGTTTGCTTAGTAATTGCAACATCTTCTCTAGCAGTTAAGACAGTTATACAGTGATTAGGTGAACCTTCTAGAGATAAAGCCACAAGTAGCAGTGAACACCTGGAATGCAAATTTTTAAGAGAAATGCAGGACAGCACATTCAAAAATAAACATTACACCCCCACCCCCTCCCAGTGACATGATCCTTGAGAAAGTCTGAAAAAGAACAGTCTGTGAGCACATTCAACACAACAGCAAGTACTCCCCAGTATTTTACATGTTCAATACTTGATGGGTGACAGTCATAGGTTCATAGGTTCATAGGTTTATACTAGGCTATCTGCCCTAAGGCATTTATAAGCCTAGCCCAAATTATTGTGGCTTACGCCACCCCTTATATGAAAAAATACTGTGCCCATTAGTTTGTTGTGCCTCTGTCCAGCAGTGACCCAGAGATGATTCCCGGGGTAAACCTACGATCTCCCATCCACAGGTCTAGATTTCTCTTGAACAGAGTCAGCGAGGTGCTCTGCCTCACATGGACCGGGATTTTATTCCACAGCATAGGGAGTCTCTGAGTGATAAATCTATCCCTCCAGCACGTCCTATTTATATCCGTGCTAAGGTTTAAGTCGCTTGCTCTAGTGGTTTTGGTGGATTTGGATTTTTGAGGTGGAGCATGTCCATTAATTCGGGTTGGACATGGCCTTGTATGTCAGGCACATGTCACCTCTGAGCAGACGGTATGCGACTGAATAGAGCTGGAGTTTCTTCAATCTGGCAGCATATGACAGATTTTGGAGTCCCTTTATCCTTTTGGTGAGGAACTTTTGGGGTCTCTCCAATTGCTGCAGATGTCGGGTGAGATACATCCCGAATGGGGCATTGTACTCGATCATTGGTCTGATAAGTGAAGAGTACAGGGGAACAATGACCTCACTAGATCTGGATGTCAATCCCTTCATGATCAGGTGGGCAATGTAGAAGGTCTTTCTAACCACTTTAGCAATGTGAGTGTCAAAAGAAAGGCCACTGTCAACCTGGGTCCCCAGGTCCCTGATAACCTCTTCTGTGCTTAGTGGATTGCCACCTATATGGTAGCTTGGGGTTACCTTGTTTTTCCCGAAGGGTATGACTATACATTTTTTGGCGTTTAACTTCAGGCCATGGCTCTGGCACCAGTTATCTGTTTCCGTGAGTCCCTTCTGAAGGATATCCGTGTCCGATACACTTTCCACTATGGCCCAGTTTGCAGTCATCTGCAAACTTTGTCAGCCAAAGTCCTCCCATGTTGGCCTGTACTTCTGAGAAGTAGATGCCAAACAATAGGGGCCAAGGACCGAGCCCTGTGGGACACCACTTGTGACCGGCTTGGAGTCTGACACAGCGCCAGCAACTCTAACCCTGTGGGTTCTGTCCTTAAGCCAGTTTGCAACCCATCTTGTGACATATGGGTTTACATTTAAGCTGGTAAGTTTTTCTACAATACCCGAGTGGGGTATTGTGTCGAAAGCCTTTGCAAGGTCAAGGTAGGCTGTATGGACTGCCTTTCCTCATCAATGGCCTTGGTGACTATTTCAAGAAGTCGACCAAGTTCAAAAGGCATGATCTTCCCTTGACAAAGCCAAACTGGGTCGGGTCCAATGTCTGCAAGTCCCCTATATCTTTGTTTATGAGCTCCATTATGATCCTCTCCATAGCTTTGCAGACTAGACTTGTTAAGCTTATGGGGCGGTAATTACCAGGGTCCGTGAGGCCACCTTTGTGGAGTGGGACCACAGTTGCCGTCACGCCACTCCTTGGGCACGTATCCTGTGGTAAGGCTGAGATTAAACAGCTGCCTTATGTGCAGGTTTAATTCCTCATTTAGCTCGTGTAGCACACAGCCGGGGACACCATCCGGTCCCATTGATGCTGTGTTTTTAGCTTTAGAGAGAGCAGCTTTCACCTGCACATTTGAGATGTCCGGGAGGCTACACTCGGCTGGGATAGTTATCTCTCCTTTAGGGGGGGAGGGGTGAAGTTTGCACTGAACCTGTCTGCCAGTATGTTGGCAATGTCTGTGGGTTCAGTGATTTTTGTATCATTTTGGACTAATTCTGAGCATATCTGGGAGTTTCCACCCAGGTTCCTAACATAGCTGAAAAAGGCCTTATGATTGTCCTTTGAATCCATGGCAATTTTTCTCTCAAAATTGGCCTTAGTTGATTTTATGAGTGCTCGTATTATTTACTAATAATGATCAGGGGTGACTTCCCTTTTATGGATTTTGTTCTATCATGTAATAGCTTTCTCCTCTTATTGTAAAGTTTGTTAATGGCTGGGGTCCACCAGACTGGACGTTTGCCCTTTGTGGAAAGAGTCTTGGTTTTATTTGGGATTGCCTGATCCATGCAGTCCTGGAGGTGTTCATAGAAGGCATTTGTAAGGGCTTCCAGCTTGGGTTGTGGTTTCCTCTGACTCAGGGGCCTTGAAGGATACCACACCAGTCTTGAGTAGTGTGAAGTTTGCTTTAGAGAAGTTCTTCACTATGGTCTTTTTGTTTGGGGTGGGGGGGATGTGGATTTCCAGTGAGATTAGTTTATGATCAGATCTCACCAATGAGGGATATACTTCGGTGTGGAGCATTTTGTCCCCATGTTTGTGACAATGAGATCTAGTATATTTTCTCCTCTCGTGGGAACAGTGACTAGCTGTTCCATGGCATTTGAATTTATGAACTCCAGGAACCGTTGGGCTAGAAAGTTAGGGCTTGAGTAATGTTCCCAGTCTATATTCGGGTAGTTGAAGTCACCCAATATGATGGTGTTTGGAGATACATTTATACCCTCCAGTGTCTTCAGGAAGGCTGTGTGGGGTTCCTGAGTTTGAGAGGGTGGCCTGTAACATGCTACAATTTGTAGAGCAGTTTTGCCTATTGTTAGTTGCACCTGGATGGTTTCGAAGCTTCATGCGTTGCCACCAACCTGGAGGTGTGAGTATCCTTTATGAATATGGATACACCCCTCCTTTTGTGGAGTGGTCCGGGTTTTGGGGCGGAGCATGATATGAGGTAAAACCTAATAGTGCCGGGGTGCTCTCAGGAGCCTTGAACCAGGTTTCAGTTACAGCACAGACATCGATGTTCTCCATACTGAGAAGGGCCTCGAGTGCGTGCATTTTGAGATTTAGACTTCTGGCATTGAGCAGCATTACCCTCAATTTCTTCCCATTTTTGTTTTCTAGGGTGGTAGGTTTAGAATTTGAGCCTTGCCTAAAAAGGCACTATGGGGGTGGCAAGAGCCTTAGCCAATATCCGGAATCCCAGGGTGACAGGTGCAAGCCGTCCCTTGCGAAGCAGCGTGGCTTGTCAAGCATGTCATCCCAGGCAGACAGACACTGGATCCCCTTTGAATGACACCAGACATTAAGCCAATTGTTAAAGCTGATCATCTTGTCTCTATATTGTGGCATCATTCTTGGTGAAGGAAGGATACTGCTCAGGGTTAGGGTCATACCTGCCTGGGCTACATAATCAGAGAGCTCCTCTATGTCTCTTTTCATGCAGTCCAGGGAGGTGCGTCTCAGGTCGTTCACACCAGCATGGACAATGACTGTGTCATATTTGTACTTGCTGTGGAGTGACCCAGTGCTTGTGTTATGTGGCGGATTCTAGCGCCCGATAGGCAGCTTACTGTGACCCTCTCCTTGTTCAGCCTGGTGAGTGGGACGTCAGTGTGTCTGACTATGGAGTCACCTATGACAAGTATGTTTGGTGTTGTATTTGGCCTTAAGGGCTGTGACTGCTTTGCACACTGCTTTTGTGGTTTATGTGTTGCTTGTGGGGTGTCTTGAGGTAGCAGTTGTTTGGGTGTCTGCTTTGGAGGCCTCTGCTGTTTAGGTAAATTTTTACTCAGAGCCTCCGAGTATGTCTTTGTGTGTTTATGTGTTTGATTCAGTGGAGTGGTAGCATTATGTGAGGCTGGTTTTGTGGTGTGTGTAGTTGCCTTCTCCTCCTGTCTGGTCTTGCCAGTCCTGAGTTGAGAGAGCTCAGCCTCCAGTTTGGCTAAATAGCTGCATCTCGCAAGTATTTGTGTTATGTGGGAGGAGGAGAGGGTTGTCTGTGTACATGAGGCAGTTATAACATTGCCTCAAGATTCCCAGATTCACCAGCTGGACCGGAGAGGAGATTGACAACTGACCTTTGGACATGCTAGAATAATATTGGGAAATCCTTAATTGAAAACAAGGGCCAGTGGGGAGTGAGGGTGTAGTGCTTTTAATTTTTAGTGCTGACTTATATAATTGCTTTAGTGAGCAAGTGCCAGGTAACTTGAGTGCAATGTGATACAAGTAACTAAATGCAAAAGCGACAAACAGTAACTTTCTTTCAAGTGAAACAAGGAAATAAGTACAGTAAGCAATGCAGATATCACTAGTGATCCACAGAAGCTGAGAAGTTGCGTATTAGGTGAATTAGCTTCCAGGAAATAACAAGCAAACAAACAACAAGTATATAAACAAAGCTAGATTCAGTAGGCCTGGATCTAGTCTATGCTAGAGCAAACAAGGTGAACCAATTTCAGTAAGATACAGTTCAAATATTCAGGCACTATAAACCTTTAACCAGAAAATTCCCAGCTCAGAAGGGCAGAGTCCAGCCTCTTCTCCCACAAGAGTGCAGACCACAAACCTTCTTAATGTAAAATAACTGGCCTGAAGCCCAAGTGCCTAAACCAGAACTAATACACTTGGACACTGGGCTCTCAATCAGCAGTTCCCAACTTAGAAGGATGAAAGCTACCTGTCCTGCCACCACAGTGCTTGCCACAAACCTCAACCTCAAAAAGGATTCAACCCAATACGCCCTCAAAAGTGGCAGGAATAGTGCTCCTCCCCTGCTACCCTTATCAAAAAAAAACAGACACAAACTTAGTATCTCATAACAGAGGACAGCAACATGCCAAGAACCAGAAGCTGTCACTGGCACAGACTGTGTAGGAGGTGGCATTTGATTAGTCTGAGTCAAGTCTTTTAGCTTCTTCTCTACTACTCAATCCAGTTTCATGATCACAAAAGAAATCCTCTCACAGACCTTTGCATGGGGTGATGTAGATCTCTAGCTTCATGCACTTTCTTCTATGACCAAATACAAACAAGCACCATAGAGGTGTACAGAAAAAAAATCTTCCAACTCTGTCCAGGGTTCCAAACAAAATAATAAGTTTAACAGTATAATAAAAACACTTCAGAAAACAAAATAAAAAAAACTTAACAGGATCACCGTACTTTTCATCCTTTCTCAGGACTTCTTCAAACATCCATTCCAAATATATTTATAGTTATACAAGTTTTGAATAATGCTTTATACAAAGTTTTAACATTCTCAGTTATTTATAGAATTGAACACTAGAGGGCAGTGGATCCTCAAGGATTTATCATTAAATTATATAACCGATATTACATATTTTTGAAAATGGGTTATTTTTAAGGTTATTTTCTTAGACATGGTATGTAATACATTTTATGATAAATTAAGTACAGGCATGAATGTTTTATGGTAGTTTAATGTACTAAGTTAGTTTACACTAGGATATTTATTATACAGCATTTCCTTATATGGTAAATTGAGGTTTTTGTTTTTACTACTGGGATAATAATGTCTAATCAGCAGAATGTAGTTTATAAATTAGGACGTGCATATGATTGGAATAGATGTCTAAAGCAGTCCTAAGAAAGGATGAAAAACGCGGTGATCCTGTTAAGTGTTTTATTTTGTTTTGTGGAGTGTTTTTATTATACTATTAAAATTATTTTGTTTGAACCCTGGACTGAGTTGGAAGATTTTTTCTGTGCACCTCTACGATGCCTGCTGACTTTTTGTACATGGTGATGAAGAGCGACTGCTTTAAGTTTTAGCCACTGGTGGCTTCTTTTATTTAACTTTCTTCTGAGTGTCACCTGGACTGAAGCACAAAGTAATTTCTGAGAGCATGCACTTCTCCCAGACAGTACAGACAGACAAAGTAACACTGGCATCAAAGCATCCTAAGTGGCAGAAGAGAAACTGGAAGAGGCTTTGGTCACATCCTCTTACGCTGGCATGTAACATCAAGATCTGTACTTGCAATAGCCGCACCAGCCCCTGAGAACAGGAGCTGGAGATTTTTCAGAATGCTGCTGAACAAGTAGTTATGTACTCACCATAACATTCGATGTATGTAGTCCATCTCGCCTCACATTCTTACCCGTGGGTTCGGAGCCAAACCTCGGCTCCGACTCGGCCATACTCTAGCTCGAAGTCTTCAATTGGCTCGTGGCTAAGAGGTATCCCATGCTGCACTGCTCCCTTTCCCCAGATCTTGTTTGCTGCAAGCTCAGGCAATCACACCCCACACACACAACACATAGAGAGGAAGAATCAGCCCAACAACAAAAGGAGTACTGAAACCAAAACTAACCTCTAGGCCCTCCAGGAGGGGGAAGCTGGGACGGTAAGTAAGAATGTGAGGCGAGATGGACTACATACATTGAACGTTATGGTGAGTACATAACTTCTTGATGTTATGTAGTCCAATCTCGCCTACATTCTTACCTGTGGGACAGCGTCCCCAGCACCTGAACCTTGGGAGGCTCAGTGGAAAATACTCCTGAGCACTGTGGAACCAAAGGAAGATCTGCCTCTGGATATCAAATTCAATTTGTAGTGACTGATAAAGGTGTGAGGGGATGCCCATGTAGCCGCAGCACAAATATTATCCATAGAGAGGTAGACATTGATCGTGTAGAATGAGCCTTCTCCTTAAAAGGTAATTCCTTACTGCTTGAGGCATAAATGAAGGAAATACAACTAGAGATCCATCTGGATAAGGTTACTTTAGAGACAGGAGACCCAAGTCTATTGTTTGAAAACGAGACAAATAGCTGATCTGATTTCCTAAGATCCTTCGTTCTATGTAAATAGAAACGCAATTGTCTATGAACATCTAGCTGGTGGAATTTGAATTCTGCCTTATTAGAAAATTCTGGGAAAAACACAGGCAGCTCAGTATACTGGTTGAAGTTAATAACCAAAGCAACCTTTGGCATATAGGAAGTATTTGGTCTGAGGGAAACCCTATCCTTGTGAAGTACCAAGTAAGGAGATCTAACTGACAAAGCTTGGAGCTCAGAGACTCGCCTAGCTGAAGTAATGGCTACCAAAAAGATTGCCTTCCATGACAAATATTTCAAGTCACAAGTAGCTGCAGGCTCAAAGGGAGACAAAGTGAGACACTGTAGCACAAAATTGAGGTCCCATGGCATTACGGGATCAAAGACCGGTGGCCAAAGCATCATAGTGCCCTTTAAAAATGCCTTACAAAGTCTATGCGCCATTGGACTTGGTTCATTAGCGACATGAAAGGTGGAGATAGCCGCTAACTGAACTTTAATGGTTGCGGCAGCTGACCCCTGACTGAAAAGAATGGAGAGAAATTCCAGAACTGATGAAACTGGTGCAGTGTAAGGGTCAATCTGCCTTTCATGAGCCCAGATGGAGAATATTTTCCATTTACTGGAATAAATCTTCCTAGTTGAAGGCTTATGAAAAAAAGACAGAATATGAACTCCTTCCGGAGAAAAATGATGAAGCCTGAGTAGTGATGGAACTGGAGTGGCCAAGCTGTCAACGGGAGGGTCTAAAGAGATGGATGGAACTGCCCTGACTTATGAGTCAATAGGTCTGGCTGTGGGTCCAGAATCCAGGGGTCGTCCATGAGATAGGAATGGAGAAAGGGGAACCAAATTTGACGAGGCCAGTGTGGAGCAATCAGAATCATTCTGCTTCCTAAGAATTGCGCTTTCTGAATAACCTTTGCTATCAGAGGAAAGTACAGTTGTGTACAATTACCATAAATGTAGATGTTCGAGTGTATTCACTGTTGCAGTCATTACATTTGAGTAATCTGCTGGCAGGTAGCCATTAGTCGGCCTGAATTCCAAAGTCTTGGGTCCTGCGTCGGCTGCTGTCGCCCCTTCCCTGACATCAGGTCGTCAGGGGTATAAAAGATGCAGCCAACGCCATTTTCTTTCAGTTTTTCTTGCCCCAGATGTCAGGTATATATATATATATATATATATATATATATATATATATATATATATATATATATATATATATATATATATATATATATATATATATATATATATATATATAAAACATACATGCACCAAAATAAACTTTACCTTCATCTACAAGCAAATACACCACATAGGTTGTATAGATCAGAGAAGTAAAGATAAGTTCCAGCAGGAATAAGAGGATGGCGGGTGGGTAACCTGGACTGCAACAGTGAATACACTCGAACATCTACATTTATGGTAAGTGTACACAACTGTACTATGTTCTTCGTGTTTCACTGTTGCAGTCATTACATTTGGGTAGAGTCCCAAAGCTATGGCTGGGGGCTGAAGCTAAACAACAGTAGGAGCGGCTATGAGGCCCTGCAGAACTGCAGTGGCAAAGCCTGCTCTGGATTTAGAGTGAAGTGGCAGATTGTAATGCTTTGTAAAGGTGTGCACTGAACTCCAAGTAGCAGCCTCTAAAATATCTTTGGTTGGTACTACCCTGAGAAAAGCTACAGAAGTGGCTACAGCTCTGGTTGAATGTGGCCTAATGACCTTAGGCATTGGCTTGCAGAAACGAATGCAGTGACCTATCCACTTTGAAATAGTCTGTGTACGTCCAAAGAATGCAGAATTTTCTCCACTTGTTCTGTGGATTTGGACAAAAAGTTGGCAAATTAATAGTTTGGTTAAGGGCAACATTGGAGACCACCTTAGGCATAAATGTAGGATTTGTCCTCAGAGAGACTGGATAAAAAAATGATAAAAAGGTTCCACAGCCATGAGAGCCTGTAGCTCTGACACTCGTCTTGCAGAAGTTATTACTAGGAGCAGAGTTATTTTCCAAGATAAAAACTTTATAACCGCAGTAGCAGCTGGCTCAAAAGGAGGTAGGGTGAGTTTTTCCAAGAAATAATTGAGGTCCCATGCAGACATTGGCGATCTCCTTGGAGGCCTTAAATTTTTGGCTCCTCTGAGGTACTGCCTTAATAAAGGATGAGAAAAGAGTGGTGGCTCTCTATTGTAATGAGCCGAAATGGCAGAGGCATGAATTTTAATGGATGAAAAAGATAGGCCTTTGTCCAGCATCTCAGTTAAGTATTGCAAAATCTGAGGAATATTTGGGACAGCTGTCTCAGTTCCTTGAGCTTGGTTCCAAGCACAAAATCTCTCCCATTTTCTAGCATAGGATTTTCTAGTACTAGGCCTTCTGGCTTCCAAAATGACATCCATCAGAGCTTTACTGAGAGGTGTGCTTTGTATGGTTACATTATCCGCCATGCTGCCAGGTTTAGAGTCCTGAGTTGGCTGTGCAGAATCTGATGGTTTTGTTGGGACAGTAGATGAGGTATTTGAGGTAAGGTCCAGGCTGGGCATTGAGACAAGTTCCTTAAGGTCGGATACCAGTACTGGCGGGGCCAGTCTGGGGCAATCAGAATAATTTTTGGTTTCTCCTATCTCACCTTTAGGAGTACCTTGGGGAGGAGAGGTAGTGGAGGAAAGGCATATACTGATAGGTTTTTCCAGTTGAAAGATAAGGCGTCCACTTTCCATGCTTGTCTGTGATAAGTCCTTGTGCAGAATCTTTTTAGTTGATAGTTGTGAGGGGAGGCAAATAGATCTATGTCCAGGCATCCCCATTTCTTTGTTATCATGCTGGAGATTTGTGGATCCAGGTGCCACTCGTGGGGATCCATGAGGTTTCTGCTTAGGTCATCTGCTAGAGTATTGCCCTTTCCTGGCAGGAATTGTGCCTGCAGATGAACTTGGTAGGTCAATGCTGTGTCCCATAAAGCCATGGTTAGTCTGCAAAGGAGGTAAGAATGCGTGCCCCCCTGCTTGTTTATGTACCACATGACCGTGGTATTGTCTGTCTTTATCAGTAGTTGCCCCGGATGAATTAGGTCCTTGAAGGCTGTCAGGGCATTTTGAACAGCTAGCATCTCTTTTTGATTGATTGATATGTAGATGCATTTGATTTGTGGACCAAGTGCCCTGAATGCCTTTTCCTGCCATAAGGCCCCCCCCAGGCATAATATGATGCATCTGTTCTTAGGTTCTGCTTGGCTGGGGGTAGTGAGAATGGCTGTCCCTTGTTTTGGTGACAAGCCTTTGCCCACCATCGAAACTCCTATTGCAGGTAGGGAATTAGAGTAATCATTGTTTCCAGGCTGTGGCAATGTTGTGTCCAGACACTTTTTAGGTACCATTGAAGTTTCCTCATATGCAGTCTTGCATATGGAATTAGTAGGATGCAGGATGCCATGAAGCCTAAAGCCTGCAGAATGTTTCTTGCAGATAACTGGGCCTTTGTTGCCATTTCCTTGAAACAGGTAGTCAGCTGCCTTTGTTTGTCTGGCGTGAGATAAGCCATCTGGGCAGTTGTATTTAAGCTTGCACCCAGGAATATTATCTCTTGAGAGGGTACTAGTTTTGATTTCTTTTTGTTGACTGTGTAGCCTAGGCATGTTAAAAGTTTTTTCACAAACGCCAGATGGTGTAGTAGAATGTCCTTGTTCTCTGCTTGAATGAGGCAGTCGTCCAAGTAAGGATATATTTGTATTCCTCTGTCTGCAGTAAGCAATTACTGGTGCCAGGCACTTTGTGAAGACCCTGGGTGCAGCAGATAAGCCAAAGGGCAGTGCAGAGAATTGGTAATGTTTTGAATCAGCCTTGAATCTGAGGTACCTTCTGCATGATTGTCTGATTGGGACATGCAGGTATGCCTCTTTTAGGTCTAAAGCGACAAGCCAAGCCTTTCTGCCCAGCATGGGCAGAAGCTGCTGCAAGGTCAACATCTTGAATTTTGGTATATCCAGGAAATTGTTTAGAATAAATAAGTCCAGTATTGGTCTCCATGCTTTGTCCATTCTGGGTACAAAAACAGTCTTGAGTAAAATCCTTGTCCCTGCTCTTGCTGTGGCACTTGTTGAATAGCCCCCCATGTCCATGAGGGATGAGACTTGTTTTTGAGCATCTGCCCATTGATTTTTTGGCAGGTCTCGCCAACCGTTTGCCCTTGGCAGGTTATGGAAGTGAAACTTGTAGCCTTGTGACACTATGTCTAGAACCCATTTGTCCTGGGTTATAATGTGCCAATTTTGAGAAAAAAAGTGCTATTTTTCCCACTAAGGGTGCTGCCAGTAGTTAAGTGCATGGTGCAGACAGGGGGAAGTCATTGGGACTTGTTTCCTGTATGGTTGTGATTTGTCTTCTCCACTTTTGGAGGTAGAAGCACCCCATTACTTAGACCTGTATGAACCTTGCGGCTGGGATCTGCCTCTAGGGCGTCTGGATCTGCCCCTTTGAGGTCTGTCTGACACTGGAAAGGACCAATTCTTTGTTGGCCAGTGTCTGCTAAACCTAGGTGGCTGAACTTGTAAAAAATCTTTGACTGTTTGCATGGATTTAGCTTTGTCCTCCATTTTCTTTAACACCTCTTCTGCCTTAACATCAAACAAGGTATCATGCTGTGTATCTAATAATTTAGCTTTGACATGATCAGGCAGATTTTGTTCCTTTAACAAAGCATGCCTCCTAATTACAGAACCCGTAACAGCGGCCCTGCAGGGTGCATCTAATAATTTAGCTTTGACGTGATCAAGCAGATTTTGTTCCTTTAACCAAGCATGCCTTCTAATTACAGAACCCGTAACAGCGGCCCTGCATGAGGCCTCCAGAGAATCAAAACCACACTGCAAAGTATGCTTTCCAACTTGTTCAGCTGCATGCAATAAATCCTGCATTTATTTGTTTTCTGCACATTCAGAATTTACCAACATTTTCTGTTTAAGCAATGTCATGACATATTGCTGATATTTGAGCATATGAAACTGGCAGTATACGGCCCTTATAAGCCACGGTAGCAGATGTGTAAATCTTTTCCCCCCAACTATCCAGTGCCTTAGAATCTCTGTCAGAGGGGGTAGGGTTTTTTGCAGTGGAAGCCTTAACCCCTTTGGGACCCTGAGAAATCGTTTCTGGGTCTGCAGCATGGTTTTTGAAAAGGAATTTATGAGAGTCAGGAAAGTACAGTTTTGTACCTACCATAAATGTAGATGTTCGAGTGCTAATACAGCTGCAGTAATCACAGATGGGGTTTTCTGCCGTCAGGCGGGTCCTCGGTCGGCCGAATTCCAAAGTCTAGGTCCGGCGTCGGTTGTCGTCGCTTTCTTTCCTGACGTCAGTGCGACAGGGGTATAAAAGACAGAGCCGACGCCATATTCTTCAGTCTTTCTTGCCCCAGATGTCAGGTGCCCCCAGAAGGAAGGCAATACATAAATTATATATCTATATAGTCAAGCAATGCAATATAATCAGAAATCAGTAGTTTCAAGCAAATACACCATAGAAGGATAACCCAAAATAGGTTGTATGAGGAGGTGTTAGCCACTAGGCCTTTACCAAGAGGGGAAGGAGGGAGGGAAACCTGTACTGCAGCTGTATTAGCACTCGAACATCTACATTTATGGTAGGTACAAAACTATACTATGTTCATCGTGCATACAGCTGCAGTAATCACAGATGGGTAGAATCCCAAAGCTACGCACAGGGTGGTAGGCACTAGGTGGAACTGGGAGCAGCCAGAATGCCCTGCAACACAGCAGTGGCAAAGCCTGCTCTAGTTTTGGAATATAAAGGCAAGTGGTAGTGTTTTTTGAAGGTATGCACAGAACTCCAAGTGGCTGCCTCTAAAATATCTTTGGTAGGGACTCCTCTGAGGAAGGCTGTAGAGGTAGCTGTGGCCCTTGTGGAGTGGGATCTGATGCCTGTAGGAACAGGTTTGCCATGAAAGGAGTAACAAAACCGTATGCAATGGCCTATCCATTTTGAAATTGTCTATTTGGAAATTGGCTTCCCCTTGAGCTCCTACAGCATAGGACACAAAAAGTTGTTCTGATTTCCTAAATGGCTGTGTTCTGTCCAAATAGTAACGTAGTTGTCTATGGATGTCTAAGGAATGTAGCAGCCTTTCCCCTTTGTTTTGAGGATTGGGGTAAAAGGTAGGTAAGTGTATGGCTTGATTTAAAGCTACCCTGGATACTACCTTAGGCATAAATGAGGGGTTGGTTCGTAGGGAAACCCTGTCCTGATGGAAGATGAGAAAGGGCTGCACAGTCATGAGAGCCTGTAGTTCCAAAACCCTACGAGCTGAGGTAATGGCCAGAAGGAAGACTGTTTTCCAGGACAAATATTGCAAATAGTACAGTTTTGTACCTACCATAAATGTAGATGTTCGAAGATCCACATTGCTGCAGTCCTAACACTTGGGGGTAGTCCGCTGTCCCAGTCGGCCCGAATACCAAAGTATAAGGCTGACGTCGGTCAAGGCGCATTTGTCTGACATCAGGACGTCAGGGTACAAATGCGCATGACCGACGTCATATCCTCAGTCTTTTCTTGCCCCAGATGTCAGAAGACCCTAAAAAGATAAGGCCAAAACCAAAAAACACCAAAACACTCCTGTGCCTAAAATATGTACAATATATACAAATGTACAAAAAATAGAACCTCACCCACACAACCACCCCTAAACACAGTAGGGAAGGAGGGAGGGAAAATTGGACTGCAGCAATGTGGATCTTGAACATCTACATTTATGGTAGGTACAAAACTGTACTATGTTCTTCATCTCACATTGCTGCAGTCCTAACACTTGGGTAGAATCCCAAAGCAGAGGTAAGGGAGGATGGCTAAACTATAATGAAGCAGGAGCTGCCAAAATGCCCTGCAACACAGCAGTGGCAAAACCAGCCCTGGACTTAGAATAGAGAGGAAGGTGGTAATGCTTGGAGAAAGTATGCACTGAACTCCAAGTAGCTGCCTCCAAAATATCCTTAGTTGCCACCCCTTAGAAATGCTGTTGAAGTGGCAGTAGCCCTAGTGGAATGAGGCCTAATCCCAGCTGGAATCTCCTTGCCATGATGGGAGTAACAGAATGCAATGCAAAACCCTATCCACTTAGATATAGTTTGTTTTGACACAGGCTTGCCCTGAGAACTCAAAGCAAAAGAAACAAACAACTGCTGAGACTGCCTAAAATCCCTAGTCCTGCTTAAATAATAGCAACTGCCTGTGTACATCTAAAGTGTGCAAAATCTTTTCCCCCCTATTTTGGGGATCTGCATAAAAAGTAGGCAAATGAATAGTTTGGTTTAAAACCACACTAGAAACCACCTTAGGCATAAATGAAGGATTAGTATGTAATGATACCCTATCCTTATGAAAAATCAAAAAAGGCTCCACCGCCATAAGGGCCTGCAATTCAGAAACCCTTCTTGCAGAAGTAATGGCCAACAAAAAAGCAGTCTTCCATGACAAGTATTTCAACTCAGCAGTAGCCGCTGGCTCAAAAGGTTGTAGAGTAAGTTTCTCCAACACAAAATTGAGGTCCCAAGCAGGAGTAGGAGCTCTTCCTGGGGGTCTTATATTCTTTGCCCCTCTAAGAAATTGCTTGAACAAAGGATGAGAAAACAATGGTGGGTCACAATCATAGTGAGCTGAAATTGCTGCAGCATGAATCTTAATGGAAGAGAAAGACAAACCTTTGTCCAATACCTCAGTAAGATATTGAAGAGCCACACTCAAATTAGGCTCAGAAACATCCAAATCCTTTGCTGCACTCCAAAATAAAAATCTCTTCCATTTTCTGCATACACTTTACGTGTACTAGGTCTTCTGGCTTCCATAATCACATTCAAAACTTGTTGAGGAAGTTGAGACCTGCTGTGGTTCAAAACAGAATATGCCAGGCTGTTAGATGAAGAGAGTGAAGCTTGACATTGAGTAGATGACCGTCCCTCTGAGACAAAAGGTGTGGAATTAAAGGTAAAGGCCATGGAGGCTTTCTTACCAGATTCCTCAGTAATGGGTACCAGTGTTGCCGAGGCCAATCTGGAGCTATCAAAATCATCCTTGGCTTGCCTTGTCTGACCTTTAGGAGTACCTTTGGGAGGAGAGGCAGAGGTGGAAAGGCATACACATGAAGATTTTCCCAACTGAACGAAAGAGCATCCACTTTCCAAGCTGTGTGATGAAAACTTTTAGGTGCAAAACTTTGGCAGCTGGTGGTTTAGTGGAGAAGCGAACAGATCTATGTCTGGAGTTCCCCATGACACTGTCAATTTTTGAAATACATGAAGATCCAGTTTCCACTCATGGGGATCCATGATTCGCCTGCTTAATACATCTGCTAAGGAGTTCTGTGCTCCTGGCAGAAACCTTGCCTGAAGAGTAAGCTGCAAGCTGAGCTTAGTCTCCCACAAAATCATTGCTTGCCTGCATAGAGGATAAGAATGTGTTCCCCCTTGCTTGTTGATGTACCACATGACAGTTGTGTTGTCTGTTAGAATCAACACCTGCCCTGGAAGAAGTAACTCCTTGAAAGCCATCAATGCAAACTGGACTGCTAACATCTCCTTCATGTTGATATGTAGATGCTGTAGTCTGGCAGGCCACTTGTCTTGTTATCCACTTTCCATTCAGATGAGCTCCCCAAGCTATGTCTGAGGCATCTGTCGTTAGAATCTGACTCGCCTCTGGCGGGTCACAGAGAGTCCCTTGTTTAGGTGACATTCCTGAGCCCACCACAAAAATTCCTTTTGAATGCAAGGTATTATTTGAATGACAGTGTCCAGATCCTGGCAGTGCTGTGTCCATACATTTTTGAGATACCATTGTAGCTTCCTCATATGCAGTTTGGCATTGGGAAGCACCAGAATACAAGATGCCATGAACCCTAATGCTTGAAGGACTGTCCTTGCAGTCAGCACGGACTGATGAGATAGTTGATGGAAGTAAAGGGATAGACTCTTTTGTTTGTCCGGGGTTAAAAAGGCCATCTGGGCTGCTGTATTCAGTCTCACACCCAGAAAGCACATGTCTTGAGAGGGTACTAGACTGGACTTTATTTCGTTCACAGAATACCCCAGGCATCTTAGCACTGCTATCACATATTCCAGATGCTGAAGAAGCTCGTCCTTTTCTTGAGCCAAAATCAGACAGTCGTCCAAGTAAGGATAGATTTGTATTCCTTTTAGCCTGAAAAAAGCTACAACTGGAGCCAGAACTTTTGTGAATACTCTGGGCAGTAGATAAGCCAAAGGGCAATGCAGAGAACTGATAATGGGAATTTCCAGCTCGAAACGCAGATACTTCCTGCACCTGAGTCTGATAGGCACATGAAGGTAAGCCTCCTTGAGATCTAAAGTTACCATCCAGTGATCTTTGCCCAGCAGAGGTAAAAGCTGTTGTAACGTCAACATTTTGAACTTGGGAATGTCCAAATAAGTGTTGAGGATAGACAAATCCAAAATTGGTCTCCACGTGTTCCCCTTTTTGGTACTAGGAACAGGCGAGAATAAAATCCTAGGCCACTTTCTGGCACAGGAACCGGCTGAATGGCCCCTATCTGGAGCAACAGAGAAATTTGCTTGTGAGCCTCTTTTCTTTGTATAGGAGGAATGTCTGGCATGCCTTTGAAAGG
Organism: Protopterus annectens; assembly: GCF_019279795.1. NCBI lineage: Eukaryota > Metazoa > Chordata > Ceratodontiformes > Protopteridae > Protopterus > Protopterus annectens. The sequence goes on from NC_056735.1 coordinate 1,229,938,878, forward strand.
AGGCAAGGTATGGAAATAAAACCTGTAACCGCGGTGAATATCCAATACCCATCTGTCTTGGGTAATAACACTCCAGTTTTCTTTGAAAAGTGCCAGCCTTCCTCCCAAAGGTGCTGCCAGACGAGAAGGCTCTGGCAGCTGAAAAGGCAAGTCATTGGGTCTGCTTACGAAAGGACTGACCCCTGCCCTCACCAGAAGACTGGGCAGGCGAACTGCCTGTTCTAGGCCTAAAAGAACCTTGAGCTCTGCCCCTACCACGTCTAGATCTCCTAGACTGAGAATCATAAGAAGGATAAGTCCACCCCTTAGTAGGCCAATTTCTACTAAACTTTGGAGGCTGAACCTGCAAAAAATCTTTAACAGTCTGCATAGACTTAGCCTTGTCCTCCATTTTCTTTAAAACTGCGTCCACAGGCGCACCAAATAACACATCAGATTGTAAAGGAGCATCTAAAATCCTTGTCTTTACATGTTCAGCTAAATTCTGATCCCTGAGCCAGGCGTGCCTGCGAAGAACAGAACCAGTGGCTGCCACCCTCGAAGAGGCCTGTACAGCATCAAAACCACATTGCAAGGAATGCTTACCCACCTGTTCAGAAACATGAACTAAATCCTGCAACTCTTTACACTCAATACCTTCCGCCAGAGCATCTACCTTAGACTTCAATTGTGAAAGGAGATAATTTTGGTATTTCAACATGTGAAACTGGCAATTCAAAGCCCTCATGGCTAAAGTGGAAGAAGTATACACCTTTCCCCATCTATCCAAAGCCCTTGCCTCTTTATCAGAAGGAACAGGATTTTTAACAACAGAAGCCTTAACACCTTTAGGGCCCTGAGAAACAGTTTCTGGGTCTGCCCTAGGACTCTTAAAAGATACTTATGAGCTTCAGGCACCCTATAATACCTGTCCGGTTTAACTGGGGCAGGAGGCAAAGAATCATGGTTCAGGAAGCCTCTGCAAAACATCCTCTACCACATCCAGAACAGGAGGTATAGCTAAAGGCCTATGCTGGGGTAGAAACAAAATTCCCTAAGCCTTTTCCTAGAATCAGAGAAATCTTGACCGTCCCATTTAAAATGCTCCCTCATGGAATGAAGGGTCTCTGAAAAAGAAAAATCCTCAGGAGGAGAAGCGAAGGTGTAGAGTCATCTACATCAGAATCAGAATAAGGAGGACACTCCTGCAAGTCTTCAGCCGAAGACTCAGAAGCCTCGAACACTGCTCAAAACTCTCAAGCTCAGGTTCCACCCTAGGCCTCTTATCAGGGGGTATAGAACCTCTAATCATAGTAATCAAATCTTCTGCCATTTTAAGCATATGTTTCTTAGGCAGAGACCCTGAAGAACTAGGGAGACCCCACAGAAGTTAACCCTGGCCTGCCTCTAGAAGGAGCCTTGGTAACAGAAGGAGGGCCTAACCACCTTAGGAAGGGAGGGAGAACAGCTACCTGAGAAGCCCCTTCAGCCTGGCCTACCTCCTGAGAGGACACATCTTGTAACAGTAAAGTCTCTCCTGAGAATCCAAAGGAACTTCTGGTAGAACCACCGGTTCCACTGAGCCCTCTAAAGAACCGGCGTCCGGGACAGGCGGTTCTTCCACCCTAGGCTTCGCTGCTTTGTCCTTGCGCTTTTAGATGAAGCGGGCCGGAGCATCCGGCGGCATGTTGTAATTACAACGCTTCCCAAAACTAACCTGGCACAATCTAATCTTCTCTTAATAGTGCGTTTGTTAAATCTAGCACAAGAGCGACAGCCAACAACGTCGTGCTCAGGCCCTAAGCAAGGTATACACAATGTATGGTAATCTCTATGAGGTATCTGTTTCCCACAAGAAATACAGTTATTCACTTTTTCTGACATCCGGTTAAATACTGAGGCAAGAAAAACAAAATATTCCCCAACGGGGTACTTAGCCAACTTTGATTCGGTCTGAAACTCCGACTTCAGAAAATTTCAGAACGCCAACCTGCACTCGCAATACTGCTTCTGCATCGGACCATGCGGCAAAAAAGACTGAGGATATGACGTCGGTCATGCGCATTTGTACCCTGACGTCCTGATGTCAGACAAATGCGCCTTGACCGACGTCAGCCTTATACTTTGGTATTCGGGCCGACTGGGACAGCGGACTACCCCCAAGTGTTAGGACTGCAGCAATGTGAGATGAAGAACATCTGTAGAGGCAGCTGGTTCAAAGGGAGATAATGTTAATTTTTCTAGAATTTAGTTAAGATCCCAGGCTGGTATTGGTTGTTTCCTTGGAGGTCTTATATTCTCAGCTCCTCTGAGGAACTGTCTTAAAAGTGAGTGAGAGAATAAGGGTGGATCAGTGTTGTATTCTGCAGAGATGGCTGAGGCATGAATTTTGATGGAGGAAAATGAAAGTCCACTGTTCAGCAGCTCAGCTAGATACTGTAATATCTGAGGCAAATTCAGTTTTCTAGGATCCTGGCCTTTTTTCTCATTCCAAGCGCAAAAACGTTTCCATTTTGCGGAGTAAGCCTTTCTAGTAGATGGCCTTCTGGCCTCCAAAATGACATCCTGCACTTCTTTGGAGAGTAGGGTCTGTTGTGGTGTTAAGGAATTTTCCATGCAGCCAGATTGAGAGTTTTCAGCTGACTGTGAAGAGTTTTGTACCTGTGCTGAGTCAGTAGAAGAGGCATTAGAGGTAGGGTCCAGGGAGGAGTATGTGTTAGGCTCCTCAGGAGTGGGTACCAGTGTTGTCTTGGCCAGTCTGGAGCAATCAGTATCATCTTTGGTCTGTCTGCTCTTGCTTTCAAGAGCACCTTGGGCAGAAGAGGCAAAGGTGGGAAAGCGTAAACTGTCCATGTTGCCCAACTGAAAGAAAGGGCGTCCACTCTCCAGGCCTTTGGACGAAAGGTCCTTGAACAGAACTTTTTCAATTGATGGTTCCTGTGGGAGGCGAAGAGATCTATGTCTGGTCTTCCCCACGCTTGGGTAATCTTTGTAAACACTTGAGGATGCAACTTCCATTCGTGTGGCTCTGTCATATTTCTGCTTAGATTGTCTGCCAGCGTGTTTTCCAATCCTGGCAAGTACTGTGCTTGAAGTTCGATTTGACATTCCAGAGCCAAGTTCCAAAGCGACATGGCTAGCCTGCACAGGGGGTATGAATGTGTTCCACCTTGTTTGTTTATGTACCACATTACTGTGGTGTTGTCTGTTCTTATCAATAATTGCCCTGGATGCAGGAAGTCCTTGAAAATTGTAATTGCATTTAGCACTGCTTGCATTTCTTTTTGATTGATGTGAAGGTGCTTTTCCTTTTGGGACCATTTGCCCTGAATGCACCTGTCTGTCATGTGCGCCCCCCAGGCGTAGTCTGAGGCGTCTGTTGTGATGATTTGATTTGCTTGAGGCTTGCAGAATGGAAGGCCTGTGTTTGTTTGGCATGCTTGGGCCCACCATAGAAATTCCTTTTGCAAACATGGAATTATTGGCATTATTGTTTCCAAACTGTGGCTGTGTTGAGACCATAGGTTTTTTAGGTACCATTGAAGTTCCCTCATATGCAACTTTGCACATGGGATTAGAAGAATGCAAGATGCCATGAAGCCCAGAGCCTGCAGGATTTTCCTTGCAGTAAGCCTGGTACAATTTGCTAGTATTTTGAAGTAATGAGTTAGTTGCCCTTGTTTTTCTGGCGTAAGATAGGCCATCTGGGTGTTTGTGTCCAAGTTGGTACCCAGGAAAGTTATTTTCTGAGATGGTGTTAGCCTGGATTTCTCCTTGTTGACTGTGTATCCCAGAGAATTCAATAACCGTGTTACATAAGCCAGATGTTCCAGAAGTAGGTGCTTGTTTTCCGCTTGGATCAGGCAGTCGTCCAAATAAGGGTAAATTTGTATCCCTTGAAGTCTGCAGTAAGCAATTACTGATGCCAGGCATTTCGTGAATACTCTGGGCAAAGTAGATAAGCCAAAGGGCAATGCAGAGAATTGATAGTGGATTGAACCTGCAAGAAATCTGAGGTATCTTCTGCAGCTTTGTCTGATTGGGACATGCAGGTATGCCTCCTTGAGGTCCAATGTTACCAGCCAAAACTCCTTGCCCAGCATGGGAAGAAGCTGCTGTAAAGTGAGCATCTTGAATTTTGGTACGAGTAGAAATGTGTTTAGGATGGATAAGTCCAAAATGGGTCTCCAGTCTGTTCCTTTCCTTGGTACCAGAAAAAGTCTGGAATAAAAGCCTTGACCTTGTTCGTGAGTAGGTACCTCTTGAATAGCGTTCATGGCCACAAGCTTTGTATTTGAGCCTCTGCCCTTTGATTGTGTGGCAGGTTCGGCATGCCTCTCATTTTTGGAAGAGTGTGAAAGTGAAATCTGTAGCCTCTATTTATAATGTCCAGGATCCATTTGTCTGTTGTGATAATATGCCAATTTCTTGTAAATAATGCCAGCTTTCCTCCCAAGGGTGCTGCCAGCTGAGACTTGCTTGGCATGGCAAGGGGGAAGTCATTGGGTTTGTTTCCTGTATTGCTGTGCACTGTCTTCGCCACCTCTTGTTGCTGGAGTTTGCCATTGTCTGCCTCTATATGATCCTTGAGGTTGTCCTCTGCCCCTTGTGCGCCTGTATCTACCTCTTTGTGGCTTGTCCGTGGTTGGAAAGGACCAGTTCTTTGCAGGCCAATTTCTGCTAAAATGTGGTGGTTGAACCTGTAGAAAAGCTTTGACAGTTTGCATAGATTTAGCTTTTTCTTCCATTTTCCGTAGTATCTCCTCAGCATTAGTACCAAATAGTACATCCTTTTGTAAAGGAGCATCTAGTAGCTTAGCTTTAACATGGTCAGGCAAGGTTTGTTCCCTAAGCCAGGCATGTCTATGGATGACTGATCCTGTCACAGCAGCTCTACTTGAGGCCTCTAGGGCATCATAGCCACATTGTAGGGTTTTACCCACTTGTTCTGCACTATGCATCATATCCTGCAACTCCTTCAAATCTGGTTGTTCAGGTTGAGACATTTTATTTCTTAATTGTGATAACAGAAACTGCTGATATTTAAGCATATGGAACTGACAATTTAAGGCCCTCATGGCTAGGGAGGCCGAGGTATATACCTTTTTTCCCCGCCTTTCTAAGGATCTAGACTCTCTTTCGGAAGGTAGTGGATTCTTAGCAGTAGAGGCCTTCATTCCCTTGGGGCCTTGAGAAATGGTTTCAGGGTCAGCATTATGGCTTTTGTAAAGAAATTGGTGAGAGGTAGGAACTCTATAGTACCTATCAGGCTTGACTGGGGCAGGAGGCAGGGAATACGGATTTAGGCAAGCCTCCGAGTAAACATCATCAAGTATGTCCAAGACAGGAGGTATCGCCAGAGGTCTGTGCTGAGGTAACAAAAGAAATTCCCTAAGTCTTTTCTTGGAATCAGAAAAGTCTTGGCCTTCCCAATGGAAGTGTTCCCTCAAGGTGTGCAAGGTTTCCCCAAAAGAGAAATCCTCTGGAGGAGATACAGAAGGAATGGACTGCTCAGCATCCGAATCTTCAAAAGGGGAGTACGAGTGTTCCTCTTCATCAGAAAGTTCTGAAAGAATGGAATCCTGGTGAGAAGAGGGAGAAGCTTCCTCTACTCGGGGTCTCTTGTCTGGAGGGGGTTGTGAACCCCTGATAAGAGTAATTAAATCCTCAGCCATTTTTAGCATCTGCTTTTTAGGCATGGGGCCTGGAGATGGGCCCTGTGCAACAGGCCTCTTGGGATGCATGGCTGATTTGGACTTAGTAAAGACCTTAATGGAGAAGGAAGATGAGGGTCTAAAAACACCATGGGTGGAAGTGGACCTATCCACATTTGGAGGCTCAACACTCACAGTGGCTTCGGTGGTTGTAGTCTGGGTGTGGGCCGAGGAACCTGCGGTCTCGGTTACAGAGGACACCGCCAAAGAAGTGTCGTCGGTAGTCAGGAGCTGCGTAGGCGCCTCGCTGAGAACCGGACCACGTGTAGCCGGTTTTGGCATGGTGTCGGTGGAGACCGTGGGCCTCGCGTGTCGGTCTTTGTCCTTGTGCTTTTTGGACAAAACGGTAGTCGGAGTATCCGACGACATTTTATAATCAAAGGTTTTACCAAAAAAGTGCTGGGCGAACTCCGCCCGACTATTAATAGTGCGTTTATTGAAAGTAGCGCAAAAGCGACAGGCCGAGACGTCGTGGTCTGGGCCTAAACAAGGTATGCAGAGGGAATGGAAATCCTTATGTGGTATTTGCTTCCCACAAGAAATACAATTGTTAACTTTGTCTGACATCGGTCTGAGGCAAGAAAAGTTTCTAACGGGTACTTAGCTTTAAAGAAGACTTCGGTTCCAATTATTCGTAATTTCAGGAGCTGGCCGACCGGCACTTGCGAACTGCTTCTGCTTCGGGCACCGCGCGGCAAAAAAGACTGAAGAATATGGCATCGGCTGTGTCTTTTATACCCCTGTCGCACTGACGTCAGGAAAGAAAGTGACGACAACCGACGCCGGACCTAGACTTTGGAATTCGGCCGACCGAGGACCCGCCTGATGGCAGAAAACCCCATCTGTGATTACTGCAGCTGTATGCACGATGAACATCCCTGTAGTATCTGTCAGGTATAACAGGAGCTGGAGGTAAGGAGTAAGGGGTCAGACTAGATTCTGAAAACACATCATCTACAATGTGTAACACAGGTGGAATAGCTTGTGGCCTGTGTTGAGGTAGTAGAAGTAAGTCCCTGAGCCTCTTCTTAAAATCTGAAAAATCTTGGCTCTCCCAGTGGAAATGCTCCCTCATGGTATGCAAGGTTTCCCCAAAGGAATAGTCCTCTGGAGGAGAAGCTGAAGGAATAGACTCTTCAGCATCAGAATCCTCATAGGGGGGAAGAGAATATTCCTGATCAGAAGAGGAATCTAAGGAAATGGAAACCTGATCTGAAGATTCATAGTCTGTCTCTTGACTAGGCCTCTTATAAGGAGGGGGATGGGAACCCATGATCAAGGTAATTAAGTCTTCGGCCATTTTGAGCATCTGTTTTTTGGGCATGGAGGCCTGTCCATGTGGCTGGTGAATTTGTTTCTTTGCCTTTAAAGGTGCTTTAGTTTTTGCCTTTGAAGCTGTAGTCGGTTTAATGTATAATTTTTTAGGTCCGAAAACACCCTCAGAGACCGATGCCTGCTCAGCGGCTCCGGACCCATCTGAGGGAATAGTCTCTGAGACTCCAATACCTTGAGTTTCCAGCAGCCTGACCGACTCCACACGGGAGTCGTTATCGGCTTGTGACTCTAAAGTAGCGGGCGTCACGGGCTGCGAAAGTGCCTCAGAGAACCGGCCAACCGGAGACTGGCCTAGGAGAAGCTTCGTCGTCGGTTTTGGACCTCGGTTGCCTGTCTTTCTCTTTTTCTTTGCGCTTTTTGTGAACTCTGGTAGTCGCATGGCTATCTGACGACATTGTATAATTGAATCTGCGCCCAAAATAGCTTAGTGCAAAATTTTACCGACGCTTAATAATGCATTGGTTAAATAGCACAAAACCAACAACTTGAAACGTCGTGGTCAGGGCCTAGGCAAGGAATACAGTAAGAATGAAAGTCCTTATGAGGTATTTGCTTCCCACAAGAAATACAATTATTAACTTTTTCTGACATCGGTCTGAAGCAAGAAAAAGTTTCCCCAACAGGGTACTTAGCTTTTAATGAACACTTCAGATCTGAAACTCGAACATGAAAATCTCAGGAGTCGGCCGACCGGCACTTGCGAACTGCTTCGGCTTTGGGCACCGCGCGGCAAGAAAGACTGAAAGAAAATGGCGTCGGCTGCATCTTTTATACCCCTGACGTCAGGGAAGGGGCGACAGCAACCGATGCAGGACCCAAGACTTTGGAATTCAGGCCGACTGAGGGATTACCCAAATGTAATGACTGCAACAGTGAAACACGAAGAACATCAGGTGGGAAGGCATAAAGTAGACCGGAGGGCCAATCGTGAACTAGAGCGTCCCTGGGTGTCTCCCCCTGAGGGGGGATAAGGGTGAAGTAGCTACTGCACTTGGTACTGAGGGGACTGGCAAATAGATCGCAGCAAGGCTGGCCCCATCTGTGGAAAATCGGCTCCGCAACTTGCTTGTTCAAGGACCATTCGTGAGGCATCAGAATAGCTCTGCTCAACCTGTCGGCAATCACTTTGGACTTCCCCGGAATGTGCATTGCCACAAGAAAGCATTGGAAAGATACTGCCCACTGCCACACTCGAATAGCCTCTCTGCAAAAGGGATACGACTTGGTTCCCCCCTGTTTGTTCAGATACCATACCACCGACATGTTGTCCAAGTGGATTGCAATCATCCCAAGAGGAAGAAAGCTCTGGAGTGCTTGCAACGCTAATAGCACTGTTCTCATCTCCAAGACATTGATATGCAAATGTATCCTGTGCTCTTGCCAAGTGCCTTGGACTGTCCTGCTGAGATAATGCCCCCCCACCCTGGTAGGCATCCGTGGTCACCGTAGCAACTGGAGGAGTTGGAACAAAGTGCTTTCCCACATTGAGATTGCTGGTCTGAAGCCACCAGCATAGATCCTGCTTGCACTTGTCTGTAATCATAATAAGATGGGAAAGCGGAAGGTGTTGTAGGGACCACTGAGCAAAGGGCAGCCACCGAAGGAGCCTCAGGTGTAGTCCTGCAAGAGGGACTAGCATAATTGTGGCAGCCATTGTCCCTAACAATTTGAGAACCATTTTTGCCTTTACCTTTTTCAGTGGAAGCAACGCGTAGACCTGTTGTTGTAAAACCTGAATTCTTTCTTGTAGTAAGAAAGCCCTCATGAGCACAGTGTCTAACTCGGTGCCTATAAAGGTGACACGCTGTGAGGGTAACAAGGCAGACTTTTCCCAGTTTAGTGCGATACCCAGTCGATGACACAGCACAATGGTTGCGTCCCTGGTCTGTAGTAGTAGATGCCTGGTGGTGGCAGACAGGAGCCAGTCGTCTAGGTACGGAAACACTTAGAATCCCTGACGTCTCAAGTGAGCCGTCACCACTGCCATACATTTGGTGAATGCCGTGGGGGCTGTGGTGAGACCAAAGGGCAAGGCTCGAAACTGAAAATGACTGGCTCCCAGCCAGAATAGTAAAGGACTTCTGGATGCCCTGTCCATCTTTATATAGTAGTAAGCATCCTTGAGGTCGATGGAGCACATTCATACTTCTTTCCCCAACAATGGGAGAAAAAACTGTGAAGTGACCATTCGGAACTTTGACTTTTTTACATGGAGGTTCAAGAGGCTGAGATCCAAGATGGGTCTCAGGTCCCCTGTTCTTTTCAGCACCAAAAAGAATCTTGAGTAAGTCCCTAATCCGAGCTGGTCTGAGGGGACATGCTGGATGGCTCCTTTTGCTAGCAGCTTTTCAACTTCTGAAGCTGCGGAATCCCTTTGAATGGGTGGAGCATCTGGGATTCTCTTGGTTGGCGGGGGATGAGAAGAGAAGGGAATATGATATCCTCCGGAAATTATCTTTAATACCCACTCGTCCTGGGTGATGCTTTGCCAGGCTTCTGGGTATAGTGAAATGCGACTCCCGACTGGCTCTGGAGAAGTGCAGTCGGGCCTCCCATCAGGAGCGCTGGTAGGAGGATCCGCGAAAGGAATCGTGGTCCCCCGGTTATACGGGCCACCTCTGCCTCTAGGGTGGCATCTACCGGAGTTACCACCCCCTCCCCCCTGCCTCTGGAGGGGGAATCATTTTGTGAGTCTTGAAAAAACCTCTGCGGCTTTCTGAACCACATTTTCCCACCCTTCTGGCCCTTGGGATAAGGTCTAGAAGGCATGGAAAAACGGACTCCCACGGCAGACAGGGTTTTTCCTTCCTGCTCGCACCTAGTGAGAGTATCCTTCACCTTGGTTCCGAACAACGATGAACCGTCAAATGGGGTGTTGGTGAACGTAGACTTGAAGGCCTCCGCGAAATTACACAGATGCATCCAGGAGTGCCTCCTAAGAGAAACTCCTGAACTCGCTGCCTTACTCGCTCCGTCAGCTGCATGCGAGATCAGCCTCAAGGAGGAGTTAGTAATGGAATTTAGGGTAGACATCTGGGCATTGACCTTCTGAACCACTGCGTCAGAAACGTTGCCCTGCAGAAATTCTCCAAACTCTTTTAGGAGATCTCTTTGGAGCCGTGTAAAATGTGACATAGTTCAGCGACCGCAGAGTAAAGGCCGCTGAAGAAAACATACGCTTCCCATACCGGTCCATGGTCCTTGACACCTTGTTAAGGGGATGGACGGTAGATGAAGTCTCAATTAGTTCCTTCATGGTGGCCGCTGCCACCACCATGGCATCTACTGGAACGCCCTTTGTGAGAAATTCCTTGTCAGTGGGGGCGGACAGAAACTTGTTGGGTCTCCTGGGGACTGGTTCACAGTGTCAGGGGTTTCTCACACCCTTCGACAAACAATAACCAGGAGTTCATCGAACGGGGGAGAAACCCAAGAGGTGCAGGGTTGAGACCCAAAGGCCTTCAGGAACACCGACTCCTCCTCAGAGGGAGATTTGGAGGGCCAGTTGCCTCTCTGCTTCAAGATCTCCAGGATATCTGGGAAAGAGATATCTTCAGAGGACGACTTAGGGGACCCCGCTGACTCCTCGAGGTCGGTGTCCGAAGTGATAGACTCATCCTGGGAGTCTATGTGCTTCTTCTTGCACACACTTTTTCTGGGGGACTCCTCAGGCAAACACTCTGGGGAGACCCACAGAAAGTTGGGGACCACTCATGGAGGCATCCTGAGGCCTTAGGACTCCGCTGTCCAAGGACAGAGGGTGATAAGAAACAGATACCGGTCCTGGAGAGGGAAGAGTGTCTGTGCCATCAGACGCAGCTGAGGACCTGGCCAGCACACTCCGCAAGACCTCGAAAGCTGATTCCCCCTGGCTCTGAAGAACGACCAACCGTGGAAGCCCTCGGAGCCGAAGGGATAAGGTCCGAAGCCGAGGCAGAGCCCAAGTTCACCTGTGCTGGCCGAAGAAGATCGACCCGAGACCTCTCCTTCGGGTCCGACTGAGGAACTATGAGCCCTGGACCCCGCGGATGGAGCTGACGGGGTCGGAGCGGAGATCGGAACTGAGATGCCAGAATGGGCTACTGGAGCCGATGTAAAGGCATCAGACGGAACCGACAACTCTGGCTCAGAAGGCCAAGGAAGGCTCGGAGGAGGAGGAACATACGAGGATGGATGGGTGACAGGCTCTGGGGCCGATTGGGCTGGAGCCGAAAACAATTTAGACAACACCGGTGATTGGAGCAGTCTCTGTACCACTCTATCCACATCATCGTCCGAGAGAGTCCTGGAGGACCTAGAGGATAAGGTCGGAGATCTGGACCTCCATACAGAAGGAGACTTATGAGAAGGAGAAACCGGTCTAGAAACTGGAGACCGGCTCCGAACATGTATCTCCAGCTCCGAGAGACTGGGAGCTGATGATGACTTGGTCAACTCACCCACTTCCTTCGGCCCCAAAGCCAATGGAGCCGAGGAAGCTAAAGTAGACTTGGCAACTTTCTCTGACGGCTCTGATAAAACTGACGGAGCCGGAGAGCGTTTTTTTGATTTAGAGGTCTCGTCTGCTTTAAAGGGAGAGGACTTAGAACTGGAAGCCCTCTCCAAGTCTTCTTCGAAGGAGGGTTTCAGCAATCCCTTCAGAATCAGTTTGTTCTTCCTCTCTTGAAGAACGCGTGGGCTAAAGGCGTGACAGAACACACAGGATTCTTGGAGGTGGATAACCCCCAAGTAATATGCCCATCAGTAATAGACATTTTATATCCACACATCACATTTTTTGAAGCCCGAAGGCTTGTGTTCTTGTGTAACCTTAAACATATTGGTATGACACTGCACACAATATCAGAATGCAAACCCGACACCAACAACAGAAAAACGCGGGAACTATGCCTCTAAATTAAACGGTCACAGAACAATAAACACCACAGGGAAGAAAGGACCTCTAACTTAAACGGCCCTGACAACCAAAACAAGGGAGAACTAGGTCCTCTAAGTTAAACGGCCCTAACCCAAAGGGATGGGGCAACACCGGAAGAAGCACACACAGGGAAAAGTACAGTTGTGTACACTTACCATAAATGTAGATGTTAGAGTGTATTCACTGTTGCAGTCATTACATTTGGGTAATCCTGATGGGAGGTTGCCCTCAGTCGGCCTGAATTCCAAAGTCTTGAATCCTGCGTCGGCTGCTGTCGCCCCTTCCCTGACGTCAGGGGTATAAAAGAAGCAGCCAACGCCATTTTCTTCAGTTTTTCTTGCCCCAGATGTCAGGTGCCCCCTAAAAGGGTAGCCAAAATTTATATATATATATATATATATATATATATACATACACACACACACACACACACATATATATATATATGTGTGTGTGTGTGTGTATGTGTGTGTGTGTGTATATATATATATACACACATACATTTATATATATATATATATACATATATACATATATATACACATATATATATATATATATACATATACATAAGAATACACACACCAATATAAACTTTACCTTCATCTACAAGCAAATACACCACATAGGTTGTATAAATCAGAGAAGGAAAGAAAAGTTCCAGCAGAAAAAAAGGGGGATGGTGGGTGGGTAACCTGGACTGCAACAGTGAATACACTCGAACATCTACATTTCTGGTAAGTGTACACAACTGTACTATGTTCTTCGTGTTTCACTGTTGCAGTCATTACATTTGGTAGAGTCCCAAAGCTATGGTTGGGAGGCTGGAGCTAAACAGCAGTAGGAGTGGCTAGGAAGACCTGCAGAACTGCAGTGGCAAAGCCTGCCCTGGATTTAGAGTAAAGTGGCAGACGATAGTGCTTTGTAAAGGTATGCACTGAACTCCATAGTAGCAGCTTTTAAAATGTCTTTGGTTGGTACTCCCCTGAGAAAGGCTGCTGAAGTGGCTGCAGCTCTGGTTGAATGTGGCCTAATTACCTTAGGCACTGACTTGCCATGGTGAAAATAGCAGAAATGAATGCAGTGGCCTATCCACTTTAAAATAGTCTGCTTTGAGATAGCCTTTCCTTGTGATCCTGCAGCATATGCCACTAGTAATTGCTCTGTCTTCCTGAAAACTTTGGTTCTGTCCAAGTAGAATCTAAGCTGTGTACGTCCAAAGAATGCAGAATTCACTCCCCCTTGTTCTGTGGATTTGGATAAAAAGTTGGAAGATGAATAGTTTGGTTAAGAGCCACAATGGACACCACCTTAGGCATAAATGTTGGGTTTGTCCTCAGAGAAACCCTGTCTGGATAAATCATGATAAAAAATTCCACAGACATGAGTGCCTGTAGCTCTGAAACTCGTCTTGCAGAAGTTATTGCTAGGAGCAGAGCTGTTTTCCAAGATAAAAACTTTATATCAGCAGTAGTAGCTGGTTCAAAAGGAGGCAGGGTGAGTTTTTCAAGACATAGTTGAGGTCCCATACAGGTAATGGTGATCTCCTTGGGAGGCCTTAAATTTTTGGCTCCTCTGAGGTACTGCTTTAATAAAGGATGAGAAAAGATTGGTGGCTCTGTATTGTAATGAGCCGAAATGGCAGAGGCATGAATTTTAATGGATGAAAAAGATAGGCCTTTGTCCAGCATCTCAGTTAAGTATTGCAAAATCTGAGGAATACTTGGTACAGCTGTATCAGTTCCTTGTGCCTGGTTCCTGGCACAGAATCTCTTCCATTTTCCAGCATAAGAGTTTCCAGTACTAGGCCTTCTGGCTTCCAAAATGACATCCATCACAGCTTTACTGAGAGGTGTTGCTTTGTATGATTACATTATCCACCATGCTGCCAGGTTTAAAGTCCTGGGTTGGCTGTGCAGAATCTGATTGTTTTGCTGGGATAGTAGATGGGGCATCTGAGGTAAGGTCCAAGCTGGGCATTGAGACAAGTTCCTTAGGATTGGATACCAGTACTGGCGGGGCCAGTCTGGGGCAATCAGTATTATCTTTGGTTTCTCCTGTCTGACCTTTAGGAGTACCTTGGGGCAGAGAGGCAGTGGAGGAAAGGCATATACTGATAGTTTTTTCCAGCTGAAAAATAGGGTGTCCACTTTCCATACTTGTCTGTGATAAGTCCTTGTGCAGAATCTATTTAGTTGGTAGATGTGAGGGGAGGCAAATAGATTTTTGTCCGGGCATCCCTATTTCCTTGTTATCATGCTGAAAACTTGTGGATCCAGCTACCACTCATGGGGATCCATGAGGTTTCTTAGTTCGTCTGCCAGAGTATTTTCCTTTCCTGGCAGGAATTGTGCCTGCAGAGGTACTTGGTAAGTCAATGCTGTGTCCCACAAAGTCATGGCTAGTCTGCAAAGGGGGTAAAGAATGTGTGCCCCCTTGCTTGTTTATATACCACATGACCGTGGTGTTTGTCTGTCTTTATCAGTAGTTGTCCCGGATGAAGTAGGTCCTTGAAGGCTGTCAGGGCATTTTGAACAGCTAGCATCTCTTTTTGATTGATATGTAGATGCATTTGGTTTGAGGACCATGTGCCCTGAATGCATCTTCCTGCCATGTGGGCCCCCCAGGCATAATCTGATGCATCCATTGTTAGTGTCTGCCTGACTGGAGGTAATGTGAATGGCTGTCCCTTGTTCTGGTAACAAGCCTTCGCTCACCATCAAAACTCCTGTTGCAGGCAGGGAATGAGAGCAATTATTGTTTCCAGGCTGTGGCAGTGTTGAGTCCAAACACTTTTTAGGTACCATTGAAGTTTCCTCATATGCAGTCTTGATTAAGGAATTAGTAGGATGCAGGATGCCATGAATCCCAAAACCTGCAGAATTTTTCTTGCAGATAACTGGGCCTTTGTTGCCAACATTTTGAAATAGGTAGTCAGTTGCCTTCGTTTGTCTGGCATGAGATAAGCCATCTGGGCAGTTGTATTTAAGCTTGCACCCAGGAATATTATCTCTTGAGAGGGTACTAGTTTTGATTTATTTTCGTTGACTATGTACCCTAGGCATGTTAGAAGTCTTTTCACAAACGCATGATGCTGTAGAAGAATGTCCTTGTTCTCTGCTTGAATCAGACAGTCGTCCAAGTAAGTATATATTTGTATTCCTCTAAGTCTGCAGAATGCAATTACTGGTGCCAGGCACTTAGTAAAGACCCTGGGCGCAGTAGATAAGCCAAAGGGCAGTGCATAGAATTGGTAATGCATTGAGCCAGCCTTGAATCAGAGGTATCTTCTGCATGATTGTCTGATCGGGACATGCAGGTATGCCTCTTTAGGTCTAAAGTCACAAGCCAAGCGTTCTTGCCCAGCATGGACAGAAGCTACTGCAAAGTCAACATTTTGAATTTTGGTATATCCAGGAATGTGTGCAGAATAGATAGGTCCAGTATTGGTCTCCAGGCCTTGTCCTTTCTGGGTACCAAGAACAGTCTTGAGTAAAATCCTTGTCCCTGCTCTTGCTCTGGTACTTGTTGAATGGCCCCCATGTCCATGAGGGATGAGATTTGTTTTTGTGCCTCTGCCCATTGATTTTTTGGCAGATCTGGCCAGCAGTTTGCCTTTGGCAGGGTATGGAAATGTAACTTGTAGCCTTGTGACACTGTATTTAGAACCCACTTGTCCTGTGTTATAATGTGCAAATTTTGAGAAAAAAGTGCTAATTTTCCCCCTAAGGGTGCTGCCAGGAGATAAGTTCTTGGTGCAGGCAGGGGGAAGTCATTGGGACTGTTTCCTGTATGGTTGTGATTTGTCTTCTCCAACTTTGGAGGTAGAAGCACCCCATTGCTTTGACCTTTATGAAACTTGCGGCTGGGATCTGCCTCTAGGGCGTCTGGATCTGCCCCTTTGAGGTCTGTCTGACACAGGAAAGGACCAATTCTTTGTAGGCCAGTGTCTACTAAACCTAGGTGGCTGCACTTGTAAGAAATCTTTGACAGTTTGCATAGATTTAGCTTTGTCCTCCATTTTCTTTAACACCTCTTCTGCCTTAACACCAAACAAAGTATCATGCTGTAAAGGTGTGTCTAATAATTTAACTAACATGATCAGGCAGATTTTGTTCCTTTAACCAAGCATGCCTCCTAATTACAGAACTCGTGACTGTGGCCCTGCAGGAGGCTTCGAAAGAATCAAAACCACATTTCAAAGTATGCTTTCCAACTTGTTCAGCTGCATGCAATAAATCCTGCATTTCCTTGTTTTCTGCACATTCAGAGTTTAACAACATTTTCTGTTTAAGCAATGCCATGACATGTTGCTGATATTTGAGCATATGAAACTGACGGTTTAAGGCCCTTATAGCCAAGGTAGCAGATGTGTAAACCTTTTTTCCCCATCTATCCAGTGCCCTAGAATCTCTGTCAGAGGGGGTAGTTTTTTTTGCAGCGGAAGCCTTAACTCCTTTGGGACCCTCTGAAATAGTTTCTGGGTCTGCAGAAGGGATTTTAAAAAATAATTTATGAAAGTCAGGAACCCTGTAATATCTGTCAGGCTTAACAGGAGCTGGAGGTAAGGAGTCAGGGGTAAGACTAGACTCCGAAAACACATCATCTACAATGTCTAACACAGGTGGAATGGCTAGAGGCCTGTGTTGAGGTAGTAAAAGGAAATCCCTGAGACTGTTTTTAGATTCTGAAAAATCTTGGCTCTCCCAGTGGAAATGCTCCCACATGGTATGCAAGGTTTCCCAAAAGAATAGCACTCTGGAGGAGAAGCTTCAGCATCAGAATCCTCATGGGGTGAAGAGAATATCCCTGATCAGAACAGGAATCAGAAGAAAGAGAAACCTGATCTGAAGATTCATATTCAGTCTCTTGCCTAGGCCTCATGGGAACCCCTGATCAAGGTAATCAAGTCTTCAGCCATTTTGAGCATCTGTTTTTTGGGCATAGAGGCCTGCCCACGTGGCTCTTGAGTTTGTTTCTTTGCTTTAGAAGGTGCTTTAGTCTTTGCGTTTGAAGCTGAAGTCGGTTTAATGTAAAGATGTTTAGGTCTGAATACACCCCCAGAAGCCGGTGTTTGCTCAGCGGCTCCGGACCCATCTGAGGGAACAGTATCAGAGGCTCCAATACCTTGAGTTTCCAGCGGCATGGCTGACTCCACGTGGGAGTGGGTAGCGGCCTGTGACTCTAAAGTAGCAGGCATCAGGGGCTGCGAAAGCGCCTCACTGAGAACCGACGACTGGCTTAGGAGAAGCTTCGTCTTCGGTTTTGGACCTCGGTTGTTTATCTCTCTCCTTTTCTTTGCATTTTTTGTGAACTCTGGTAGTTGGATGGCTATCCGACGACATTTCTGGATAATTAATCCGGCGTCCAAAATAGTTTAAAGCAAAATCATACCGACGCTTAATAGTGCGTTGGTTAAATCTAGCACAAAACCGACAACCAGAAACGTTGTGATCAGGGCCTAGGCAAGGAATACAGTAAGAATGAAAGTCCTTATGAGGTATTTGCTTTCCACAAGAAATACAATTATTTACTTTTTCTGACATCGCTCTGGAGCAAGAAAAAAGTTTCCCCAACAGGGTACTTAGCTTTATTGAACACAAAAATCAGCAGTCGGAAGATCGGCACTTGCGAACTGCTTCGGGCATCGCACAGCAAGAAAGACTGAAGAAAATGGTGTTGGCTGCTTCTTTTATATCCCTGACGACCTATTATCAGGGAAGGGGCAACAGCAGTCGACGCATGACCCAAGACTTTGGAATTCAGGCTGATTGAGGGCAACCTGCCAGCAGGATTACCCAAATGTAATGACTGCAACAGTGAAACACGAAGAAAGTACAGTTATTTACCTGCCATAAATGTAGATGTTTGAGTGTATTCACTGTTGCAGTCATTACACTTGGGTTACCCTGCTGGCAGGCTACCCGCAGTCGGCCTGAATTCCAAAGTCCTGGTCCAGCGTCGGTTGCTGTCGCCTCTTCCCTGACGTCAGTGCACCAGGGGTATATAAGATGCTGCCTACGCCATTTTCTTCAGTTTTTATTGCCCCAGATGTCAGGTGCCCCCAAGAAGGTAGGCAATAAATATTGCTTATAAAAAAAAAAAATACAGTAAAAATAAAAACAATACCTTCATCTACAAGCAAATACACCACATAAGTTGTATAGGATAGAGAAGTATAGATAAGTCCCAGCAAAGTAAGGGGGATGGAGGGTGGGTAACCTGGACTGCAACAGTGAATACACTCGAACATCTACATTTATGGTAGGTACACAACTGTACTATGTTCATCATGTTTCACTGTTGCAGTCATTACACTTGGGTTGAATCCCAAAACTGAGGCAGGGCGGCTGGGTCTAAATAGGATTAGGAGTGGCTATGAGGCGCTGCAGAACTGCAGTGGCAAAGCCTGCTCTGGATTTAGAGTAAAGAGGCAAGAGATAATGCTTGGTAAAAGTGTGCAATGAACTCCAAGTTGCAGCCTCCAAAATTTCCTTGGTTGGTACTCCTCTGAGAAAGGCTGCTGAAGTGGCTGCTGCCCTGGTAGAATGTGGCCTAATATTCTTAGGCACTGACTTGCCATGCTGTGTATAGCAGAAACGAATGCAGTGTCCTATCCATTTTGAAATAGTCTGCTTTGAGATAGCCTTTCCCTGTGATCCTGCAGCATATGCTACAAACAGTTGCTCAGTTTTTCTGAAAACTTTTGTTTTGTCCAAGTAGAAGCGTAGCTGCCTGTGTATGTCCAAAGAGTGCAGAAGTCTCTCCCCATTATTCTGGGGGTTTGGATAAAATGTTGGCAAATGAATGGTTTGGTTAAGAGCCACACTGGATACTACCTTTGGCATAAATGTTGGGTTTGTCCTTAGAGAAACCCTGTCCGGATGGAAAATGATAAAAGGTTCCACTGCCATTAATGCCTGTAACTCTGAGACTCTTCTTGCTGAAGTTATTGCTAGGAGCAGAGCAGTTTTCCATGATAAGAATTTTATATCAGTTGTATTGGCTGGCTCAAAAGGAGGCAGTGTGAGCTTTTCCAAGACAAAGTTGAGGTCCCATGTAGGTATCGGTGCTCTCCTTGGGGGTCTTATGTTTTTTGCCCCCTCTGAGGTACTGTCTTAGCAGTGGATGAGAGAAAATAGGAGGTTCCGTATAGTAATGAGCTGAAATGGCAGAGGCATGGATCTTAATTGATGAGAAGGATAGGGCTTTGTCCAGCGTCTCAGTTAGGTATTGTAAAATCTGAGGAATATATGGAACAAGCGGTTCAAGTCCTTGTGCCTGGTTCCAAGCACAGAATCTCTTCCATTTTTCTGCATAAGATTTCCTGGTGCTGGGCCTCCTGGCTTCCAAAATGACATCCATAACAGCTTTAGAGAGAGGAGTGTTCTGAGTGGCTATATTACCTGCCATGCAACCAGATTTAAGGTTCTGAGTTGGCTGTGCAGGATCTGATTGTTTTGTTGAGTCGGAAGGTGCGGAATTTGAGGTAAAGTCCAGGCTGGGCCATGAGACAAGCTCTTTGGGATTGGGTACCAGCGCTGGCGTGGCCAGTCTGGGGCAATCAGAATCATTTTTGGCTTCTCTTGTCTGACTTTTAGGAGTACCTTGGGAAGGACAGGCAGTGGTGGAAAGGCATAAACTGTTAGGGTTTTCCAGCTGAATGACAGAGCATCCACTTTCCATGCTTGACAGTGATAAGTCCTTGTGCAGAATCTCTGTAGTTGGCATTTGTGAGGGGAGTAAAAAAAATATCTCTGTCTGGGCATCCCCATTTCCTTGTTATCATGCTGAAGACCTGTGGATCTAGTTTCCACTCATGAGGGTCCATGAGGTTTCTGCTTAGTTTGTCTGCCAGAGTATTTTTCATTCCTGGCAGGAATTGTGCCTGCAGATGTACTTGATAGGTCAGTGTTGTGTTCCACAAAGTCATGGCTTGCATGCAGAGGGGGTAGGAACGTGTGCCCCCTTGCTTGTTTATGTACCACATAACAGTAGTATTGTCAGTCTTTAGTAGTAATTGTCTTGGATGTAGTAGATCCTTGAAGGCTGTCAGAGCATTCTGCACAGCTAGCATCTCTTTTTGATCGATATGAAGATGCATTTGGTCACCGGGCCACGTGCCCTAAATACATTTTCCTGCCATGTGTGCCCCCCAGACATAATCCGATGCATCTGTTGTTAGTGTCTGCCTGGCTGTGGGTAAAGTGAAAGGCTGTCCCTTGTTGTGGTGACAGGCCAGTGCCCACCATCAAAACTCCTGTTGCAGGCAGGGAATAAGAGTTATTATTGTTTCCAGGCTGTGGCAATGTTGAGTCCAAACACTTGTTAGATACTATTGTAGCTTCCTCATATGCAGTCTTGCATATGGAATTAGCAGGATGCAGGATGCCATGAAGCCCAAAGCCTGCAGAATTTTTCTTGCAGGTAGCTGGGTCTTTGTTGCCATCATTTGAAAGTAATGAGTCAGTTGCCTTTGCTTGTCTGGCGTGAGATAAGCCATCGGGGCAGTTGTATTTAAGCTTGCATCCAGGAATATTCTCTCTTGAGAGGGCACTAGTTTTGATTTCTTTTCGTTTACTGTGTAGCCCAGGCAAATTAGTAATCTTTTTACAAATGCCAGATGCTGTAGTAGAATGTCCTTGCTCTCTGCTTGAATATGGCAGTCGTCCAAGTAGGGATATATCTGAATTCCTTTTTGTCTGCAAAATGCAATTACTGGTGCCAGGCATTTTGTGAAGACCCTGGGCGCAGTAGATAAGCCAAAGGGCAGTGCAGAGAATTGGTAATGCATTGAGCCAGCTATGAATCTGAGGTACCTTCTGCAGAATTGTCTGATTGGGACATGCAGGTATGCCTCTGAGATCCAAAGTAACTAGCCAAGCCTTCTTTCCCAGCACGGGTAGAAGTTGCTGCAGTGTCAACATTTTGAATTTTGGAACATCCAGGAAAGTATTTAGAATAGACAGGTCCAATATTGGTCTCCAGGCTTTGTCCTTTCTGGGTACCAAGAAAAGTCTTTTGTAAAATCCTTGCCCCTGTTCTTGCTGTGGTACTTTTTGAATAGCCCTCATGTCCATGACAGCAGAAATTTGTTTTTGTGCCTCTGCACATTGATTTTGTGGCAGGTCTGGCATACCTTTTGACCTTGGTAGGGTGTGAAAGTGGAACCTGTAACCCTGAGAAACAATGTTCAGTACCCATTTGTCCTAGGTGAGCATGTGCCAATTTTGTGAGAAAAGTGCTAGTCCCCCCCCCCCCCCAAAGGGTGCTGCCAAAAGGGAAGGGCTTGGCATTTGTAGAGGAAAGTCAATGGGACTGTTTCCTATAAGGTTGTGATTTGTCTTCTATGCCTTTGGGGGCTGAAGCACCCCATTGTTTAGGTCTGTATGAGCCTTGGGGCTGAGATCTGCCTCTTGGGCGTCTGTATCTGCCTCTTTGTGGCCTGTCTGACACTGGAAAGGACCAATTTTTAGAAGGCCAGTTCCTGCTAAATCTAGGTGGCTGAACCTGTAAGAAATCCTTTACTGTCTGCATTGATTTTGTTTTATCCTCCATTTTCTTTAACACCTCTTCTGCCTTAGCACCAAACAAAGTATCATGCTGTAATGGAGCATCCAATAATTTTGCTTTAACATGATCAGGTAAACTCTGTTCTTTTAACCAAGCATGCCTTCGAATGACAGAACCTGTAACTGCGGCTCTGCAAGATGCCTCTAATGAATCAAAACCACATTGCAAAGTATGCTTTCCCACTTGTTCAGCTGCATGCAATAAATCCTGCATTTCCTTGTTCTCAGGACATTCAGAGCCTGTAAGCATTTTCTGTTTTAGCAAAGACATTAGTTATTGTTGATATTTAAGCATATGAAACTGGCAGTTTTAAAGCCCTTACAGCTAAAGTAGCAGAGGTGTAAACTTTTTCCCCCATATGACCAGTGCTCTAGAATTCCTATCAGAGGGAACAGGTTTTTTTGCAGTGGAAGCCTTGACCCCTTTGGGAACCTGAGAAATAGTTTCTGGATCAGCAGCAGGGTTTTTATAAAGAAATTTATGAGAATCTGGAACCCTGTAGTATCTATCTGGTTTAACTGGTGCAGGGGGTAAAAAATCAGGAGTCAAACTGGATTCAGAAAAAACATCATCAACAATATCTAGTACAGGGGGGATAGCAAGAGGCCTGTGCTGAGGCAATAAAAGAAAGTCTCCGAGCCTTTTCTTGGATTCTGAATAATCCTGGCTCTCGCAATGGAAATGCTCCCTCATGGTGTGCAGGTTTCCCCAAAAGAGTAGTCCTCAGGAGGAGAGGCTGAAGGAATAGATTCTTCAGCATCAGAGTCCTCATAGGGAGGTAGAGAATATCTCTGGTCTGAAGAGGAATCAGAAGAAATAGAAACCTGGGCAGAGGAGTCATAGTCAGTGTCTTGCCTAGGCCTTTTATCAGGAGGGGGATGGGAGCCCCTGATCAAGGTAATGAGGTCCTCGGACATTTTGAGCATCTGTTTCTTTGGCATGGATGACTGTCCAGGAGAATGCTGTACTTGTTTCTTTGTCTTTAAAGGTGTTTTAGACTTTGCCTTGGCTGCTGAAGAGGTCTTGATAGTAAGCTGTGTAGGTATGAAAACACCCTCAGAAGCCGATGCCTGCTCAGCGGCTCCAGACCCATCTGAGGGAATTGTTTCTGTAGGCCCAATACCCTGAGTTTCCAGAGGCCTGGCTGTCTCCACATGGGAGTCGGAGGCCGCCTGTGGCTCGGAGGTAACGGGTGTCAGGGGCTGTGAAAGCGCCTCACTGAAAACCGGCGAACCGGCGACTGGCCTAGAAGAGGCTTCGTCGTTGGTTTTGGACCTCGGATGCCTGTCTTTCTCTTTGTCCTTGCGCTTTTTATGGACTCCGGTCGTCGGTTGTTCCGACGGCTTTATATAGTTAAACCTTCTGCCAAAGTAATGAAATGCAAAATCGAACAGACGCTTGACAGTGTGTTGGTTGAATCTAGCACAAAACCGACAACTAGCATGTCGTAGTCAGGGCCTAGGCAAGGAATACAGTAAGACTGAAAATCCTTATGAGGTATTTGCTTCCCACAAGAAATACAACTGTTACTGACATCGGACTGGAGCAAGAAAAAGTTTCCCCAATGGGGTACTTAGCTTTATTGAAGACTTTGGATATGAAATTCAAATTTGAAAATCTCAAGAGTCGGCCGACCGGCACTTGTGAACTGCTTTTGCTTCGGGCACCGCACGGCAAGAAAGACTGAAGAAAATGGCGTCGGATGCATCTTGTATACCCCTGGCACGCTGACGTCAGGGAAGAGACAACAACAACAACCGACGCCGGACCAGGACTTTGTAATTCAGGCCGACTGCGGGTAGCCTGCCAGCAGGATAACCCAAGTGTAATGATTGCCAAGAGTGAAACACGATGAACATCATCCGGGACACACACAACTAGAAGGTAGGACTAGGTCCTCTAACTGAAACGGGCCTAGTCCGTAAGAAGGAAAGGAACACAAATGGGATACCAAGACAAAAAGCCAAACAGGGTACACAAACCGTTTTCATATCAAAAAACAGAGACTAGCTATGAAAATAGCTTTTGAGGCAACAAACTACTAAAAAGTAGAAGAAAGTTATACTTAGCCACTGCCAAGAGCGAGACCACGTCTGAGCTGTACGAGTAGCAAACGAGATCTGGGGAAAGGGAGCAGTGCAGCATGGGATACCTCTTAGCCAAGAGCCAATTGAAGACTTCGAGCTAGAGTATGGCCGAGTCGGAGCCGAGGTTCGGCTCCGAACCCACGGGTAAGAATGTGCAGTGAGATGGACTACACAACATCCGAGGATACCACAAGTGGGAATCTCAAAAATAATTCACTGCAGAGGTCCATCAAAGTCAGACTTCCCACTATGTATATATCAATTTCAGAACCAGTCAAGTTTCTATGCATAATAAGGGACTCTGATAAACCAAAATATATCTGTGTACTGTATCACTTATGACATAGTCTGGTAACCCTGAGAAGATTTACAGAACTCTAAACTATCTTATCTACTGACTACACAAATGGCTCAATTTCTAGACTGCTATGCAATAAAATGAATACACATATTTATGTATTTTGATATTTTAGTAAATCTGACTTTAATAATTTCTGGTACCTATATTAAAGATGTCGACTTTGGTATCTAAATTGTTCTTCTACAAAACCTGATCTGGAACACTCCCTATGGGTAGGTGGGTGGGTGTGCTTTTGTGTGTGACATTTACCGAATCAGCAGGCCACACTTAGAACAAGCAAACACACTGACATGACTCTGTTGTAACAAAAATCATCTCCGTTTTTCTTCTGACTTGCTTTGGTAACACTAAGCTCTGCTGGACTCTATACTGCATTAGCTTTTGAGTTCAAAGATGGTTACTTTTCACAAAAAAATCTTTATGATGAAGAAAAATGCAGACATTTTAGTTCCTAGTGCAGTACTTAAGGTAGCTGGGGATCAATCAGACCTCCAGCAAATTTAAAACTACTCAACTTTAAAATAAACAGAGTATTACTGTACAACAATGAGGCTTTCTAAAACAATGTACTGTGGCACGAACTGGACTGTAATGTGTCCAAGTATGACTGTCAGAGAAGGGGGCACTGTTGCAGAATTATTTTAAACTATTCATGCTGAAATGCAGCTGCTTTTCAGGGGAACTGCTAATTTACTCACCCAGTTACCCTAGACAGCCCGCACTTCCATCACTCAACCCGGGGTTCATGCAACCACTCAGAAACAATATACTCATCTGGTTTATGCTTTCAATAGTTTCTACAGCTCTCCCCAATACAAACTATTTCAATTAAAAGAACTGTTTAATGCGGTTACCTTTTCATTCTACACACAACACTAGAGCCATTACAACAGAGATACTAAAAGTTACATATATGTGAAGGTTATTCAGTCTGCTTGTTTAGTTTCATTACTCATAAAAGCACCCCCACCAAAAAAGTGTAAAGTTGATGCATATCTTTTAAGGCAAACAAGTAGTCCATAAATCTGAGCAGAGGACATAGCTTTATTTACTAATTCTCACCTGACAAAATCACCATCTGCCATCCCATATGAAGTTGCCAGCTTGTTGAGGTCTCCAGTCTGTTCCTCATTTAGTTCATCCACATCAACTTCCACATCTTGAAACAGAAGGGAAGACAATTTGTCACAAAGGCATTAAACAAAGGTGAGGCATAACACTGAGGAGGGTGTTAACACACGGCTATAAAAAAACCTTGTCATAGTGAAAGATCTTTAAGGAGATCTTCAATCAGCAAGTCAGTCTGCAACACATCGTAACAGTTTTGTTAATAAATGCATTTCTATAGCTTTTCAAAGAAATACAAATGGAGTCATCACTGTCAACCAAGTTAATGGGCTTAACACATGCATAAGAACCCGGCTGCTGACTCTGGAACAGCATCCCCACTTGCAGCCAATAATCTGGGTTCAACCAGTATCCCAGGTACAAACGTAGACCAGGGAGAAAAGCACAACTCACAGCTTACTTTCTTTCCTCAGATAAAGGGCTTTATCAAGTCTTACTGCAGGAACATCCTCTGGCATACATAAGAGACGAACAATAAGACAAGTACAGAGTCAGAAGACCTAGGCTTCTGGGGCCAGCTGACTACTCAGTTACCGGAAATACATAGACACAACAGCACACAAAGTACAGCTGTTGGGGGTATGCTTACCATAACAGCAGATCTGTGAGGTGACCATCACTGTCACAGTAAATCTTAACATTAGTAATATTCCCAACAACTTTGCTTCTCATGGCCTACAGTTAAAAAGTAGTGGTTTCTTACCTCCCCTACACACAACGAAGAAGACTCAAGCTAGTATCCACTGACACAGGATGCATGTGGCTTACTACTACCTCTGAGAATAAGCATGTTCTAACCGATTTTTTAAGCCATAACTCTTGCCATGGAAGGAGTCTTCTTAGACTACCTACTGCCTAGGACAACTCTTAATGCAAGCCCTAACCCTCAACATTACAGCACCTGTACTAACCTTAATCATTCCAATATCCCCAAAGATCATATAAAGTACAGTTTTGTACCTACCATAAATGTAGATGTCCGAACTGGATAGCATCTGCAGTCATAACAACTGGGTTGTCCTGTCGTCAGGCAGCCCTTCAGTCGGCCGGATTCCAAAGTCCGGGTCCGGCTTCGGCTGATGTCGCACTTCACCCGACGTCATCTCTGTTGGTCTTCGGGTATAAAGGCATCAGCCGACGCCATTTTCCTCAGTGTTTCTTGCCCCAGATGCCAGTAGCCCTCTTGAAGGCTAAAATTTGGATAAATGCCAATGTTTCCAAAAAGATAGAGGTAAACACACAAATAAGCATGTATGTACATATATACAAACAAATACACCATGAAAGACTCCCCCCCATCAGCTAGCTATTAGGAGGGTAAACACCCTAGGAGTACCACAGAGGGAAGGAGGGAGGTAATCCTGACTGCAGATGCTATCCAGTTCGGACATCTACATTTATGGTAGGTACAAAACTGTACTATGTCCTTCATGGATGCATCTGCAGTCATAACAACTGGGTAGAATACCATAGCCAACTAGGGAGGAGGATAAAAGTAGATTATGGTGTGTTTAGGATCCCTTGCAGTACAGCAGTGGCAAACCCTGCTCGGGATCTGGAATATAGAGGCAAATTATAATGCTTGGCAAATGTATGCACGGAGGTCCAAGTAGCCGCCTCAATAATGTCTTTGGTTGCCACTCCTCGTAAGAAGGCTGTGGTAGTGGCTGTTGCCCTTGTAGAATGAGGTCTTATATTCTGTGGAATTGGTTTTCCATGGAAGGAGTAACAGAATCGTATGCAATTTCCTATCCATTTGGAGATTGTCTGTTTGGAAATAGCTTTTCCTTCCTTCCTGTTGCATAGGCTACAAAAGTTGGTCAGTCTTTCTGCTACTTTTGTTCTGTCCAAGTAGTAGCGTAGCTGTCTATGTACATCCAAGGTATGCAGTATTCTTTCCCTCTGTTTTGTGGGTTGGGAAAGAAGGTAGGTAGGTGGATTGCCTGGTTTAAAGACACTCTGGATACCACCTTAGGCATAAATGTAGGATTAGTCCTCATGGACACTCTATCTTGGTGGAAGATTAGGAAGGGTTGCACTGCCATTAAGGCCTGTAGTTCTGAAACCCTCCTTGCTGAAGTAATTGCCAGTAGGAAAGCAGTTTTCCATGACAGGTGTTGTAGGTCTGCTGTTGCTGCTGGTTCAAAGGGTGATAGTGTCAACTTTTCTAGCACAAAGTTTAAGTCCCAAGCTGGTAATGGTGGTTTCCTTGGAGGTTTTACATTCTTGATTCCTCTGAGGAACTGCCTGAGCAAAGGGTGCGAAAAAACAGGTGGATCAAAGCTGTATTCTGCTGCAATAGCTGATGCATGTATCTTGATGGAGGAGTAGGACAGGCCTGAATGAAGAAGTTCGGCCAGATACTCCAGAATGTTAGGCATATCTATGTTTGACACATCTTTTCCTTTTTCAGTACTCCAAATGACAAACCTTTTCCATTTTCCAGCATAGTTCCTTCTTGTTGAAGGTCTGCGTGCTTCAAGAATAATGTCTTTAACTCTTTGGGAAAGTTCTGGATTAGCTGCTGCTATGTGATGTTCCATGCAGTCAGTTGCAACGTTTTTAGGTTTGGATGTATGGTGCTGTAGTTGTTCTGAGTTAACATCAAAGGCATCAGGGGTATTGGCCACATATTGTTCCGAGACATGCTCCTCAGCAGTGGATACCAGTGTTGTCTTGGCCAGTTTGGAGCTATCAGGATTATCCTTGGACGTTCTTCCTTGATTTTTAGTAGTACTTTGTGTATCAAGGGAAGAGGTGGGAATGCATATGCTGTTAGGCCTTTCCAGCTGAAGGAGAGCGAATCCACTTTCCATGCTAGTGGGTGGAATGTCCTTGTGCAGAATTTTTTGAGTTGGTGATTGAGAGGTGATGCGAATAGATCTATCTGAGGCATTCCCCATTTCTTTGAGATGGTCTTGAAGATGTCCGGGTGCAGCTTCCATTCGTGGGTATCCGATGTGGTTCTGCTTAATATGTCTGCTAGAGTATTTTCTTTTCGGTACAAATATTGCCTGTAACTGGATGTTGTAGCTGAGTGCCAGGGTCCACAGCTCCAAAGTCATTCTGCATAGGGGGTATGAATGAGTGCCTCCCTGTTTGTTGATGTACCACATGACTGTGGTGTTGTCTGTCCTTATCATCAACTGGCCCTCTTTGAGAAATGGTCTGAATTTTTGGATTGCCAGTTTTACTGCCAGCATTTCTTTTAGGTTGATGTGCAGGTGAAGTTGATCCTGTGTCCACAATCCTTGCACGCATTTGTCCTGCATGTGGGTCCTCCATCCTAGGTCTGAAGCGTCTGTTGTGATGGTCTGGCTTGCTTGACATCTGCGAAAGGGTAGGCCTGGGTTTGACTGGCATGCCTGAGCCCACCATAGGAACTCCTGTTTTAAGCATGGAATTAGTGGGATTTCTGTTTCTAGGCTGTGTCTGTGTTGGGACCATAAATTCTTTAGGTACCACTGTAGTTTTCTCATATGTAGTCTGGCAAATGGGACCAAGATTATGCATGATGCCATGAAGCCCAAGGCCTGCAGTACTTTTCTTGCTGTTAACTTGTTCAGTTTTGTTAGTGCCAAGAAGTAAAGAGGAGTTCTTTTGTTTTTCTGTAGTTAGGAATGCCATTTGTTTTACTGTGTCCAATTCCGCCCAAGAATGTCCTTGTTTGGGATGGTATCAGCCTTGACTTTTGTAAATTGACTGTGTATCCCAGTGCTTGTAGCAAGTAAATGACCCTTTGTAAATCTGTTGTCAGCTTGCTTTTGTTGTCCCCTTGTAGCAGGCAGTCGTCCAGGTATGGGTAAATTTGAATTCCCTGTAGTCTGCAATGGGCGATTACTGATGCCAGGCATTTTGTGAATACTCTGGGCAGTAGATAAGCCAAAGGGCAATGCTGAGAATTGATAGTGCTCTGATCCTGCAAGAAATCTGAGGTATCTTCTGCAGATTGGTCGAATGGGGACGTGCAGGTATGCCTCCTTGAGATCTAGAGTTACCAGCCAACACTCCTTGCCCAGCATGGGAAGAAGTTGCTGTAGGGTCAGCATTTTGAATTTTGGGACAATGATGTATGTATTTAAGGTGGACAGGTCGAGAATTGGTCTCCAACTTTTTCCTTTCTTGGAACTAGGAATAGTCTGGAGTAGAACCCTTTCCTTGCTCTGCTGTTGGCACTCTTTCCACAGCTCTCATGTTTGCTAACTCCATTATCTGTTGTAGAGCCTCTGTTTTTGATTTGGAGGTAGATTTGGCATTCCTCTTTGACTGGTAAAGTGTGGAAGTGGAACCGGTAACCTTGATCTATGGTTTGTAAAATCCACTTGTCTTTTGTTATGTAGTGCCAGTTCTTTGAAAATAAGGTTAACTTTCCGCCTAGAGGAGCTGCTATTTGTTCCCTGGTAGGCGGACTTAGGGTTAAGTCACTGTGGTTGTGTTGATGTAGTGGCAGTGGTTGTGTCTGTGCCTCTGTTGTTACCTTGCCACTGTCGTCCTCTGTAGGCACCTCCTCTGGTTTGGTTTCTGCCTCTGGAGCGTCTATTCCTGCCCCTTTGAGATCTTGTGGAGTCAGGAAAGGACCAATTTTTGGCAGGCCAGTTCCTGCTAAACCTTGGGGGTTGAACCTGCAAGAAATCTTTAACCGTTTGAACAGATTTTGCCTTTTCTTCCATTTTCTTCATAACCTGCTGGGCAGGTGTACCAAACAAACTTGTCTTATCCATAGGTGCATCTAGCAACTTAGCTTTAACATGATCCGGTAAAGCTTGTTCCTTCAGCCATGCATGCCTTCTTATCACTGTGCCAGTCATGGCTGATCTAAATGAAGCCTCCAGTGCATCATAGCCACATTTTAAGGAATGGTTGCTAACCTGTTGTATGTTATTTACCATTTCTAATACATATTTCTTATCAAGAGATTCATCAGTGGTTAGCTTTTTAGTTAACTGATCAAGCATAAACTCTTGGTATTGTATCATGTGAAACTGACAGTTTAAAGCTCTAGCTGAGAGAGTAGCTGAAGTGTAAACCTTTTACCCCATCTGTCTAATGACCTTGCTTCCCTTTCAGAAGGAATAGGGTTTTTAGCTATGGTCGCTACTGCCTTGGGACCCTGAGATATAGTTTGGGTCTGCAAGAGGGGCCTTGTAAAGGTGGTGATGAGTATCTGGCACCCTGTAAAATCTGTCTGGTTTGGCAGGGGCTGGGGTAAAGAATCTGGAGCGGAGCAGACATCATTGAAAGCATCATCCACCACAGAGAACAGGAGGTATAGCTAAGGGCCTGTGCTGTGGAAGGTGCAGAAAGGTCCTAAGTCTTTTCTGGAGTCTGAAAAATCCTGTTGCTGCCATTGGAACTGCTCTCGCATGGCATGTAAGGTTTCCCAAAGGAGAATTCTTCTGGTGGGGAAGCAGCTGGAATGGATTCTTCAGCATCAGAATCTTCAAAATTGGAGAAAGGAGCCTCTGGCTGGTCAGTTATGTCTGATTCATCAGCAGAATCATCAGAGGAAACTGGCTCAGGGGGCTCTGCCCTAGGTCTCTTCTCAGGGGGCTGAGAGGCCCTGTCTGGGTGAGATTGAGATCCTCTAATTAATGAAATTAAATCTTCTGCCAAAGTAAGCATTTGAGAACTAGAAGAGGGCCTGGTTGTGGGGGGTTTAACAGGCACTGTTTTAGAAGTCTTCGAAGTAGTATTCGGTAGAAGTAATCTCTGGATCCGACCGACCGGCACTTGCGAACAGCTTCTGCTTGGCCACGCGGCAAGAAAGACTGAGGAAAATGGCGTCGGCTGATGCCTTTATACCCGAAGACCAACAGAGATGACGTCGGGTGAAGTGCGACATCAGCGAGCGGACCGGACTTTGGAATCCGGCCGACTGAAGGGCTGCCTGACGACAGGACAACCCAGTTGTTATGACTGCAGATGCATCCATGAAGGACATCAGCTTATTTCCCTTCAAATTACTCCCCCTTCATCACCTAAAAAGCCAAAAGTTTTAGAATGGGCCACTAAAGTAGGCAAAGCGTAAACAATAAAACAGGAAGTACAGTTGTGTACCTACCATAAATGTAGATGTTCGAGTGTATTCACTGTTGCAGTCATTGCATTTGGGTTATCCTGCTGGCAGGCTACCCACAGTCGGCCTTAATTCCAAAGTCCTGGTCCGGCGTCGGTTGCTGTCGCCTCTTCCCTGACGTCAGTGCGCCATGGGTATATAAGATGCAGCCGACGACATTTTCTTCAGTTTTTCTTGCCCCAGATGTCAGGTGCCCCCAAGAAGGTAGGCAATACACATTGCTTATAAAAAACATACACTAAAATAAACAATACCTTCATCTACAAGCAAATATACCACATAAGTTGTATAGGATAGAGAAGTATAGATAAGTCCCAGCAAAGAAAGGGGGATGGTGGGTGGGTAACCTGGACTGCAACAGTGAATACACTCGAACATTTACATTTATGGTAGGTACACAACTGCACTATGTTCATCGTGTTTCACTGTTGCAGTCATTACGCTTGGGTTGAATCCCAAAGCTGAGGTTGGGCAGCTGGGTCTAAATAGGATTAGGAGTTGCTATGAGGCCCTGCAGAACTGCAGTGGCAAAGCCTGCTCTGGATTTAGAGTAAAGAGGTAAGTGGTAGTGCTTGGTAAAGGTGTGCACTGAACTCCCAAGTTGCAGCCTCCAAAATTTCCTTGGTTGGTACTCCTCTGACAAAGGCTGCTGAAGTGGCTGCTGCCCTGGTAGAATGTGGCCTAATATTCTTAGGCACTGACTTGCCATGCTGTGCATAGCAGAAACGAATACAGTGGCCTACCCATTTTGAAATAGTCTGCTTTTAAATAGCTTTTCCTTGTGATCCTGCAGCATATGCTACAAACAGTTGCTCAGTTCCTCTGAAAGCTTTTGTTTTGTCCAAGTAGAAGCGTAGCTGCCTGTGTATGTCCAAAGAGTGCAGAAGTCTCTCCCCTTTATTCTGGAAATTTGGATAAAATGTTGGCAAATGAATGGTTTGGTTAAGAGCCACACTGGATACTACCTTTGGCATAAATGTTGAGTTTGTCCTTAGAGAAACCCTGACCGGATGAAAAATGATAAAAGGTTCCACTGCCATTAATGCCTGTAACTCTGAGACTCTTCTTGCTGAAGTTATTGCTAGGAGCAGAGCAGTGTTCCATGATAAGAACTTTATATCATAGGTTCATAGGTTGGTACTAGGCTATCAGCCCTAGGGCCTATACAAGCCTAGCCATAACAATTCCCTGGCTATTTCTTCCCACACTATTTACTTCCCTGGACCCCTGTCTAGCAGGGCGACTGACGTGATCCCCGGGGTGAATTTCCTTTCTCCCATCCAATCGTCAATGTTCCTTTTGAAGAGGACCGAAGAGGCACTCTGCTTGACATGTATGGGCAATCTATTCCAGAGTCTGGGGGGCCTCTGGGTCAGGAACCTATCCCTCCAGCATGTTTTGTTTATTGTGATGACAAGGTTTAGATCCCTGGAGCGTGTGGCTCTGAGGGATTGGGATTTCTTTAAGTGTAGCATGTCCAACAGCTCTGGGTTTGACATGGCCTTGTATGTTAAGCAAAGATCGCCTCTGAGTAGACGATATGCAACAGAGTATAGCTGGAGTTTTTTAAGGCGGTCAGCGTAGGGCCTTTGCTTTAGGCCTGTGATTCTTTTAGTGAGGTATTTCTGTGGCCTTTCCAGTTGTTGCAGATGTCTTGAGAGGTACATACCAAACGGGGCATTGTATTCTATAATGGGTCTAATGAGGGATGAGTACAGTGGGACAATGACCTCCTTTTTTCTGGATGAAAAGCCTTTAGTGATGAGGTGTGCCACACAGAAGGATTTCCTGACTGTTGTGGCGATGTGGTTATCGAAGGTGAGACCACTGTCCACCTGTGTCCCTAAGTCTCTTATCAAACTTTCGGTGTTTAGTGTACTGCCACCTATATGGTAATTCACGGATACATGTTTTTCCCAAAGGGATAACTATACATTTCTTGGCATTGAGCTTGAGCCCATGGCTCTGGCACCAAGCATCTGTTTCTGTAAGGCCCTTTTGTAGAGTATCCACATCATTTGGGGATTCAATAATGGCTCCCAGTTTGCAGTCATCTGCAAACTTTGTTATCCAGAGTCCCATAGTGTTGGCCTGTACTTCAGAGAAGTAGATGCCAAACAAGAGCGGTCCCAGGACTGAACCCTGAGGTACTCCACTTGTCACTTGTCTGGAGCTGGATTTGGAGTCGGCTACTTTTACAGTGTGGGTTCTATCAGTAAGCCAGTTAGCAACCCATTGGGTGACGTAGGGATTAATGCCCAGCTTAGTAAGTTTATCTATGATTCCAGAGTGGGGGATGGTGTCAAAGGCCTTGGCAAGGTCTAGATAGGCTGTGGGGACCACCTTACCCTTGTCCATGGCTCTGGAGACTGATTCGAAGAAGTCAATCAAGTTCAGGAGACAAGATCGGCCCTTCACGAACCCAAACTGGGTGGGGTCCAGTGTTTGAAGGTTGCCAATGTCTTTGTTTATATAATATCAGCTGTATTGGCTGGTTAAAAAGGAGGCAGTGGGAGCTTTTCCAAGACAAAGTTGAGGTCCCATGTAAGTATCGGTGCTCTCCTTGGGGGTCTTATGTTTTTTGCCCCTCTGAGGTACTGTCTTAGCAGTGGATGTGAGAAAATAGGAGGTTCCGTATTGTAATGAGCTGAAATGGCAGAGGCATGGATCTTAATTGATGAGAAGGATAGGGCTTTGTCCAGCATCTCAGTTAGGTATTGTAAAATCTGAGGAATGTTTGGAACAAGTGGTTCAAGTCCTTGTGCCTGGTTCCAAGCACAGAATATCTTCCATTTTTCTGCATAAGATTTCCTGGTGCTAGGCCTCCTGGCTTCCAAAATGACATCCATAACAGCTTTAAAGAGAGGTGTGTTCTGAGTGGCTATGTTATCTGCCATGCAGCCAGATTTAAGGTTCTGAGTTGGCTGTGCAGGATCTGATTGTTTTGTTGAGTCAGAAGATGAGGAATTTGAGGTAAAGTCCAGGCTGGGCCGTGAGACAAGCTCTTTAGGATTGGGTACCAGTGCTGGCGTGGCCAGTCCAGGGCAATCAGAATCATTTTTGGCTTCTCTTGTCTGACTTTTAGGAGCACCTTGGGAAAGAAAGGCAGTGGTGGCAAGGCATAAACTGTTAGGGTTTTCCAGCTGAATGACAGAGCATTCACTTTCCATGCTTGTGAGTGATAAGTCCTTGTGCAGAATCTCTGTAGTTGGCAGTTGTGAGGGGAGGCAAAAAGATCTATGTCTGGGCATCCCCATTTCCTTGTTATCATGCTGAAGACCTGTGGATTTAGTTTCCATTTGTGAGGGTCCATGAGGTTTCTGCTTAGTTTGTCTGCCAGTGTATTTTTCTTTCCTGGCAGAAATTGTGCCTGCAGATGTACTTGATAGGTCAGTGCTGTGTTCCACAAAGTCATGGCTTGCCTGCAGAGGGGGTAGGAATGTGTGCCCCCTTGCTTGTTTATGTACCACATAACTGTAGTATGGTCCGTCTTTAGTAATAGTTGTCCTGGATGTAGCAGATCCTTGAAGGCTGTCAGGGCATTCTGTGCAGCTAGCATCTCTTTTTGATTGATGTGAAGATGCATTTGGTCTGCGGGCCACGTGCCCTGAATACATTTTCCTGCCATGTGTGCCCCCCCAGGCATAATCCGAAGCATCTGTTGTTAGTGTCTGCCTGGCTGTGGGTAAAGTGTAAGGCTGTCCCTTGTTGTGGTGACAGGCCAGTGCCCACCATCGAAACTCCTGCTGCAGGCAGAGAATAAGAGTTATTATTGTTTCCAGGCTGTGGCAATGTTGAGTCCAAACCCTTTTTAGATACCATTGTAGCTTTCCTCATATGCAGTCTTGCATATGGAATTAGCAGGATGCAGGATGCCATGAAGCCCAAAGCCTGCAGAATTTTTCTTGCAGGTAGCTGGGTCTTTGTTGCCATCATCTGAAAGTAATTAGTCAGTTGCCTTTGCTTGTCTGGCATGAGATAAGCTATCTGGGCATCTGTATTTAAGCTTGCACCCAGGAATATTATCTCTTGAGAGGGCACTAGTTTTGATTTCTTTTCGTTTACTGTGTACCCTAGGCAAATTAGTAATCTTTTTACAAACGCCAGATGCTGTAGCAGAATGTCATTGCTCTCTGCTTGAATAAGGCAGTCGTCCAAGTAGGGATATTTTTGAATTGCTTTTTGTCTGCAAAATGTAATTACTGGTGCCAGGCATTTTGTGAAGACCCTGGGCGCAGTAGATAAGCCAAAGGGCAGTGCAGAGAATTGGTAATGCATTGAGCCAGCTATGAATCTGAGGTATCTTCTGCAAGATTGTCTGATTGGGACATGCAGGTATGCCTCTTTGAGGTCCAAAGTAACTAGCCAAGCCTTCTTGCCCAGCATGGGTAGAAGTTGCTGCAGTGTCAACATTTTGAATTTTGGAACATCCAGGAAAGTATTTAGAATTGACAGGTCCAATATTGGTCTGCAGGCATTGTCCTTTCTGGGTACCAAGAAAAGTCTTGAGTAAAATCCTTGTCCATGTTCTTGCTGTGGTACTTTTTGAATAGCTCTCATGTCCATGAGAGCAGAAATTTGTTTTTGTGCCTCTGCCCATTGATTTTTGGCAGGTCTGGCATACCTTTTGACCTTGGTAGGGTGTGAAAGTGGAACCTGTAACCCTGAGAAACAATATTCAGCACCCATTTGTCCTGGGTGATCATGTGCCAATTTTGTGAGAAAAGTGCTAGTTTTCCCCCTAAGGGTGCTGCCAAAAGGTAAGCGCTTGGCATTTGTAGAGGGAAGTCACTGGGACTGTTTCCTGCAAGGTTGTGATTTGTCTTTTCCGCCTTTGGGAGCTGAAGCACCCCATTGTTTAGGTCTGTATGAGCCTTGGAGCTAAGATCTGCCTCTTGGGCGTCTGTTATCTGCCTCTTTGTGGCCTGTCTGACACTGGAAAGGACCAATTTTTTAGAAGGCCAGTTCCTGCTAAATCTAGGTGGCTGAACCTGTAAGAAATCCTTTACTGTCTGCATTGATTTTGCTTTATCCTCCATTTTCTTTAACACCTCTTCTGCCTTAACACCAAACAAAGTATCATGTTGTAATGGAGCATCCAATAATTTTGCTTTAACATGATCAGGTAAACTTTGTTCTTTTAACCAAGCATGCCTTCGAATGACAGAACCTGTAACTGCGGCTCTGCAAGAAGCCTCCAATGAATCAAAACCACATTGCAAAGTATGCTTTCCCACTTGTTCAGCTGCACGCAATAAATCTTACATTTCCTTATTGTCAGGGCATTCTGAGCTTGTAAGCATTTTCTGTTTTAGCAAAGACATTAGGTATTGTTGATATTTAAGCATGTGAAACTGTCAGTTTAAAGCCCTTACAGCTAAAGTAGCAGAAGTGTAAACTTTTTTCCCCCATCTATCCAGTACTCTAGAATCCCTATCTGAGGGAACAGGGTTTTTTTGCAGTGGAAGCCTTGACCCCTTTGGGACCCTGAGAAATTGTTTCTGGGTCAGCAGCAGGGTTTTTATAAAGAAATTTATGAGAGTCTGGGACCCTGTGGTACCTATCTGGCTTGACTGGTGCAGGGGGGAAAGAATCAGGAGACAAACTGGATTCAGAAAAAACATCAACAATATCTAGTACAGGGGGGATAGCAAGGGGCCTGTGCTGAGGCAGTAAAAGAAAGTCTCTGAGCCTTTTCTTAGATTCTGAATAATCCTGGCTCCCCCAATGGAAAAGCTCCCTCATGGTGTGCAAGGTTTCCCCAAAAGAATAATCCTCAGGAGGAGAGGCTGAAGGGATAGATTCTTCAGCATCAGAGTCCTCATAGGGAGGAAGAGAATATCCCTGTTCTGAAGAGGAATCAGGGGAAATAGAAACCTGGTCGGAGGAGTCATAGTCAGTGTCTTGCCTAGGCCTTTTATCAGGAAGGGGATGGGAACCCCTGATCAAAGTAATTAGGTCCTCGGCCATTTTAAGCATCTGTTTCTTTGGCATGGATGACTGTCCAGGAGAATGCTGTACTTGTTTCTTTGTCTTTAATGGTGTTTTAGACTTTGCCTTGACTGCTGAAGTGGACTTGATAGTAAGCTGTGCAGGTCTGAAAACACCCTCAGAAGCCGATGCCTGCTCAGCGGCTCCAGACCCATCTGAGGGAATAGTTTCCGTAGGCCCAATACCTTGGGTTTCCAGAGGCCCAGTTGTCTCCACGTGGGAGTCGGAGGCAGCCTGTGGCTCTGAGGTAGTGGGTGTCAGGGGCTGCGAAAGCGCTTCACTGAGAACCGGCGACTGGCCTAGAAGAGGCTTTGTCGTCGGTTTTGGACCTCGGATGCCTGTCCTTTTCTTTGTCCTTGCGTTTTTTATGAATTCCGATCGTCGGTTGTTCCGACGGCATTATGTAGTTAAACCTTCGGCCAAAGTAATGTAAAGCAAAATCAAACCGACGCTTAATAGTGCATTGGTTGAATCTAGCACAAAACCGACAACTAGCAACGTCGTGGTCAGGGCCTAGGCAAAGAATACAGTAAGACTAAAAATCCTTATGAGGTATTTGCTTCCCATAAGAAATACAATTGTTAACTTTTACTGACATCGGTCTGGAGCAAGAAAAAGTTTCCCCAATGGGATACTTAGCTTTATTGAAGACTTCGGATCTGAAATTCAATTTCGAAAATCTCAGGAGTCGGCAGACCAGCACTTGTGAACTGCTTTTGCTTCGGGCACCGCGCGGCAAGAAAGACTGAAGAAAATGGCGTCTGCTGCATCTTATATACCCCTGGCGCACTAACGTCAGGGAAAAGGCGACTGCAACCGACGCCGGATCAGGACTTTGGAATACAGGCCAACTGCGGGTAGCCTGCCAGCAGGATAACCCAAGTGTAATGACTGCAACAGTGAAACACGATGAACATCTGGGAATCTCGGACCCTTGCTAGCAAACCATACATAATAATGATTACAGAAACAAACCTTAAAAATCTTCTATGTCCTGCTTCCTTCTTGTATAAAATAAAACTACTAACAACCATAGTATGCAGACAGGGGCCTAGAGTTCACAAATCTAGTAAAGTTCCCTTTCAAAAGACTGTGAACCTGCAGAGGAAAACATCTTAGGGAAACCATCTAAAAGCTAACTGAGACAAAGTTATCACTTCTGGGGACTAAGACATAAAAGGACCTGAAAAAACAAAAAAATCCTTTCATAAAATGTTTCACTAGTCAAGAGACACTACAAAGCCCAATGCCAACACATGCAACGATCTCCTATGAAACCTTCTTATCACCACTACTCCCTGGGAATCAAAGTCAATCACCACCCTTCCCAACTCTCACTGACCGTTTACCTGGGTCTATACTGAATTAGCAAACTCTTAGAAAAGCGAGCGCTAACTCATCGACCCCTTTTAAGTGAAAGCTTACAATCCCAAACACCCGGAACAGCGATTTGTTTTACAGGGCAAAAAAAAAAATCGCTGGGCTGGTTTTGGGAGTTCGCCATTTCCTCCATTGTGGTGCAATCTTGGAGTTGGTAAACTTAAGTAGGGGGGGTTGTGGGGGCTTCATTATATAATGTTTTATTTTTTTTATTTTTTTTTTTGTGGACCAGCGATTTTTTTCCCTGGGGAAAAAAATCACTGTTCCGGGTGTTCGAGATTTTAAGCTTTCGCTTAAAAAATGGTCGGTGAATTAGCATTTGCTTTTCTAAGCATTCGCTAATTCAATATAGACCCATTTACCTGTTCCTGTTAGCTTCACAGCTTCAAAAACGCACCATATCAGAGCAGCTTCAATAAATATGTTATACAGTGGATATAAAAAGTGTACACACCCCTGTTAAAATGCCAGGATTTTGTGATATAAAAAACTGAGACCACAGTAAATCATTTCAAAACTTTTCCCACCTTTAATGTGACCTATAACCTGTTCAATTCAATCGAAAAACAAATCTGTTAGGGGAAAAAATACAAAAAATAAAAAGCTTACAATACGCTGGTGTGCACACTCTTAAACTAATACTTTGTTGAAGCACCTTTTGATTTAATTACAGAATTCAGTCTTCTTGGGTACACACCTGCCATCAATTAAAGAGACTCTGATTAACCCCAAATGAAGTTCAGCTGTCCTAGTAGGATTTTCTTGACATTTACTCATTTGCCTGCTACAGCAAAAGCCATGGTTCACAGAGAGCTTACAAAGCATCAAAGGGATCTCATTGTTGAAAGGTATTAGTCAAGAGGAGGGTACCAAAAAATTTCCACAGCATTGGATATACCATGGAACACAGTGAAGACAGTCATCAAAAGTGGAGAAAATATGGGACAACAGTGACGTTGCAAAGAACTGGCCCTCCCTCCAAAATTGATGAAAAGCCAAGACGAAAACTGGTCAGGGAGGCTGCCAAGAGATCTAATGCAACACTGAAGGAGCTGCAGGAATTTCTGGCAAGTACTGGTTGTGTATTACACGTGATAATCTCCCATATTCTCCATATGTCTGGACTAGGGGGTAGGATTGCAAGACGGAAGCTTTTTCTTGCACAGAAAAATATCCAGGCCTGGCTAAAATTTGCAAAACAATACATCGTCTCCCAAAAGCATGTGGGAAAATGTGTTATGGTCTGATGAGACCAGGGTTGAACTTTTTGGCCACAATTCCAAAAGGTACGTTTGGCGCAAAAACAACACTTCATATCACCAAAAAGTACAGTTTTGTACCTATCATAAATGTAGATGTTCGAAGATCCACATTGCTGCAGTCCTTACACTTGGGTAGTCCGCTGTCCTCGGTCGGCCCGAATATCAAAGTATAAGGCTGACGTCGGTCAAGGCGCATTTGACTGACATCAGGACGTCAGGGTACAAATGCGCATGACCGACGTCATATCCTCAGTCTTTTCTTGCCCCAGATGTCAGAAGACCCTAAAAATAAAAGGTCAAAACCAAAAGACAGCAAACTAACAACCAACCACCCTTGCACTAATTACATGTACAATATATACAATATACACAATATTTACAACCCAACCCACACAACCACCTCTAACTACAGAGTGGAAGGAGGGGGGGTAAATTGGACTGCAGCAATGTGGATCTTGAACATCTACATTTATGGTAGGTACAAAACTGTACTATGTTCTTCATCTCACATTGCTGCAGTCCTTACACTTGGGTAGAATCCCAAAGCAGAGGAAAGGGAGGATGGCCAAACTACAAGGAAGCAGGAGCTGCCAAAATGCCCTGCAAAACAGCAGTGGCAAAACCAGCCCTGGATTTAGAGTAAAGTGGTAGGTGATAATGCCTAGAGAAAGTATGCACTGAACTCCAAGTAGCTGCCTCCAAAATATCCCTGGTTGCCACTCCCCTCAAAAAGGCTGTCGAAGTGGCAGTAGCCCTAGTGGAATGAGGCCTAATCCCAGCCGGAATCTCCTTGCCATGATGGGAATAACAGAAAGCAATGCAAAACCCAATCCACTTAGAAATAGTTTGTTTTGACACAGGCTTGCCCTGAGAACTCAAAGCAAAAGAAACAAACAACTGTTGAGACTGCCTGAACCCTTTAGTTCTGTCCAAATAATATCGCAACTGCCTGTGTACATCTAAAGTGTGCAAAATCTTTTCCCCTTTATTTTGGGGATTTGCATAAAAAGTAGGCAAATGAATAGTTTGGTTTAAAGCCACACTAGAAACCACCTTAGGCATAAAGGAAGGATTAGTACGTAAAGATACCCTATCCTTATGGAAAATCAAGAAAGGCTCCACCGCCATAAGGGCCTGCAATTCAGAAACCCTTCTTGCAGAGGTAATGGCCAACAAAAAGGCAGTCTTCCATGATAAAAATTTCAACTCAGAAGTAGCCGCAGGCTCAAAAGGTTGTAGAGTGAGTTTCTCCAACACAAAATTGAGATCCCAAGAAGGAGTAGGAGCTCTCATGGGGGTCTTATATTCTTTGCCCCTCTAAGAAATTGCTTGAACAAAGGATGAGAAAACAATGGAGGGTCAACATTCATAGTGAGCTGAAATTGCTGCAGCATGAACCTTAATAGAAGAGAAGGACAAACCTTTGTCCAGTAACTCAGTAAGATATTGAAGAGCCACACTTAAATTAGGCTCAGAAACATCAAAATCCTTTGCTGCACTCCAAAACAAAAATCTCTTCCATTTATCTGCGTACACTTTCCTTGTACTAGGCCTTCTAGCTTCCAAAATCACATTCAAAACTTGTTGTGGAAGTTGAGACCCTCTATGGTTCAAAACAGAATATGCCAGGCTGTTAGGTGAAGAGAGTGAAGTTTGACATTGAGCAAATGGCTGTCCTCCTGTGACAACAGGTGTGGAATCGAAGGCAAAGGCCATGGAGGCTTCCGTACCAGACTTCTCAGTAATGGGTACCAGTGCTGTCGAGGCCAATCTGGAGCTATTAAAATCATCCTTGGCTTGTCCTGTCTGACCTTTAGAAGTATCTTTGGGAGGAGAGGCAGAGGTGGAAAGGCATACACATGAAGATTGCTCCAATTGAAAGAAAGAGCATCCACTTTCCAAGCTGTGGGATGAAACCTTTTGTGCAAAACTTTGGCAGCTGATGGTTTAGTGGAGAAGCGAACAGATCTATGTCTGGAGTTCCCCATGACACTGTCAATTTCTGAAATACATGAGGATCCAATTTCCACTCGTGGGGATCCATAATTGTCTGCTCAACACATCTGCTAAGGAGTTCTGTGCTCCTGGCAGAAACCTTGCCTGAAGATTGAGCTGTAAACTGAGAGCAGTCTCCCACAAAATCATTGCTTGCCTGCATAGAGGATAAGAATGTGTTCCGCCTTGCTTGTTGATGTACCACATGACAGTTGTGTTGTCTGTTAGAATCAACACCTGCCCTGGAAGAAGTAAATCCTTGAAAGCTATTAATGCAAACTGGACTGCTAACATCTCCTTCAGGTTGATATGTAGATGTTGCAGTCTGGCAGGCCACTTGTCTTGTATCCACTTTCCATTTAGATGAGCTCCCCAAGCTTTGTCTGAGGCATCTGTCGTTAAAATCTGACTCGCCTCTGGCGGGTCACAGAGAGTCCCTTGTTTAGGTGACATTCCTGAGCCCACCACAAAAATTCCTTTTGAATGCAAGGTATTATTTGAATGACAGTGTCCAGATCCTGGCAGTGCTGTGTCCACACATTTTTGAGATACCATTGCAGCCTCCTCATATGCAGTTTGGCATTGGGAAGCACCAGAATACAAGATGCCATGAACCCTAAGGCTTGAAGGACTGTCCTTGCAGTCAGCCCGGACTGATGAGATAGTTGATGGAAGTAAAGGGAAAGATTCTTTTGTTTGTCC
This sequence comes from Protopterus annectens, assembly GCF_019279795.1. Classification (NCBI taxonomy): domain Eukaryota; kingdom Metazoa; phylum Chordata; order Ceratodontiformes; family Protopteridae; genus Protopterus; species Protopterus annectens. The sequence goes on from NC_056735.1 coordinate 1,229,981,379, forward strand.
GGGGTTAAAAAGGCCATCTGGGATGCTGTATTCAGTCTTACACCCAGAAAGCACATGTCCTGAGAGGGTACTAGACTGGACTTTATTTCGTTCACAGAATACCCCAGGCATCTTAGCACTGCTATCACATATTCCAAATGATGAAGAAGCTCTTCCCTTCCTTGCGCCAGAATCAGGCAGTCGTCCAAATAAGGATAGATCTGTATTCCTTTTAGCCTGAAGAAAGCTATCACTGGAGCCAGAACTTTCGTGAACACTCTGGGCAGTAGATAAGCCAAAGGGCAATGCAGAGAACTGATAGTGAGAAGTCCCAGCTCAACGCAGATACTTCCTGCAACTTATTCTGATAGGAACATGAAGGTAAGCCTCCTTGAGATCCAAAGTTACCATCCAATGATCTTTGCCCAGCAGAGGTAAAAGCTGTTGTAACGTCAACATTTTGAACTTGGGAATGTCCAGATAAGTGTTGAGGATAGATAAATCCAAAATTGGTCTCCACGTGTTCCCCTTCTTTGGTACTAGGAACAGGCGAGAATAAAATCCTAGGCCCACTTCTGGCATAGGGACCGGCTGTATGGCCCCTAGTTGAAGTAACAGAGAAATTTGCTTGTGAGCCTCTATTCTTTGTTGAGGAGGAACGTCTGGCATGCCTCTGAAAGGAGGCAAGGTATGGAAATAAAACCTGTAACCTCGGTGTATGATATCCAATACCCATTTGTCTTGGGTAATTAAACTCCAATTTTCTTTGAAAAGTGCCAACCTTCCTCCCAAAGGTGCTGCCAGACAAGAAGGCTCTGGCAGCTGAAAAGGTAGGTCATTGGGTCTGTTTACGAAAGGACTGACCCTGCCCTCACCAGAAGACTGTGCAGGAGAACTCCCTGTTCTAGGCCTGAAAGAGCCCTGAGCTCTGCCCCTACCACGTCTAGATCTACCCCTAGACTGGGAATCATAAGAAGGATCGTCCACCCTTTAGCAGGCCAATTTCTACTAAACTTCGGAGGCTGAACCTGCAAAAAATCTTTAACAGTCTGCATAGACTTAGCCTTGTCCTCCATTTTCTTTAAAACTGCCTCAACAGGAGAACCAAACAACACATCAGATTGTAAAGGAGCATCTAAAATCCTTGTTTTAACATGGTCAGACAAATTTTGATCCCTCAGCCAGGCGTGCCTGCGAAGAACTGACCCAGTGGCAGCCACCCTAGAAGAGGCCTGTACAGCATCAAAACCACATTGCAAAGAATGTTTCCCACCTGTTCAGAAACATGTACTAAATCTTGTAACTCTTTACAATCAATACCTTCCGCCAGAGCATCAACCTTAGACTTCAACTGTGAAAGGAGATAGTTTTGGTATTTTAACATGTGAAACTGGCAATTCAAAGCCCTCATAGCCAGAGTGGAAGAAGTATAAACTTTCTTTCCCCATCTATCCAAGGCCCTGGCTTCTTTATCTGCAGGAACCGGATTCTTGACAACAGAAGCCTTAACACCTTTAGGCCCCTGGCTAACAGTTTCTGGGTCTGCCCTAGGACTCTTAAAAAGATACTTATGAGCTTCAGGCACCCTGTAATACCTATCCGGTTTAACAGGAGCAGGAGGCAAAGAATCAGGATTAAGAGAAGCCTCTGAAAAAACATCTTCCACTACATCCAAAACAGGAGGAATAGCCAAAGGCCTATGCTGGGGTAAAAACAAAAATTCCCTAAGCCTTTTCCTGGAATCAGAGAAGTCCTGACCTTCCCACTTAAAATGCTCCCTCATGGAATGAAGAGTTTCTGAAAAAGAAAAATCCTCAGGAGGAGAAGCAGAAGGAGTAGAATCATCCACATCAGAATCAGAATAAGGAGAGTACTCCTGCAAGTCTTCAGCCGAAGACTCTGAAACATCCGAAGCCTGCTCAAAACTCCTAGCTCAGGCTCCACCCTAGGTCTCTTATCAGGAGGGGCAAAGAACCCTAATCAAAGAAATCAAATCTTCTGCCATTTTAAGCATATGCTTCTTGGGCACAGTTCCAGAAGAACTAGGGGTGACACCAACTGAAGCTAAACCTGGCCTGCCTCTAGGAGAAGCCTTAGAAACAGAAGGAGAGGGCCTAACCACCCTAGGCAGGAGGGAGTATAGTAACCTGAGAAGCCCCATCACCCTGACCTGCCTCCTGAGAGGCCACATCCTGCAATAACAAGGTCTCTCCCTGGGATCCCAAAGAAACCTCGGTGGAACCACCGGCTCCACCGACACCTCAAAGAACCGGCGTCCAGTGCGGACGGTTCTTCTAGCCTAGGCTTAACTGCTTTGTCCTTGCGCTTCTTGAGAAGAAGCGGGCGCCGGAGCATCCGACGGCATTTTATAATTGCACCGCTTCCCGAAGACTAACCTGGCACAATCTAATCTCCTCTTTATAGTGCGCTTATTAAATCTAGCACAAGAGCGACACCCAACAACGTCGTGCTCAGGCCCTAAACAAGGAATACACAAAGTATGATAATCTCTATGCGGTATCTGTTTCCCACAAGAAATGCAGTTATTCACTTTTTCTGACATCCGTTTAACCACTGAGGCAAGAAAAAAACAAAATATTCCCCAACGGGGTACTTAGCCAACTTTGACTCGGTCTGAAACTCCGGAATCGAAAAATTTCAGAACGCCAACCGGCACTTGCAATAATGCTTCTGCATCGGACCATGCGGCAAAAAAGACTGAGGATATGACGTCGGTCATGCGCATTTGTACCCTGACGTCCTGATGTCAGTCAAATGCGCCTTGACCGACGTCAGCCTTATACTTTGATATTCGGGCCGACCGAGGACAGCGGACTACCCAAGTGTAAGGACTGCAGCAATGTGAGATGAAGAACATCAACACCATCCCCACAGTGAAGCGTGGTGGTGATGGTATGCTTTGGGGTTGCTTTTCTTCAGCCGGAACTGGGGCTTTAGTCAAGGTGGAAGGAATTATGAACAGTTCCAAATACCAGTCACCTTTGGCCCAAAACCTTCAGGCATCTGCTAGAAAGCTGAAGATGAAGAGGAATTTCACCTTTCAACATGACAATGACCCCAAGCATTCATCCAAATCAACAAAAGAATGGCTTCACCAGAAGAAATTTAAAGTTTTGGAATAGCCCAGCCAGAGCCCAGACCTAAATCCAATAGAAAATCTATGGGGTGACCTGAAAAGGGCTGTGCACAAGAGATACCCTCTCAATCTGACAGATTTGGAGTGCTTTTGCAAGGAAGAGTTGACAAATATTGCCAAGTCAAGATGTGCCATGCTGACAGACTCCTACCTAAGAAGACTGAATGCTGTAATTAAATCAAAAGCTGCTTCAACAAAGTATTAGTTTAAAGGTGTGCACACGTATGCAACCAGCATATTGTATATTAGTTATTTTTTTTATATTTTTTCCCCTAACAGATGTTTGTTTTTCAATTACAGGTCACATTAAAGGTTGGAAAAGTTTTGAAATGATTTACTGTGGTCTCATTTATTATCAGAAAAACCTGGCACTTTAACAGGGGTGTGTACACTTTTTATATCCACTGTAACTGATGATAGATGACATACTAAATATATTTTATTATAATGATCGGTTGGCAGTCTAACAACCTAACAAATATATTACTAATATTTGACAGCAATACCACAATACTAAAATGAATTCCACATTAGACAAATACAACATACCTGCTGATCACCACTGCAGTTAAAAAACTGATCCAGGATGAAAAATGTGAAAAAAGTAGAAAACTGCTAATAAGCTAGAACATTTACATGCTAACTCATTAAAAAGATGAGTAAAGTTAAAATGAAAAATGCTACATTCTTGTCTCTAATAAAAAAACAATGTTAAGACTTCACAGCCAAAACTTTGAAAAGTACTAAAAGTGATGTCTCATTCTGACAAGAAAAACATTTCAACCCCAGGAATGAATATAATTTTTGAACTGTTCGAGAGTAGTGTCAATCAGTAACCCAGCTCAACCAACCACAAGTGAATCCTCACTGGGACCAAAACAACCATAATACCTTTAACTACTACCCAAAGCAACGTAATCTAGCTTCATCCCATCTCCCCACCTACTTTAGAGGAATAACCTTCAAGACAATATGGAAAAAAAAAAGGCTGAAAAAACTAACAGGGCTGTATAATCCTGCACAATTTGTACCTAGTGCTTCCAGGAAAGTACAGCTGTATAAGTAAACTTCTCGTAACAGTAGATACTTGAATGATCACTTTTGCAGTAGCCTTAGCTATAAAGGGTTGTTTCCTGCACAGAATTAAGGTAAAAAATACCTTCATGCAGCAACACAGTCCAGCAGAGTAGAACAATCTCCTTTATTGCAAAAATAAAGCCACATACATGGAAGACTACATAATCAAGGTCTTGCCTCCTCGAACAAAACAAATTCATTTTCATTTTTTATATTATTATTGCTTCTATGCAGAATATTTGTTTGTATCTACTAAACTGTAGCCCCTGAACAATTAAAACAGAACACTTGTGTATTATTCTGGTTTCTAAGAATCTACAGACTTGTCTGTGCATTTCCAATTTATGCACAAGTTCCAACTTGCACTCTGGCAATAATCATGTTGGCAGTATCCACGCTGCCAGGAGAAGGAAACTAAAGGCAGGGTCAGCCTGTCAGATTCCAAAAAGAGAAAAGTGTGTGTGCGTAAAACTAATAACACATTATATATATATATATATATATATATATATATATATATATATATATATACACACACACACACACACACACACATATATATATATATATATATACACACACACACACACACACACACATATATATACAAACAACACAAGAGTCACCAGAGCAAGTAAAAATGCAAACAAGCAGGCAAGCTGAAGGGCAGGAGTCACAATTTGTATAAAATCCACCAAGTTTATTTTACAACTGGTAAGTGCTTTCACAAATAAATTTGCTTCATCAGACCTAACTGATCAAATGAGGTCATTTCCTTTTATACTCAATTAAATTCAAACTAACCAATCATACATGTACACATTTAAAGATGTACTTACACATTTAAAATATACCCAGAAATGTATTAAAAAACATTGTAAAAATACATAACTCAAATAAAATCTACATTATTTCCCAAGTCTCCTACTTCTCAGTTTTGCTGTAATAGCTATATGGTCATTTAGCCCCTTACCCAAACGGGCTCTAAGCCTAACAATCCATGTAAGTTCCTTTGTCTCGGTTCTATGGGATACATCGCCCAACCTCTCATCATCATATATTAACTCTAACACTCAAAATCTAAACTGATGACTATCATCATTCTCAATAGTGTGCTTTGCTAAGGCACTATACATACGCCTTCGTCTATAACAACACATATGGTCGCAAATTCGTTCACAAAGGCATCTATTCGTCTTCCCAATATAAAAGGAAGAACAGATAATACACTGGGCTAAATATATAAGATTTTTACTATTACAGTCAGCATTGATGTCAAAATTATATACTTTATTAGTATTGGGGTGCTTAAACTCTATACCTTCATGTATAAAGGTACAGAAATTACAGCTTCCACATTTAGTGGTCCACATGCCCATACCAGATCTCATTTCATGTGTTTCACTTTTGGGATAGCGTAACCTTCTTTTCAGATTCTTAGTATTTTTAAAAGAAATATAGGGTCTTTCCCCCACTATTTGATCGTCTGTACGTAGTATATTCCAATTTCGTTGTAAAATATTCCTGATCATAGCATGATCTCTAGTATAGCAGAAAATAAAAGGTGTCTTATTCACTGTCCTATTCACCATATGGCTGGCTATATTGGGCTCGGAAAGATACGGCCTAGCCCTAGTTTTCCTCATCTTATGTACTTCACAAGATATATTATTGACTTCACTTCTGTCATAGCCTCTGTTAACAAAATCAGATGTAATATGTTCAATGTCCTCATGCAGATGACTATCTCTGTCAGTTAACCTCGAACAACGCATAATTTGGTCCTTGACAATGTTATTAAAAACGTGTGCTGGATTCATACTAGTCCAATGTAAATAGGACGGACGATGACACACTTTAATATATCTATCTGTATGCAAAGAGCCACTTTCATCAATACTAATCAAAATATCCAGGAAATAAATGAGTCTTACAGCATTCACCAGTAAATCTCAAAAACTCACTGCTGCTATTCAGATGCTCAACAAATCTCTCTAGTTCACATCTGCTACCTTTCCAAAATAGACAGAGGTCATCCACAAACCTCCTATATAATACTAGATGTTTCTCCGCTAGAGGGTAAAAAATCAAGTTATTCGTCTCCCATTCAGCCATCACCATGTTGGCGTAGCTATTAGCACAAGGAGTGCCCATAGCTATGCCCAACAACTGATGGTAATATTTCCCATTAAATAGGAACTCACTGTTACATAGCACAATACAGAGTAGCTCACATAATAAATAAATATGCTCTCTAGTATATACACTACACCTTGTCAAAAAACTCCTAACTATACAAATTTCCATATTATTAGGAATAACGGTAAATAATGAGGTAACATATGTCGCCAATAAAATACCTTTCGCATCTTTCTTTACATCATTATTAAACATGTAAAGCTCTTGAAGCATCTGTTTAGTGTCACGTAAAATGTAGGGATGATGCTCAAGTATAGGTCTTAACTGTTTCTCAATATAAATATTAAGTGGCTCAGTAAGCCACCCCCCACTGGCCACTATCGGCCTAAAAGGAGGTCTTTGAGGATCTTTATGGACTTTAGGAAGTCCTTGCAAAGTTGGTATTAATGGTTTCTCAACAATAAAGTAAGTAAATAAATCTTTAGCAATAATCCCCTGGTTTGCAAGTTCTAACAAGTTGTTAGTCACTTTCATAGTAATTTCATAGATATCGTTTAACTTAATTTCATGAAATACATCTTTATCACCCAACATGACAAGAATAGAATCATAATAAAACATACTATCCATAAAGTACAGTTGTGTACACACTTACCATAAATGTAGATGTTCGAGTGTATTCACTGTTGCAGTCATTACATTTGGGTAATCTGCTGGCAGGTTGCCCTCAGTCGGCCTGAATTCCAAAGTCTTGGGTCCTGCGTCGGTTGCTGTCGCCCCTTCCCTGACATCAGGTCGTCAGGGGTATAAAAGATGCAGCCGACGCCATTTTCTTTCAGTTTTTCTTGCCCCAGATGTCAGGTGCCCACAAAAGGGTAGGCTAGATATATATATATAAAACATACATGCACCAAAATAAACTTTACCTTCATCTACAAGCAAATACACCACATAGGTTGTATAGATCAGAGAAGTAAAGATACGTTCCAGCAGGAATAAGGGGGATGGCGGGTGGGTAACCTGGACTGCAACAGTGAATACACTCGAACATCTACATTTATGGTAAGTGTACACAACTGTACTATGTTCTTCGTGTTTCACTGTTGCAGTCATTACATTTGGGAAGAATCCCAAAGCTATGGTTGGGAGGCTGGAGCTAAACAGCATTAGGTGCGGCTATAAGGCTCTGCAGCACTGCAGTGGAAAAGCCTGCCCTGGGCTTAGAGTGGACAGGCAAATGATAATGCTTTGTAAAGGTGTGAACAGTACTCCCAAGTAGCAGCCTCTAGAATGTCTTGGTTGATACTCCTCCGAGAAAGGCTGCTGAATTAGCTGCAGCTCTGGTGGAATGAGACCTAATGCCCTTGGGCACAGGTTTACCATGGTTAAGTAGCAGAAACTAATGCAGTGGGTTATCCACTTTGAAATTATCTGCTTTGTAATAGCCTTTCCTTCTGATCCTGCAGCATATGCCACTAGTAATTGCTCAGTTTTTCTTAGAGCTTAAGTCCTGCTCAAGTAGAATCTTAGCTGCCTGTGTACGTCCAAGGAATGCAGAATTCTCTCCCCCTTGTTCTGTAGCTTTGGATAAAAGGTTGGCAGATGAATTGTTTGGTTAAAAGCCACACTGGAAACCACCTTAGGCATAAAAGTAGGATTTGTCCTCAGAGACACCCTGTCTGGGTAAAATATGATAAAAGGCTCTAGAGCCATGAGGGCCTGTAGCTCTGATACTCTTCTTGCTGAAGTAATTGCTAGTAGCAGAGCTGTTTTCCATGATAAGAACTTTATATCAGCGGTAGCAGCTGGTTCAAATGGAGGCAGGGTGAGCTTTTCCAACACATAATTGAGGTCCCATGCAGGAAATGGTGATCTTCTAGGAGGCCTTAAAATTTTGGCTCCTCTAAGATACTGCTTTAGTAAAGGATGAGAAAAGATTGGTGGCTCTGTACTGTAATGAGCCAAAATGGCAGAGGCATGGACTTTAACTGATGATAAAGATAGGCCTTTGTCAAGCATCTCAGTTAAGTATTGTAATATCTGAGAGATATCTGGTTCTGCTGTATCAGTTCCTTGTGCTTGATTCCAAGCACAGAATCTCTTCCATTTGTCAGCATAAGATTTTCTAGTACTTGGCCTTCTGGCTTCCAAAATGACATCCATCACAGCTTTACTAAGAGGTGTTGCTTGTATAACTACATGATCAGCCATGCTGCCAGGTTCGGTGTCTGTAGTTGATTGTGCAGGATCTGATTGTTTTGCTGGGACAGTAGTTGAGGTTTTTGAGGTAAGGTCCAAGCTGGGTATTGAAACAAGTTCCTTAGGATTGGGTACCAGTACTGGCGGAGCCAGTCCAGGGCAATTAGTATCATCTTTGGTTTCTCTTGTCTGACTTTAAGGAGGACCTTGGGGAAAAGAGGCAGGGGAGGAAAGGCGTATACTGATAGGTTTTTCCAACTGAAGGATAGGGCGTCCACTTTCCATGCTTGTCTGTGATAAGTCCTTGTGCAGAAAATTTTCAATTGATAATTTTGAGGAGAGGCAAATAGATCTATGTCTGGGATCCCCCATTTCTCTGTTATCATGCTAAAGACTTGTGGATTTAGTTTCCACTCGTGAGGATCCATAAGGTTTCTGCTTAAATCGTCTGCCAGTGTATTTTGTTTTCCTGGCAGGAATTGAGCTTGAAGATGTATTTGGTAGGTCAAAGCTGTGCCTCACAGTGCCATGACTAATCTGCAAAGGGGGTATTTGTGTGCCCCCTTGCTTGTTTATATACCACATGACCGTGGTGTTGTCCGTCTTTATCAGTAGTTGCCCTGGATGAAGCAAGTCCTTGAAGGCTGTTAGGGAATTCTGAACAGCTAGCATCTCTTTCTGGTTGATATGTAGATGCATTTGTTTTGGGGTCCATATGCCCTGAATGCATCTTCCTGCCATGTGGGTCCCCCAGGCATAATCCGATGCATCTGTTAAGGTTTGGCTGGCAGGTGGGAGAGTGAAGGCCTGTCCCATGTTTTGGTGACATGCCTTTGCCCACCATATTTAGCAGCTTCCCTGCCCCCCGTGGAGGTGGTTACTGACTTGAAACTGTAGTTTTATTGGCCACTAGTGGTCATTTCCATAACTCCTTCATCTTCCTCTCTTAAAACCCAGTTGCCTCGTGGTTTGGGCATCTTTTCAGGCTTGTTGGCTGTTGGTGAAGCACCCTCCAAGAGGAAAAAACGCTGAGAGAAGAAGGGAGCCACTTTTGAGATTTTAAGTATTTTTTCTCTGTTTATTTGCTAAGTTTTTCTGCATAGCTGCCTAGCTTGAGCATTTTCTGGCTTGTTAAACTTGATTTCTGTATTAGTAGCTGTATTTAGAGCACAACCAAAAGCTGTTTGCTGAAATTCCTGTTTGCACTTAATTTTAAATCGTTTTTTCTTAAAACTTGCATATTTTCTGTCCTTGACCTAGCACTCTTTGTGGGGTCATTTACTGCACTGTTATAACTTGATATTACTTGTGAACCTCTGCTATCTCTGTAAAAACAAAACAAAAAAATCTTGCTTTTTCCCACTTTTCTGAGTTAAAAAGTTCAGTTACAGGCTTGCTGTTCCTGAACTGTTTGAAAGTTTCTGTGAGGCCATTTTGCTTGGGCTGGAGGAGGGTCTCTCTGTTGATCAGTGGCAGTGACTAACATTGAGCAGCTTCCCTGCCCCCCGTGGAGGTGGTTACTGACTTGAAACTGTAGTTTTATTGGCCACTAGGGGTCATTTCCATAACTCCTTCATCTTCCTCTCTTAAAACCCAGTTGCCTCGTGGTTTGGGCGTCTTTTCAGGTTTGTTGGCTGTTGGTGAAGCACCCTCCAAGAGGAAAAAGCTGAGAGAAGAAGGGAGCCACTTTTGAGATTTTAAGTATTTTTTCTCTGTTTACTTGCTAAGTTTTTCTGCATAGCTGCCTAGCTTGAGCATTTTCTGGCTTGTTAAACTTGATTTCTGTATTAGTAGCTGTATTTAGAGCACAACCAAAAGCTGTTTGCTGAAATTCCTGTTTGCACTTAATTTTAAATCGTTTTTTCTTAAAACTTGCATATTTTCTGTCCTTGACCTAGCACTCTTGTGTGGGGTCATTTACTGCACTGTTATAACTTGATATTACTTGTGAACCTCTGCTATCTCTGTAAAAACAAAACAAAAAAAAATCTTGCTTTTTCCCACTTTTCTGAGTTAAAAAGTTCAGTTACAGGCTTGCTGTTCCTGAACTGTTTGAAAGTTTCTGTGAGGCCATTTTGCTTGGGCTGGAGGAGGGTCTCTCTGTTGATCAGTGGCAGTGACTAACATTGAGCAGCTTCCCTGCCCCCGTAGAGGTGGTTACTGACTTGAAACTGTAGTTTTATTTTCCCTTTTGGGTCTATTCCTGCTTCTTTCCAGCCCCTGCTATCAAGCACGCGGTTTAACGTGCTTTTAGCTGAGTTGCCACTAGAGCAGCATCGGGCAGCGCCGTTAATCAAGGTTAAACTCTTTCTGGCTCCAGAAAGTCTGTTCTTCAATTTTTCCCTTAGAACTGCTCTGTTAGGAACCTAAACAGTTTACACCTACACTAAAAGTGCAGCACTTGTTCCAAATAGCTTTTTCTTCTCAAAACGCTCAGCACTTGTCTTATAAGCATTCTCTTTGCAGGTCAAGCACTCCTATATTATACAAATCTCTCACTAGCAAAACCCCCCAGGAGTGCCCACTTCCTGCTAAGCCCACTACTTTTCTGTCTCATACCAACTCATAATTCTTTCTAGCATGTCAAAGGGTCAGATGCTGGCGTCCTCTCCTGCCCAGTTGGTGAATCTGGGAATTCTGAGACAATGTTACAATTGTCTCATGTACACGGACAACCCTCTCCTCCTCCCACGTAACACTAACACTTGTGAGAGATGCAGCTATTTAGCCAGACTGGAGGCTGAGCTCTCTCAACTCAGGACTGGCAAGACCAGGCAGGAGGAGAAGGCAACTACACACACCACAATACCAGTCTCACATAACTCAACCACACCACTGAATCAAACACATAAACACACTAAGACATACTCGGAGGCTCTGAGTAAAAATTTACCTAAACAGCAGAGGCCTCCAAAGCAGACACCCAAGCAACTGCAAACTCAATACACCACACAAACAACACATAAACAACAAAATCAGTGTGCAAAGCAGTCACTGCCCTTAAGGCCAAATACAACACCAAACATACTTGTCATAGGTGACTCCATAGTCAGACACACTGACGTCCCGCTCATCAGACTGAGTAAGGAGAAGGTCACAGTAAGCTGCCTGTCGGGCGCTAGAATCCGCCACATAACACAAGCACTCAGGTCTCTCAACAGCAGGTACAAGCACGACTCAGTCATTGTCTACGCTGGTGTCAACGACCTGAGACGCCTCCTTGGACTACATGAAAGAGACATTGAGGAGCTCTCTGATTATGTAGCCCAGGCAGGTATTACCCTGACCTTGAGCAGTATCCTACCTTCACCTAGAATGATGCCACAATACAGTGATAAGATGATCAGCTTTAATAATTGGCTTAAATTCTGGTGTCATTCAAAGGGGATCCAATGTCTGTCTGCCTGGGATGACATGCTGGACAAGCCACGCTGCTTCGCAAGGGACGGCTTGCACCTGTTACCCCTGGGATTCCGGATATTGGCAAAGGCTCTTGCCACCCCCATAGTGCCTTTTTTAGGCAAGGCTCAAATTCTAAACCTACCACCCTAGAACACAAAAAGTAAAAACTAAGGGTAATGCTGCTCAATGCCAGAAGTCTCAATCTCAAGATGCACGACTCGAGGCCCTTCTCAGTATGGAGAACATTGATGTCTGTGCTGTGACAGAAACCTGGTTCAAGGCTCCTGAGAGCACCCCAGCACTAGCAGGTTTCACCTCATATCATGCGTTCCGGCCCCAAAATCCAGACAACACCAAGAAAGGAGGGGGGGGGGTGTCCATATTCATAAAGGACACCCACACCTCAAGGTTGGTGGCAACGCACGATGCATCGGAGACCATCCAGGTGCAATTAACCATAGGCAAGACTGCCCTGCAATTTGTAGCATGTTACAGGCCACCCTCTCAAACTCAGGAACCTCACATGGCCTTCCTGAAAACAATGGAGGGGATAAATGTATCTCCAAACACCATCATACTAGGTGACTTCAACTACCCTAATATAGACTGGGAACATTACTCAAGCCCAAACCCTCTAGCCCAAAGGTTCCTGGAGTTCATAAACTCAAATGCCATGGAACAACTAGTCACCATCCCCACAAGAGGAGAAAACATACTTGATCTCATCATCACGAACATGGGATCAAAATGTTCAACACCGGAAGTACACCCCTCACTGGTGAGATCAGATCATAAACTAATCTCGCTGGAGGTCCTCATCCCGCCCCCACCTGAAATAAAAAAGACCACAGTGAAAAACTTCTAAAAAGCCGACTTCACACTTCTAAAAACTAATGTGGTCTCCTTTAAGGCCCCTGAGCCAGTGGTAAACATTACTCAAACCGCTGAATCACTTACAAATGCCTTCTACCAGCACCTACAGGACTGCATGGATCAGGCAATCCCAAACAAAACTAAGACTCTTTGTACCAAAGGCAAGCGTCCAGTCTGGTGGACCCCAGCCATAAACAAGCTCTACAACAAAAGGAGGAAGCTACTACAAGATAGAGCAAAATCCTTGAAAGGTAAGACACCTTAGATCATTATAAGTAAAAAACTAAGAGCTCTCATAAAATCATCCAAGGCAAATTTTGAGAGAAAAATCACCAAGGACTCAAAAGACAATCATAAGGCCTTCTTTAGCTATGTTAGAAACCTAGGAGGAAACTCCCAGATATGCTCAGAATTAGTTCAAAATGATGTGAAGATTACTGAACCTACACACATTGCCAACATACTGGCTGACAGGTTCAGTGCAAACTTCTCCCCTCCCCAAAGGAGAGATATCTATACCAGAGGATTGTAGCCCCCAAACATCTCCAACACCCAGGTGAGAACTGCTCTCTCCAAAGCAAAAACACAGCATCCATGGGACCGGATGGTGTCCCGGCTGTGTGCTCCACGAACTCAATGAGGAATTAAACCCGCAGTTAGGACAGCTGTTTAATCTTAGCCTCACCTCAGGATACGTGCCAAGGAGTGGCGCCTGACTGTGGTCCCACTTCACAAGGGCGGTGCCTCCACCGACCCTGGAAATTACCGTCCCATTAGCTTGACAAGCCTTATCTGCAAAGCCATGGAGAGGATCATAATGGAACTCATAAATAAAGACATAGGGAACTTGCAGACTTTGGATCCAACCCAGTTTGGCTTTGTCAAAGGCAGATCATGCCTTTTAAACTTGGTTGACTTTTTCGAGACAGTCACCAAGGCCATTGATGAGGGAAAGGCAGTCCATACAGCCTACCTTGACCTGGCGAAGGCCTTCGACACAATACCCCACTCAGGTATCATCGAAAAACTCATCAGCTTGAATGTAAACCCATACATCACAAGATGGGTTGCAAACTGGCTAAGTGACAGAACCCACAGGGTCAGAGTTGCTGGAGCCATGTCAGACTCAAAGCCTGTCAAGTGGTGTCCCACAGGGATCAGTCCTGGGTCCACTCTTGTTCGGCATCTACTTTTCTGAAGTACAAGCAAACACAGGAGGGTTATGGCTGACAAAGTTTGCAGATGACTGCAAACTGGGCGCCATAGTCGAAAACACATCTGACAAAGATATCCTTCAGAAGGGCCTCACAGAAACGGATAACTGGTGCCAGAGCCATGGCCTAAAGTTAAATGCCAAGAAATGCATAGTCATACCCTTCGGGAAAAACAAGGTTACCCCTAGCTACCATATAGGTGGCAATCCACTGAGCACAGAAGAAGTCATCAGGGATCTGGGGACCCAGGTTGACAGTAGCCTTTCGTTTGACACTCATGTTGCTAAAGTAGTTAGGAAAACCTTCTACATTGCCCACCTGATCATGAAGGGATTCACATCTAGATCAAGGGAGGTCATCGTCCCCTGTACTCATCACTCATTAGACCTATGATTGAGTACAATGCCCCATTGAATGTATCTGACCCGACACCTGCAGCAGCTGAAGGCCCCAAAAGTTCCTCACCAAAAGGATAAAGGGTCTCAAAATATGTCTTATGCTGCCCGACTGAAAGAACTCCAGCTCTATTCAGTCTCATACCGCTTGCTCAGAGGTGACCTGTGCCTGACATATAAGGCCATGTCAAACCCTGATTTGATGAATATGCTTCACCTCAAAAATCTAGATCCCTCAGAACCACAAGGGGGAGACTTAAACCTTGACACGGTTATTAATAGAGCGTGCTGGAGGGACAGATTCATCACCCAGAGACTCCCTATGCTGTGGAACAAAATCCCGGTACATGTGAGGCAGAGCACCTCGCTGGCCTTGTTCAAGAGGAATCTTGACCAATGGATGGGGGATCGCAGATATACCCCAGGGATTACTTCAGTGTCACTGCTTGACAGAGGCACAGCAAAATAATAGGCATAGTTTTATTCAAACTAAAGGGGTGGCGAAAGCCAAATAACTATGGGCTAGGCTTATAAATGCCCTTGGGCAGATAGCCTAGTACGAACCTATGAACCTATAGAAACTCCTGTTGTAGGCAGGGAATGAAAGGAATCATTGCTTCTAGACTGTGAGAATGCTGACTCCATAAACTTTTCAGGTACCACTAAAGTTTCCTCATATGCAGTCTTGCATATGGAATCAGTAGGATGCAGGATGCCATGAAGCCCAGAGCCTGCAGAATTTGTCTTGCAGATAACTGGGTTTTTGTTGCCATTAGTTTGAAGTACTATTGCTTGCCCTATCTCTATACTAATAAATAGATCCATCAATGAAGGAACAGTCCCTGATATCTGGAAAGTATCCCACACCATCCCACTACACAAAGGGGGTAACTCTATTGATCTATCCAACTATCGTCCCATTGCCTTATTATCCCCTCTTGCCAAACTTTTAGAAAAATGTATCCACAAACAATTCCTAAACCATCTTATCCATAACAACCTACTTTCTCACTGTCAACATGGCTTTAGACCATCCCACAGTACCACCACTGCTCTGCTTTCCTTCACAAACACCATTAACACTAACCGCAATTCAAACAGCCTTTCTTCTGCTCTATTTATTGACTTATCCAAAGCCTTTGACATGGTGAACCACAAAATGCTTCTACATATTCTCAAGTCTCTCTCACTTGATCCTAATAGTATAACTTGGTTTAAATCTTACCTCGAAAACCGTCAACAAGCTGTAATCTGGAACAACTCACTATCTGACCACCTTCCTATTTCCCTAGGTGTCCCACAAGGATCAATCTTGGGTCCTCTTCTTTTTTCCATCTTCATCAATGACCTCCAAACTGCTATCCCTTTCTCTATATGCATCCAATATGCAGATGACGCCACTATTATCTGCACAGCTACCTCTCAGGCTGAACTTCAGTCCCTTACACAAAAAGCCTTTAACACAGTTGAACAATGGTTCTCCCAACGCTGCCTACTACTCAACCCAAAGAAAACAAAACTTCTTCTCTTCTCACCAACACGAAACCCATCCCCCCTACAGTTCTCTCTTACCTCAAACAATAATATCAGTATCACTCCAGATACCTCCACAAAACTACTTGGTATTACAATTGACAATAAACTCAATTTTGAAAATCACATTAACTCTACTATAAAAACTGTGAACAAAAAAATAGGAACCCTATATAGAATAAAACCATTTCTTACCCCAGCATCACCCTAGCCAGGACCCACCTAATCTCTACTCTACTCTATGCATGTCCCATCTACACCAACCTGTCAAAAAAAAACCTAAATATACTAGCTACATCCTGCAACAACATAGCTAGATTTGCAACCGGATCTCCTTTTAGGACCCATCACTGCACTAACCTAAAACAACTTGGCTGGCTTGAACTTCCTAATCAGATCAAACTACAACAACTTATTATAACCCACAAAACCCTGTACCAACCTACCAAAACTCCTATACTCACTAGCCTCATTACCCTGTACTACAACCTGAAACATCTACGCTCCTCTAATAAACTACTGATAAAAAGGACTATACCCAATAACTCTGCTGGAGATTGCTTATTCGCCAACTCTGTTGGGAAACACTGGAACACTCTACCCGCTGATATTACATCCCTGACTTCTCCTCCTCTCTTCAAGAAAAATATCAAACTGTACCTTAATAATAAATAGCTCTGCCCATGTATAAACCCAGACTAGCCTGCTCATCTGTCTCCTATCTCTCTTTTTCTCTCCCCTTCTCTACCCAACTACCTCAATAATAATTGGCTCTACCCCTGTAGAAACCCAGACTAGCCTGCTCATCTGTCTCCTATCTCACCTTCCCTCTCCCCTTCTCTACCCAACTCCCCAATAGCTTGTTTTTCCTAAGTTCCACAACTATACATTAAGACATGGAACTTACCCGTGTACAGCACTCACTCATATTAACTTTCTCTCCTCTCTTCTTAGGTATTTTTCTCTCACCACTCCTTCTTAAAACAACTTCTAAAGCTGTTAGAAAACTATGGACTCCTCTACTCATCCTGTTCTATCTTTGACATCTGTCCTATCTTTACTTCACAGCTATCTCTCTTTATCCTTTCTTTTATAATTCGTCACCTTCATAATATTTAACTGTACAAAAAAAAAATTTTTGACCATTTTGTTTTTTCATAATTGCTACTCGTGCTTATTGTTTCTTATAACCTTATACAGCCTGTTATTATGAACTATGTATGTTCTATGTATAATAACCTGGAGCTTTTCTCCCCGGGCCTCTACTGAAAAAGGACATATATCCAGTTAGACTAGCCTGGTCAACAAATGTAAAATAAAAAAAAATAAGTAAGTAGTCAGTTGCCTTTGCTTGTCTGGCGTGAGGTAAGCCATCTGGGCAGTTGTATTCAAGCTTGCACCCAGGAATGTTATCTTTTGACAGGGTACCAGTTGTGATTTATTTTTGTTTATTGTGTATCCTAGGCATGTTAGAAGCCTTTTCACAAACACCAGGTGTCGAAGGAGAGTGTCCTTGTTCTCTGCTTGAATGAGACAGTCATCCAAGTAAGGATATATTTGTATACTTTTTTGTCTGCAAAATGCAATTACTGGTGCCAGGCACTTTGTAAAGACCCTGGGCGCAGTAGGTAAGCAAAAGGGCAATGCAGAGAATTGGTAATGCATTAAGCCAGCCTTGAATCTGGGGTACCTTCTGCATAACTGTCTTATTGGGACATGCAGGTATGCCGCTTTTAGGTCTAAAGTCACCAGCCAAGCATTTTTGCCCAGCATGGGCAGAAGCTGCTGCAAAGTCAGCATTTTGAATTTTGGAATGTCCAGGTATGTGTTAAAAATCGATAAAGCCAGTATTGGCCGCCAGGCCTTGTCCTTTCTGTGTACCAAGAACAGTCTTGAGTAAAAACCTTGTCCTTTTTCCTGTTCTGGTACTGGCTGAATGGCCCCCATATCCATGAGGGACGTAACCTGTTTCTGTGCCTTTGCCCATTGATTTTTTGACAGATCTGGCCAACCATTTGCCATTGGCAGAGTGTGGAAATGAAATCTGTATCCCTCTGATACGATGTTTAGTACCCACTTGTCCTGCGTTATTAACTGCCAATTTTGAGCAAAAAGTGCTAATTTTCCCCCTATGGGTGCTGCCAAAAGATAAGTGCTTGGTGTAGGCAGAGGGAAGTCATTGGGATTGCTTTCTGTAGGTTTGCGCTTTATCTCCTCCAGATTTGGAGGTGGAAGCGTCCCATTGCTTTGACCTGTATGAATCTTGCGCCTGGTATCTGGAACTCTTTGGGCGTCTGGATTTGCCCCTTTGAGCTCTGTCTGACACAGGAAAGGACCAGTATTTTTGTAGGTCAGTGTCATCGTGGTGGCTGCACTTGTAAGAAGTCTTTAACAGTTTGCATAGACTAAGCTTCATCTTCCATTTTCTTTAAAACCTCTTCTGCCTTAATACCAAACAGAGAATCATGCTGTAAAGGTGCATCTAGCAATTTAGCTTTAACATGATCATCCAAATTCTGTTCCTTTAACCAGGCATGCCTCCTAATCATAGATCCAGTAACTGCGGCCCTGCAGGAGGCCGCTAAGGAATCAAAACCACATTGCAAAGTATGCTTTCCAACTTGTTCAGCTGCATGCACTAATTCCTGCAATTCTTTATTTTCTGCACATTCTGAAATCAACATAATTTTCTGTTTCAGCAGTCCCATAACATGTTGTTGGTACTTAAGCATATGAAATTGACAGTTTAAGGCCCTGATTGCCAAGGTTGCAGATGTATAAACCTTTTTTCCCCATCTGTCCAGTGCCCTTGAATCTCTGTCAGAGGGGGTAGGATTTTTTGCTATTGAGGACTTAACTCCTTTTGGACCCTGTGAAATAGTTTCAGGATAAGCAGCAGGGTTTCTAAATAAAAATGTATGTGAGTTAGGGACTCTGTAATATCTGTCAGGCTTAATGGGAGCCGGAGATAAGGAGTCAGGGGTCAAGCTCGAGTCCGAAAACACATCATCCACAATGTCTAAAAAGTACAGTTTTGTACCTACCATAAATGTAGATGTTCGAGGATTCCCTTGCTGCAGTCCTGACAATTGCGTCATTTCCTCAGTCTTTTCTTGCCCCAGATGTCAGAAGACCCAAAAGACAAGTCCCAAAACAACCTGCACCAAAAACATGTACAATATATACAGTAATATATATACAAAAATATAAGCATGTAAACTCACCTACACAACCACCCTGAAACACAGAGGGAAGGAGGGAGGTAAATTGGACTGCAGCAAGGGAATCCTAACATCTACATTTATGGTAGGTACAAAACTGTACTATGTTCTTCCTTCCCTTGCTGCAGTCCTGACAATTGGGTAGAATCCCAAAGCAGAGGTAAGGGAGGCTGGCAAATTATAAAGTAGCAGGAGCTGACAACATGCCTTGTAAAACAGCTGTGGCAAAACCAGCTCTAGTCTTAGAGTATATAGGCAGGTGATAATGCCTAGAGAAAGTATGCACTGAACTCCAAGTAGCTGCCTCCAGAATATCCTTAGTTGCCACCCCGCTTAGAAATGCTGTTGAAGTGGCAGTAGCCCTAGTGGAATGAGGCCTAATGCCAGCTGGAACCTCTTTGCCATGATGGGAATAACAAAATGCAATGCAAAAGCCAATCCACCTAGAAATAGTTTGTTTTGACACAGGCTTACCCTGTGAACTTAAAGCAAAAGAAACAAGTAACTGCTGAGACTGCCTAAAATCTTTAGTCCTGCTCAAATAGTAACGCAGAATTGCCTGTGTACATCTAAAGTGTGCAAAATCTTCTCCCTTTATTTTGAGGATCTGCAAAAACGAGGGCAAATGAATAGTTTGGTTTAAAGCCACACTAGAAACCACCTTAGGCATAAAGGAAGGATTAGTACGTAATGATACCCTGTCCTTATGGAAAATCAAGAAGGGCTCTACTGCCATAAGGGCCTGCAACTCAGACACCCTTCTTGCAGAAGTAATAGCCAACAGAAAAGCAGTCTTCCATGACAAATATTTCAATTCAGCAGTAGCTGCAGGCTCAAAAGGTTGTAGAGTAAGTTTTTCCAACACAAAATTGAGATCCCAAGCAGGAGTAGGAGCTCACGTGGGGGTCTTATATTCTTTGCCCTCTAAGAAACTGCTTGAACAAAGGATCAAACAAAGGTGGGTCACAATCATAGTGAGCTGAAATTGCATAGCATGAATCTTTATGGAAGAGAAAGACAAACCTTTGTCCAATAATTCAGTAAGATATTGAAGAGCCACACTCAAATTAGGCTCTGAAATCTCCAAATTCTTTGCTGTACTCCAAAATAAAAATCTCTTCCATTTTTCTGGTATACTCTCCTAGTACTAGGCCTTCTAGCTTCCATAATCACATTTAAAACTTGTTGAGGAAGCTGAGACCTACCATGCTTCAACACAGAATATGCCAAGCCGTGAGATGAAGAGATTGAAGTTTGACATTGAGCAGATGGTCCTTCTGAGATAACAGATGAGGAATCAGAGGTAAAAGGCCATGGAGGCTTCTTTACAAGACTCCTTAGAAGTGGGTACCAGTGTTGCCGAGGCCAATCTGGAGCTATCAAAATCATCCTTGGCCTGTCCTGTCTGACCTTTAGTAATACCTTTGGAAGAAGAGGCAGAGGTGGAAAGGCATAGACATGAAGGTTTTTCCAACTGAAAGACAGAGCATCCACTTTCCAAGCTGTGTGATGAAACCCCTTTGTGCAATACTTTGGCAGCTGGTGGTTTAGTGGAGAAGCGAACAGATCTATGTCTGGAGTTCCCCATGACACTGTCAATGTCTGAAATACATGAAGATCCAGTTTCCAGTGGGGATCCATGATTTGTCTGCTTAATACATCTGCTAGGGAGTTCTGTGCTCCTGGCAGAAACCTTGCCTGAAGAGTCAGTTGCAGGCTTAACGCAGTCTCCCATAAATTCATTGCTTGCCTGGATAGAGGATAAGAATGTGTTCCTTGCTTGTTGATGTACCACATGACAGTTGTGTTGTCTGTCAGAATCAACACCTGCCCTGGAAGAAGTAACTCCTTGAACGCCTTCAATGCAAACTGGACTGCCAACATCTCCTTCATGTTGATATGTAGATGCTGTAGTCTGGCAGGCCACTTGTCTTGTATCCACTTTCCATTTAGATGAGCTCCCCAAGCAGTGTCCGAGGCATCTGTCGTTAAAATCTGACTCGCCTCTGGCCGGGTCACAGAGAGTCCCTTGTTTAGGTGACATTCCTGAGCCCACCACAAGAATTCCTTTTGAAGACAAGGTATTATTTGAATGACAGTGTCCAAATCTTGGCAGTGCTGTGTCCATACATTTTTGAGATACCATTGCAGCTTCCTCATATGCAGTTTGGCATTGGGAAGCACCAGAATACAAGATGCCATGAACCCTAATGCTTGAAGGACTGTCCTTGCAGTCAGCACGGACTGATGAGATAGTTGATGGAAGTAAAGTGACAGACTCTTTTGTTTGTCCGGGGTAAAAAGGCCATCTGGGCTGCTGTATTCAGTCTCACACCCAGAAAGCACATGTCTTGAGAGGGTACTAGACTGGACTTTATTTCGTTCACAGAATACCCTAGGCATCTTAGCACTGCTATGACATATTCCAGGTGCTGTAGAAGGTGTTCCTTTTCTTGAGCCAGAATCAGGCAGTCGTCCAAGTAAGGATAAATTTGAATGCCTTGAAGCCTGAAGTAAGCTATCACTGGAGCCAGAACCTTTGTGAATACTCTGGGCGCAGTAGATAAGCCAAAGGGCAATGCAGAGAACTGATAATGAAAATCTCCAGTTGAAAAATACTTTCTGCAACTTAGCCTTATGGGCACATGAAGGTAAGCTTCCTTGAGATCCAAAGTTACCATCCAGTGATCCTTGCCCAGCAGAGGTAACAGTTGCTGTAACGTCAACATCTTGAACTTGGGAATGTCTAGATAAGTGTTGAGGATAGATAAATCCAAAATTGGTCTCCACGTGTTTCCCTTCTTTGGTACTAGGAACAGGCGAGAATAAAATCCGAAGCCCCTTTCTGACACAGGGACTGGCTGAATAGCCCCTATCTGGAGTAACTGAAAAACTTGCTTGTGAGCCTCTTTCCTTTGTGGAGGAGGAACATCTGGCATGCCTTTGAAAGGGGGCATTGTGTGGAAATAAAATCTGTACCCGTGATGAATGATATCCAGCACCCATCTGTCTTGAGTGATTAAATCCCAATTTTCTTTGAAAAGAGACAATCTTCCTCCCAAAGGAGCTGCCAGACGAGAGTCCACTGGCAGCTGAAAAGGCAGGTCATTGGTTCTGCTTACGAAAGGACTGACCCCTGCCCTCACCAGAAGTCTGAGCAGGTGAACTGTCTGATCTAGGCCTAAACGAACCTTGAGCCCTGCCCCTACCACGTCTAGACCTACCCCTAGACTGGGAACCATAAGCAGGATATGTCCACCCCTTAGCAGGCCAATTTCTACTAAACTTGAGGCTGCACCTGCAAAAATCTTTAACAGTCTGCATAGACTTAGCTTTGTCCTCCATTTTCTTTAAAACTGCTTCCACAGGCGGTCCAAACAACACATCAGACTGTAAAGGAGCATCCAAAATCCTGGTCTTAACATGCTCAGCTAAATTCTGATCCTTCAACCATGCATGCCTGCGAAGAACAGAACTAGTAGCAGCCACCCTCGAGGAGGCCTGAACAGCATCAAAACCACACTGCAAAGAATGCTTACCCACTTGTTCAGACACATGAACCAAATCCAGCAATTCTTTACACTCAATACCTTCCGCCAAAGCATCCACCTTAGATTTCAATTGTGAAAGGAGATAATTCTGATATTTCAGCATATGAAATTGACAATTCAACGCCTCATGGCTAGAGTGGAAGAAGTATATACTTTCTTACCCCACCTATCCAAAGCCCTTGCCTCTTTATCAGAGGGTACAGGATTTTAACCACAGAAGCTTTAACACCTTTAGGCCCCTGAGAAACAGTTTCTGGGTCCGCCCTGGGACTCTTAAACAAATACTTATGAGCTTGGCACCCTATAATACCTATCAGGCTTAACAGGAGCAGGAGGCAAGGAATCAGGGTTCAGAGAAGCCTCTGCAAAAACATCCTCCACCACATTCAACACAGGAGGAATAGCTAAGGGCCTATGCTGGGGCAAAACAAGAATTCCCTAAGCCTTTTCTGGAGTCAGAGTAATCTTGGCCTTCCCATTTAAAGTGCTCCCTCATGGAGTGAAGAGTCTCTGAAAATGAAAAATCCTCAGGAGGAGAAGCTGAAGGAGTGGAATCATCCACATCAGAATCAGAATAAGTAGGAAACTCTTGCAAGTCTTCCACAGAAGACTCTGAAGCCTGTGAACACTGTTCAAAACTATCAAACTCCTGTTCCACCCTAGGCCTCTTATCAGGTGGAGGCATAGAACCTCTAATCAGAGTAATCAAATCTTCTGCCATTTTAAGCATATGTTTCTTAGGCACAGAACCGCAAATGCTAGGAGAAGCCCCTACAGAAGCTGAACTTGGCCTTCCTCTAAAAGAAGCTTTGACAACAGAAGGAGAGGCCCTAACTACCTTGGGAAGAGAGGGAAGAACAGTTACCTGAGAAGCCCCCTCAGCCTGGCCTACCTCCTGAGAGGGCACATCCTGTAACAGTAAAGTATCTGCCTGAGACTCCATAGAGACTCCTGGCAAAACCTCTGGCTCCCTGAGCCTTCTAAAGGACCGATGTCCGGGACTGCGGTTCCTCACCCCTAGACTTCACTGTTTTGTCCTTGCGCTTCTAAGAGGAAGCAGGCGGGGAAGCATCCGACGGCATAGTATAATTGCAACGCTTTCCAAACACTAACCTAGCACAATCAAGCCTCCTCTTAATAGTGCGCTTGTTAAATCTAGCACAAGAGCGGCAACCAACAACGCCGTGCTCAGGCCCTAAACAAGGTATACACAATGTATGATAATCCCTATGCGGTATCTGCTTCCCACAAGAAATACAGTTATTCACTTTTTCTGACATCCGGTTAAATACTGAGGCAAGAAAAACCAAAATGTTCTACGGGTTACTTAGCCAACTCTGTATTCGGTCTGAAACTCCGGTTTGGAAAATCTCAGAACGCCAACCTGCACCGCAAAATTGCTTCTGCATCGGACCATGCGGCAAAAGACTGAGGAAATGACGTCGGTCATGCGCATTAGTACCCTGACGTACTGACGTCAGTCTAAGGCGCCATGACCGACGTCAGCCTTATACTCTGGTATTCGGGCCGACTGGGACGCGGACTATACCCAATTGTCAGGACTGCAGCAAGGGAAGACGAAGAACATCAGGGGGAATGGCTAAAGGCCTGTGCTGAGGAAGAAGGAGGAAATCCCTGAGCCTCTTTTTTGATTCTGAGAAGTCTTGACTCTCCCAGTGAAAATGCTCCCTCAAAGTATGCAAGGTTTCTCCAAATGAATAATCTTCAGGAGGAGATGCAGATGGAATAGACTCCTCAGCATCAGAATCCTCATAGGGAGGTATAGATAATTCCTGATCAGAAGAGGAATCAGAAGAAATAGAAACCTGATCTGAAGATTCATAACCAGTGTCTTGCCTAGGCCTCTTATCAGGAGGGGGATGGGTACCCCTAATCAAGGTAATAAGGTCTTTAGCCATTTTGATCATCTGTTTTTTAGGCATAGAGGCCTGTGCACGTGGCTCATACGTTGTTTTTTTAGTTTTAGAAGTTACCTTTGTCTTTGGTTTTGCAGCTTTCGTCGGTTTGATATACAAATGTTGAGGTCTGAATACACCCTCAGAAGCCGGTGCCTGCTCAGTGGCTCCGGACCCATCCGAGGGAGATATATCCGTCGGTCCAATACCTTGAGCATCTTGCGGCATGCCGGACTCCACATGGGTGTCGGTAGAGGCCTGCGACTCGAAAGTAGTGGGTATCAGGGGCTGCGAAAGCACCTCACTGAGTACCGGCAACTGGCTTAGGAGAAGCTTCATTGTCGGTTTTGGATCTCGACTGCTTTTCTCTGTCATTTCTTTGCGTTTTTTATGAACTCCAGTAGTCGGATTACTATCCGACGACATTTCTGTGTAGTTAAATCTGTTTCCAAAATACTCTGATGCAAAAATATACCGACGCTTAATAGTGCGTTGGTTAAATCTAGCACAAAACCGACAGCCAGGCACATTGTGATCAGGGCCTAGGCAAGGAATACAGTATAAATGGAAATCCTTAAGAGGTATTTGCTTCCCACAAGTAATACAATTATTAACTTTTTCTGACATCGGTAAAAAGCAAGAAAAAAGTTTCCCCAACGGGGTACTTCGCTTTAGTGAAGACTTCGGTTCTGAAACTCAAACTCGAATATTTCAGTAGTCGGCCAACCGGCACTTGCGAAATGCTTCTGCTTCGGGGCACCGCGCGGCAAGAAATACTGAAGAAAATGGCACTGGCTGCATGTTTTACACCCCTGAAGACCTGACATCATGGAAGAGAAGACAGCAACCGACACAGGACCCAAGACTTTGGAATTTAGGCCGAATGAGTGCAACCTGCCAGCAGATTACCCAAATGTAATGACTGCAACAGTGAAACATGAAGAACATCAGTACCCTGTCCCCCCTCGTCAGCAGGTCTAATAACATTGCTGGTATCATGTTCTAACACTTCTAGAGCAGATCTCTCATATTCAGTACGGTTATCAGGCATTCTTTTCATACACCTATGCTGTTTATCAAATTACAGAACTCAGCCTCACACACTTTATAGAACATGTCTAGAGTTGAATGAAATTGTGGACTGTATAAACTAGGTTTTTTAAACAACATACCTCTACCTAGGTCAACATTGTCATTCAATGCTTCATTATTAAACATTAATTTAAGTTGCACATTCCTCAATGCTAACAAAATCAATTAAAGTGTCAGCAACGTTAGCAGAAGTAGTAGGAATTAAGGACAACCCTTTATTCAAAACGTTGCGTTCAAATTCAGAAATGTACCTTTTAGAGATGTTCCAAATCAAATCATTTCTCCCACATTGTTCTTATTGTATTGCCATTGTTGAAATTGTTGGGATTCTCTTGCTTCCTCTTGTGGCACCCTCGCTGCTCTGGTGACCCTACTGATTGCTTTCATTTGAATCTGATGGGGAGCGGTAAAAAAGGCTGCCTAATATTAGCCCCATTGTTCTTGGGTCGAACAACAGGTTCCAAACAACTGTTTGAAGTTTTCCTTCCAACTTCAAGATTATTACCCACACCAGTCAATGGTGGAAATCCACCGTCAGCTGAAGGTGTCTCATACACTGAGACGTTTGTATGATTGACAGGAGAACTAACCAACAGTGCGCCTGCACCAGATGCTCGATTAGCATCAGAACAATCCGCCTCCTTGGATGTTCCTATTACAGGAGCAGTGTTCTCAAATCTTGACTGACCATCTGTTTTAGATAAAGTGGAAATCGATGATGAAATAATAGTTCTGTTCCCTCGTCCTTGCCTGGCTACATGCAATGATTGTCCGGAGTTCCCAGTATTCACCTCAGTCCTCTGTGGCCACATAAATACATGACCCAATTGGAAATCTTGTGCGTTTCTCTCTATTTTTTGTTTTTCAGTAGAATGAGCTTACGCTCATATATTTTGACATTATCAAGTGTACCATTAAGGTAGGAGTCAGCATTTTCTGGACCCAGTAGATCTCGCACCAGGGTATAGCACAACTCAACCTCATTTGTAAGTTGTGTCTCAACAGGTAAAAAGTGTTCATTTAGCAGGCGCATGTAGGCAAAACTGGTCTCAAGATTTATTTGTTGCCACTTAGCCAGCAATTCTGGCTGAGATTCTCCATATGTTGGCATTGTAAGCACTCTAAGCCCCTGAGGAATGATTTTAAGAGTATTACAAGCCTCCAAATGTTGTCGCTGTAACTGAAGTCTCTTTAGCTGGTATAGGCAGTCCTCAAACTTCCTAGACAGTTCGCAAAGTTTGTGTGTGTCATTTTGGTTTAGAAACTCATCAGTCACATTCTTAATTGTTGTCTCATGTAATAAAGGATTACTTCTCAAATGTAGCAGCTGGTCTAGGGAACCTCTGAAAGTCCCTGCTGACACCCTTACACTTCCATTACTGGTTCCCTCTACTTAATCTTCAGCCATACCGAATGGTGATATATTAAGTAAAATCCAAACAACACAAGAGTCACCAGAGCAAGTAAAAATTCGAACACGCAAGCAAGCTGTAAGAGCAGGAGTCACAATTTGTATAAAATCCACTAAGTTTATTTTACAAATGGTAAGCGCTTTCACAAATAAATTTGCTTCATCAGACCTAACTGATCAAATGAGGTCATTTCCTTTTATACTCAATTAAATTAATTTTGACAATTTTACACTTCTCCACTCACAATCCCCAATTATTTGATGCTATGAAGCATCACTCAAGTCATACATTTTTTTTTACTTGACAATGGCAACAGTCTTTGAAATAGGACACTTTTTCATGTGCTGTCAGACACTCATCACATGACATTTCTTTCTGTCCCTGACATGCACAATGCTTACACAAACACTTAGCAGATGTGATTTTATGAGCAACAAAAATGTCTACGTTTAGATGGAATAAAAAGCTCAAATACTTTCTGATTTCAACCCCTACTTCAAACAGGTTATCATACATCTGTCCAAAATTTCTCAAAACTCTTTCCTCATTACACTATTCTTCATTATTAAAAGAAAACCCCGTCCAAAAATGCCAGAACTGAACTCATAATGGAAATGTTTAATAAATTGAAAACAAAACACTCGGTTAATCGCTTTTGTCTCTCAAAGACATCATCAAAACTACAAGTGTTACCATAAGATATCTTAAATAACAATAATAATAATAATAATAGAAATATAATACCAGAAAACACTTTAAATGTTTGATATTGGAACAAGTGAAATTGGACACATTTCCTGGGGACTAGATCAATGTTTTATTACAGCGGATAATGTTTTGGCAAACTTTCCCGGCCTAAATGAAAATATTTCTACTATTATTGAGTTGAAAAGGAGGGCTAACAAGATTTAAAGTCATCTTGAATGAATGCTTATATCTATACTTATTTTTAATTTGTTGAGTGTTCGCTTTTAAAATGCTTTACTGTTGTACGGTCATTGAGATTTCCATGGAAAAGTTTTGACTGGCTGATATTTGGGGGTGTGCAATTATCAGCTATTAATTAAGGGATCCTATGACAACACTTGTGATTCTGATGATGTCTTTCAGGGATGAAAGCCCATAACTGAGTGCTTAACAGACTGTTTTATTGTATATTTTATTTTCAATTTATTAAAGTTTTCCATTGCGAGTTCAGTTGTGCCTTTCTGGGACGTAGTTTTGTTTTATTAGTATTTTTTTGCTATGTCCGGTTTCTTGCTTAGTCCGTTTGGTTCTATACTTCATTATAAATTTCTTCTACTGCGTTCAGTCGCAATGTCCTACTCTATACATATATGCAAATTTTGTAATCTGATACTTTTTCTTGA
Source organism: Protopterus annectens (assembly GCF_019279795.1). NCBI lineage: Eukaryota > Metazoa > Chordata > Ceratodontiformes > Protopteridae > Protopterus > Protopterus annectens. The sequence goes on from NC_056735.1 coordinate 1,230,009,909, forward strand.
TTCAAGAAGCTTCACGATTACATTTTACACATGAATAAAATGATACCTAAAAGGATAACAACCATGGCAATTAAAAGATTTCAAAATGTTTCCTTCCCAACCAGAAACAACTTCATTAACTATGCCCACTGAGAGCTGCAAGTCTCTTTTGCATGAGACAACTCCACAACCTTCTGTATAATTTCTGGATGACTGCAAATGGCATAAACGAGCAGCACTCCGTTCCGATGAGACCACATGTGCAACCCTTTGAAGCAAGGGTAAAATAAGTGTGCCACTGTCTTCTGTAGCACCACAATACACATGAATGTCATTTCAGTTGTAATCTGACTTATTGATTCAGAAGTAGCATTGCTTTATATGTCTTAATACTTTACACAGTTTTCTCAATTCCCAAATTGACTTAAATGCTCCATAAGCGGGCATGACTCTTGTTCCAGAAATAGCATCACTCAGATAGTACAGCTGTGTACACTTAACATAAAAGTAGATGTTCGAGTGTATTCACTGTTGCAGTCATTACATTTGGGTAATTTGCTGGCAGGTTGCCCTTAGTCGGCCTGAATAACAAAATCTTGGGTCCTGCGTCGGTTGCTGTCTCCTCTTCCATGACGTCAGGGGTATAAAACATGCAGCCGACACCATTTAATCAGTTTTTCTTGCCCCCGATGTCAGGCGCCCCCCCCCCCAAAATGGGGAGCAGAAATATATATATATATATATATATATATATATATATATATATATATATATATATATATATATATATATATATATAAACTGTAAATATATAAATGCACTTTAGAAACATAAAATTTACCTTCAACTAAAAGCAAATACACCACAAAGGCTTTTGAGTATAGTGAAGGAAAGAAAAGGTATAGAAAGGGGGCTGGTGGGTGGGTAATCCGGACTGCAACAGTGAATACATTCGAACAACTACATTTATGGTAAGTGTACACAATTGTACTATGTTCTTCATGTTTCACTGTTGCAGTCATTACATTTGGGTAGAATCCCAAAGCTATGGAAGGGAAGATGGAACTAAATACCATTAGGAGCAGCTATAAGGCCCTGCAGGACTGCAGTGGCAAAGCCTACCCTGAATTTAGAGAACAGAGGCAAATGATAATGCTTTGTGAACGTATGAACTGAGCTCCAAGTAGCAACTACTAGAATGTCTTTGGTAGGGACCCCTCTGAGAAAAGCTGCTGAAATAAAGACAGCCCTGGTGGAATGGGATCTGATCCCCCTGAGCACAGGTTTACCATGGTGCAAGTAGCAGAAACGAATGCAGTGGCTTATCCGTTTAGAAATTGTCTGCTTTGATATAGCCTTCCCCTCTGATCCTGCAGCAAATGCTACCAGCAGTTGCTCAGACTTTCGTAGAGATTTTGTATTGTTTAAGTAGAATCTTAGTCGTCTGTGTACATCCAATGAATGCAGAATCCGCTCCCCCTTATTCTATGGATTTGGGAAAAAAGTAGGCAGGTGAATGGTCTGGAAAAGAGCCACACTGGATACCACCTTAGGCATAAAAGGAGGACTGGTCCTGAGGGCCATCCTGTCCAGGTAAAAAATAATGAAAGGCTCCACAGCCATGAGAGCCTGTAGTTCTGAAACCCTTCTAGCTGAAGTGACTGCCAACAGAAAAGCTGTCCTCCAGGAAATAAATTTTATATCTGCAGTTGCTGCTGGTTCAAAAGGAGGCAGGGTGAGTTTTTCCAGCACAAAATTGAGGTCCCATGCAGGAGTTGGTGCTCTCCTAGGAGGGCTTAAAATTTTGGCCCCTCTGAGGTACTGTTTTAGCAGTAGATGAGAAAAGAGGGGAAGCTCTGTGTAGTAATGAGCAGAGATGGCAGAGGCATGGAATTTTATTGAAGAAAAATATAGGCCCTTGTCAAGCATCTCAGTTAACTATTGTAAAATCTGAGTAATATTGGGCTTTGCTGTGTCTACTCCTTGTGTTTGGTTCCAAGCACATAATCTCTTCCATTTATCAGCATAAGATTTTCTAGTACTAGGCCTTCTGGCTTCCAAAATGACATCCATCACAGGTTTACTGAGAGATGTGGTTTGAAAAATTAGTTGATTAGCCATGCTGCAAGATTCAGAGTTTGGTGTTGAGTGTGCAGAATTTGACAGTTCTGCTGACACAATAGATGAGGTGTTTGAGGCAAGTACAACGGAGGAAGGTGTGACATATTCCTTAGAAGCGGGTACCAGTGTTGGCCAGTCCGGAGCAATTAGAATCATTCTTGTTTTTTCCTGTCTGACTTTTAGTAAGACCTTGGAGAGTAGAGTCAGAGGGGGAAAGGCACAGACTGATAGGTTTTTCCAGCTGAAGGATAGATCATCCACTTTCCATGCTTTTTTGCGATGAGTTCTTGTGCAGAATTTTTCAACTGATAGTTCTGGAGAGAGGCAAATAGATCTATAATTCCACAGTCACGGACTCACCAATAAGTGTACGACCACCTCAACTTCAAGCAAAATATTTATTCCACAAACACGAATGCAAACTACAAGTAGTAAAAATACACACAAATGGTTAAGCGCTTTCACCCACAGACAAGTGGGCTCCATCAGAACATTTATTACTAAACTTAACTCGCCTTACATTTAAAATTTGGCGCCAATAATCAACGGATGCATAACTTGCAAACTTTGGTCCATTTAAAACACTTGTAGCATTTAAAGCAATACCTACATTATACTCGATATTTACTAACTCGCCCACATTTGTCATGTCTATTGCAGGCACTTCAAAAATATAAAGGAGTATGTTTCCACTAAAGATAGCATAACTCCTTCCAAAAAATAGAATCTTAAAAGTTAATATGTGTTACTATATAATTTAAAAAAATGAGTACTAACATAAATATCGTAAAAAATCATAAAAAATCAATAACAGTCTATAAGAAACTTTAAAAATATCCTAAGCTGGTAAAGCTGACAATTTTTACATTTACAATATGTGAAAATCTAATAAATGTACACCAAAAAAGTTTGTAATGAAATAAAATAAAATACTATGTACCCAAAGCCCATCCAATGGACTTAATATATATATTGAACTGTTATATACGTTCTGAATTCACTTCTGCACCACTGGAATAATATATAAAAATAAGTGAAATACAATAAATAAAAAATAATATTTTTAATAAATAACTGATTAGTTAATTAAAATATGTGATATATATTAACACCTGAATTATTATAACCAAACTATACATGATTATATTTCATAAACATTCTTACGTCTTTGAGATGTTTTTTTCATCTCTAAAATATTAATTCATTTCTAAAATAGGCTTACATGGGATATGATCATTAAGGCCTGGTGGAGTAGCTGCATCTAGGTACAACTGCCACCAAACCTCCTTGAAACTCAACAAGGCTTTTTGGTCACCCCCTCTGGGGTCCACTGTGATTGTTTCTAAGATGGCAAATTTAAAATTATGCATGTCCTCCATCTTTTCAATGTAATTATATAAGGCACTGGTAGAATCCTTCTTCCTAATGTTGTACAAATGATCGTAAATTCGCTTTCTAAAACACCTCTGTCTTACTTATATAATAACTTGAGCATTTACTACACTTGGCCAGGTATATGAGCATTTTAATATTACAGTTGTCATGTTTGAATTTAACTATTGTATTCATTCCATTCTGAATAGTCATCTGTTCTTTTTCTAAAATGTACATGCATTGGCTGCATGTACCACATTTAGTGGTATGTGTTTTATTTCTCTTCTTGTTTTTTAATGAATGCGGTTTCAATTTTATGAGAATGCTTATCAAATATAATGATGAGAAACTGTGTAAATTAGTACAGGAAATTGAAACCTTAAACACCAAAATAACCAATGATTTATTATTTTCACAATGGGATAGATTATACACTAAGCAGTTTAATTTAGCGGAGAAATGGATACAAAATATTTGTGCTAGAAAGCATAAAAAAAATTTTAAGAGATTTGGAACATTATAATAAGGGCCTGGTTTATAATTGGCACAGGGAGAAAGGAAAAGGAAAATATGTAAATAAGACTTTTTATAAAGAACAATTAGGAGATAATTTTCAGGATAGTAAACATCAATTTAGCAATGAATCACATTTTCAGAGGGACGATACTCTGCAAGGACAACCATACAGGAACAGACATCAGCAGCAGTATCAGACACCAACAAGAACCAAACAGAAGCAATGGCGAAGGAACAAACAGTGGTAGCAAATAAAGTGTTAGACAATTATGCTGAACACAACGGAATTGTAGTTAATGACAATATATACACATATAACAATTTTAACAATTACAATTTTTCAAGTTTACAAATACATGATTCACATTTTAATTTATTGGTCAAGGGTATGAAATATATACCAAACCCATATTCTGATTTGGTGGATTGCTTATGTGAGGTTAAAAAATTTACTAGAAAGATAACTCTTGCTATTTTATTTAAAGACAAGCCAAAGATGTATCAAGTAACTACTACCAAAAAAACAACATTGATATTATCACAAAGAAAAAAAGTACTTTTATAGCCCCCAGTCACCCTATGGTGGACACATATGAGAAAATTGTGATTACAGGGATTTACCAAATGTTCAATAAGATCAAAAAAAAAACTTTACTAGTAATTTAACCAAAGATGAAGGGAAGACATTAAAAGCTTTACAAATGGATACAAACGTTAGGGTGATGAAGCCGGATAAGGGGGGTGGTGTAGTCATATACGACAATATTGAATATACCAAAAAAATGTATGACATTCTTTATTACTCAGGTAATTATGAATCAGTTTCCATCAATGAGATTAATATAGCCTATCAAATGATAGATTCATATATATAGAGGAATTTCACATTGATGGTAGGATTACCAGTGAAACTTATAATTACCTTAGAGTCAAATATCCCAGACTGGCCACCTTAGTGGGCATACCAAAAGTACACAAAGATACAACAGACCCCCCATTTCGGCCTATCATATCGGGCAGCAAATCAAAAACATTCCCTATGGGAAAATTCATTGACACAAGGTTAAAACATGTTTATAGTAGGATAACACATATGGTGAAAGACTCATGGGAGTTTCTAAGTACCTACCCCACAGAAGCATGGAAGGAAGGATTGATTTTTGTCACTATTGACGTTATCAACCTTTTTTCATGCATTCCGAAACAAGCAGGATTAGACACTTTTTGTAACAGCAATACTAAGCACACTAATTTTAGCTGGGACGAGACATGTCTTATTTTGGAATTGATTCTATAGTGCTTGATAACAATTTCATCTATTTTGAGGGCGAGTATTTCAGGCAGACCAGGGGGGTAAGTTTCCTCATATGCAGTCTCGCATATGGAATTAGTAGAATGCAGGATGCCACGAACCCCAAAGCCTGCAGAATTTGTCTTGCAGATAACTGGGTTTTTGTTGCCATTTGTTTGAAGTATGTTGTCAATTGCATTTGTTTGTCTGGCATGAGGTAAGCCATCTGGGCAGTTGTATTCAAGATGCACCCAGGAATGTAATTATTTGAGAGGGTACCAGTTGTGATTTCTTTTCGTTTATGGTGTACACTAGGCATGCTAGAAGCCTTTCTACAAATGCCAGATGTTGAGGAAGAGTGTCCTTGTCCTCTGCCTGAATGAGACAATTGTCCAGATAAGGATAAATTTGAATGTTTCTTTGTCTGCAGAATGCAATTACTGGTGCCAGGCACTTTCTAAAGACCCTGGGTGCAGTAGATAAGCTAAAGGGTGGTGCAGAGAATTGGTAATGCAAAAAGCCTGCTTTGAAGCGGAGGCATCTTCTGCAAGATACCCTTATTGGGATATGCAGGTATGCCTCTTTTAAGTCCAGAGTTACCAACCAGGCATTATTGCCTAGCATAGGCAGTAGCTGTTGTAAAGTCAGCATTTTGAATTTTGGAATGTCCAGGAACGTGTTCAGAACCGATAAGTCCAGTATTGGACACCATGATTTGTCTTTTCTGGTACCAGGAAAAGTCTTGAATAAAATCCTTGCCCTTTTTCCTTTTCTGGTACCTGTTGAATAACCCCCATATCCATGAGGGACATGACTTGCTTCTGGGCCTCTGCTCACTGGTTTTGTGGCAGATCTGGCCATCCGTTTGGAAATGTCCAAGTATGGAAATGAAATATGTACCCCTGGGATACTATGTTTAATACCCACTTGTCCTGGGTAATTATCTGCCAATTTTGAGCATGAAGTGCTAGTTTTCCCCCCAAGGGGCCTGCCAAAAGATAAGTGCTTGGAGATGGCAGAGGAAAGTCATTGAGACTGCTTACTGTATGGTTGGCGCTTTGTTACCTCCAGATTTAGAGGTGGAGGCAACCCATTGCTTTGACCTGTAAGATCCTTGTGATTGATATCTGGAGCCCTTTGAGCACCTGGGTTTGCCCTGAGTGGCTCTGTTGGACACAGGAAAGGACCAATTCTCAGTAGGCCAGTGCCTACTGAACCTGGGTGGCTGCACTTGCAAGAAATCTTTTACAGTTTGCATAGATGTAGCTTTGTCTTCCATTTTCTTTAAAACCACTTCAGCCTTATTACCAAAACAGACTATCATGCTGTAAAGGGGCATCCAACAATTTAGCTTTAACATGATCAGGCAGATTTTGCTCCTTGAGCCAGGCATGCCTTCTTATCACAGATCCAGTTACGGCGGCCCTGCAAGAGGCCTCCAAGAAATCAAAACCACATTGCAAAGTATGCTTTCCAACCTGTTCTGCTGAATGCAATAAATCCTGTAACTCTATTTTCCACACAATCAGAAATCAACATAATTTTCTGTTTCAGTAAGCCCATAACATGCTGTTGATATTTAAGCATATGAAACTGGCAGTTTAAAGCCCTGAATGCCAAGGTTTCAGACGTATAAGCCTTCTTACCCCCACCTATCCAGCGCCCTGGAATCTCTATCAGAAGGGGTAGGATTTTTGGCTGTAGAAGCCTTAACACCCTTGGGACCCTGAGAAATAGTCTCAGGATCAGCAGCAGGATTTTTGAAAAGAAATTTGTGGGAGTCAGGAACCCTGTATTATCTGTCGGGCTTACTAGGAGCCAGAGGCAGGGAATCAGGAGTCATTCTTGATTCCGAGAACACATCATCAACAATGTCTAATATAGGAGTTATTGCCAAAAGCCTATGCCGAGGAAGAAGAAAATCCCTAAGCCTCTTTTTTGATTCAGAGAAGTCCTGACTCTCCCAGTGAAAAAGTTCCCTTAAAGTATGCAAAGTCTCTCCAAAAGAGTAATCCTCAGGAAGAGATGCAGATGGAATGGATTCCTCTGCATCAGAATCCTCATAAGGTGGAATAGAAAATTCCTGATCAGAAGAGGAATCATTAGAAATGGAAACCTGAACTGAAGATTCATAAACAGTGCCTTGCCTAGGCCTCTTAGCAGGGGGGGGGGTCGGGAAGCCCTGATCAAGGTAATTAAATCCTCAGCCATTACTGACAATGGGGTACTTAGCTTTAGTTTGAACACTTTGGTTCTGAATCTCGAAAATGAAAATTTCAGGAGTCGGCCGACCGGCACTTGTGAACTGCTTCTGCTTCGGGCACCGCGCGGCAAGAAAGACGGATTAAAATGGTGTCGGCTGCATGTTTTATACCCCTGACGACCTGACGTCATGGAAGAGGAGACAGCAACTGACACAGGACCCAAGACTTTGTTATTCAGGCCAACTGAGGGCAACCTGCCAGCAGATTACCCAAATGTCATGACTGCAACAGTGAAACACGAAGAACATCCATGTGTGCTAGTACTTTAAGTGCAGTCTTTTGTGCAGTGTGATGCTAAACCCAAGAAACATCTATTTTTCCAACTACATTTTTAATGCCCTTTGTTTTCTTCTTTTGGTGAGCACTTAGAATTTTCCCACTAGGTAAAGTTTCTACATATTGAGCAGATGGCATAGCATGGCCTACACAGCAGCATCCCGACCAGTCTATTGGTAACTAGGGGGAAGCTTGATCTCCACAAATATAATAAAACTCATGCAATGCCGCCACACCCAACCCTTTATCCCCATACTTTGAGTAAAACTGCAGTTGTTCCATCTGATATAAAGTGCCCCATTTTTAACTTAAACAAGTATGTTGCTTCACATTTATTGATAACTGAAGTGGAACCAGTCTAAAAGGGGTAGTATTCTTTAAAAAATTATGCTTCTGATTTTTGGTTAAAAAGATTGTACAAAATGCTGCTCCAATTTCTGCTTTAGTTGCTAGTATCGTAAATGGAAGAAAAACAGTGTGTGCAGTTAGTATATGTACACACACTAAACAGTTACTGACATTCACAGTTTTTGCATATGTATACAATGCAGCAAAGGAAGTATTAAACTTAGGATGCCAGTCTTGTGTTCTCTGCTCAGTCTTAACCAAACGTCTCTATCTCTGATTTTATGCCAAAGTTTTCTCTCTCTGATAAAAATTCTTCAGTACTGAAAACAATAGCTCCTTGTGAAAGGAGAAAATGCAGTCCTTTCCACTGTGGTTGAAGGGAGTGATTCCTGGAGAAGGTCTGGATGAAAACCACGTGTCATGTTGGGAGGTTGGATATAACCATCATCCATCTACCAAAACTTCAAGAGCAACCTTCTATGCGCCCAAACCATTAGTTAGCTCAACTTGAAATGACAAATGAATAGCTTGGATGTCAAGCCCTTAACAGCTTTCATGCCAACAAGAGAGATGGAGGTAAAGCCTTAAACAGGACAATGCTAGTTGAAAAAAGATATATATATCCCCTCCCCAGACACCCAAAAATAAGGGGGATGGGAGACGGGAGTAGCTGACCAGAAGCAAGATGGATGCCTAAATCCCTCTCCTAGTCCATCCTAGGCAACTGAAATTAATATTTTCTGTACACTAATAAGCTTACCTATCAGTGAATATGGCCATGTACGCTAGCAGTACAGCAGAATGGGAACAACTTCTTAAAAAGTTCAAAAATACATACCTTAATAACTGTTTGCTCATTTTATTTTTGAGTGTACGCACATCATACTCTGAAGCTGGAGGGTTCATATTACATTATCAAAAGATAATGTAATCGAACGGCTGAAACATCGAAACAGCCGCATTTTGAAACTTTTATTGTGGGGGGCTGCACCCACACACACACCCCGCTAAATATAAATTCCAGCTCCGAGATCGCACTACAGTGAGGAAAGGGCAAATATCCCAATCTTCACTGAACTGCGATCCCACAATGCGAACTTCGAAATGCGGCCATTTCGATGTTTTGGCCGTTCGGATTACGTTATCTTTCGATAACGTAATAGGAAGCCAAGCTGGATGCCTACTAGTCTGCTGCTACACTGCAGAAAGACATCTTGAACAGTACGAGACAGAACTGCGACTTCTGAAGCAATCTCCTTGAGCTCTGCAAACTACTTCAATGTAATCCAGCAAAGACAAAGGCATAGTGAAATGTTAACCTAAACAAGCAGGAGCAAAAGACTGACAACCTAGAGAACCAATTGGAATGGGTGAATGTGAGGATCAAAGGAGTACTTTAGAACACAGTAGACAAAGATCTCTGCTCCTTTTTTGTGCACCTTATAAGTGCAGTCTTATGTATACCGAACTGCCTTAACTGTGCCATTAAAAGAGGTCGAGTAGGATTTGCAAAAACAACCAGGAACGTACTACACCCTTCTCATACCCGTGACTAGCTAATCTTAATTAGTCAAAAACAGAATGTAGTTCACAGTGGTAAACATTTGCTGTTTTTCACTGCACACTTCTCTCAGAGATTATTTACTTTATGCACAGCACTGCTCTAAGAACTAATAGATTTAATCTATAAAGCCACCACCGCTTATCCAGCCCTTGGACAAACGGGAAGCAAATGTTAATTTGCACAATGCAGTGGTGGCAAGTAAATTTACTAGCAACATAACACAACTTACAGAAAGTACAGTTGTGTTCACTTACCATAAATGTAGATGTTCAAGTGTATTCATCACACTTGGGTTATTGGCCCGAATATCAGTGTCTTGGGATTTCTGCATCAGATGCAGTCTCCTCTTCCATGACGTCAGGTTGTCAGGGGTATAAAACATGCAGCCGACACCATTACATCAGTTTTTCTTGCACCACATGTCAGGAGCCCCCAAAATAGGAAGCAATTACATGGTGGGGAACACCTCCAGTAAAAATTAAATACCATTGCCATAAGATATGGCCAAAAAAGAGGATAGGTAGAAAGTATAGATAAGTCAGGGGGCTGGAGGGAGGGTAACCAGGACTGCAACAGTGAATACACTCAAACATCTACATTTATGGTAAGTGTACACAACTATACTATGTTCTTCATGTTTCACTGCTGCAGTCTTCAAACTTGGGTTGATTCCCAAAGCTGAGGAAGGGTGGAGGCAGTCAGGAAGTGTTAGGGCTAGCTAGCAGGCCTTGTAAGACTGCTGCAGCAAATCCAGCTCTGGATTTAGAAAAGATAGGTAAGTGGTAATGCTAGGTGAAGGTGTGTACAGGACTCCAGGTTGCAGCTTCCAGGATGTCCCTGGTAGGGACTTCCCCTGAGAAATACTGTAGAGGTTGAGGTAGTCCTTGTGGAATGGCTTCTGATCCCCTGTGGGGTAGGTTTTTCATGGTGTTTGCAGCAGAAATGGATGCAGTGTGCTATCCATTTGGAGATGGTTTGCTTTGAAATGGCCTTGCCCTCTGCCCCTGTAGCAAAGCTGACTAGCAGCTGGTCAAATTTTCTGAAAGGTTCAGTCCTGTCAAGGTAGAACCTAAGCTGTCTGTGCATGAGAGAAGGATCCTTTCCCCTTTATTGTGAGGATTAGGAAAAAAAGGGGTCAAATGGATGGATTACTTTAAAGCCACACTGGATACCACCTTGGGCATAAATGCTGGGTTAGTCCTGAGAGAAACCCTGTCCACATGGAAGATAATGAAGGGTTCCACGGCCATAAGGGCCTACAACTCAGACACTCTTCTTGCTGAAGTGATGGCTAGAGGTAAGGCTGTTTTCCAAGAGAGGAATTTTAACTCTGCTGTAGCAGCAGGCTCAAAAGGGGGATGTGTGAGCTTTTCTAGTACAAAGTTAAGGTCCCAAGCAGGAGTGGGAGCTCTCCTTGGGGGTCTTAAATTCTTAGCTCCTCTCAGGAACTGTTTGACCAGAGGGCGAGAGAAGAGGGGTGGCTCTGTATTGTAATGAGCTGAGATGGCAGAGGCATGAATCTTAATTGAAGAGAAGGATAGGCCTTTGTGCAGCAGCTCTGCTAGGTAATCTAGGATTTGAGGTAAGGTGGGCATGGTTGTGTGCTTACCCTGAGACTGGCACCAAGAGCAATATCTTTTCCACTTTTCTGAATAGGATTTCCTAGTACTAGGCCTCCTGGCCTCAAGGATGACATCCAGCACCTGTTTGCTGAGGGTTGGTGGTGATGAATTCAGGGAATAAGCCAGGCTGCTAGGTTCAGGGTTTGCAGCAGGGGATGCAAAATCTGGCCTTCCTGCTGGGACAGCAGAGAGGGGTCTGATTCAGGTGCCAGGGTGGCACTGCAGTCAGACTACATAAAAGTGGGTACCAGTGCTGGCGTGGCCAGTCTGGTGCAATTATGATTGTCCTTGCCCTGTCCTGTTTGACCTTGAGTAGTACTTTCGAGAGGAGGGGCAGAGGAGGAAAAGTCACAGATAGAGAGGTTTTCCCATGTAAAGGAAAGGGCATCAACTTCCATGCTTGGCTTTGGGGAGTTCTGGTGCAAAATTTGCTCAACTGATGGTTGTGGGGGGAAGCAAAGAGGTTCACCTCTGGTGTTCCCCACATGTGGATTAGAAGCTTGAATGTGTTGGGTTCCAGTTTCCATTCATATGGGTCCATTTGATTTCTGCTTAAATCGTCTGCCAATGAATTGTCTTTGCCTGGCAGGAATTGAGCTTGCAGGTGCACTTGGTTGCTCAAAGCTGTGTTCCACAGAGCCATGGCTAACTTGCAGCGTGGGTAGGAATGAGTTCCCCCCTGCTTGTTTATGTACCACATGACTGTGGTGTTGTCTGTCTTTATCAAGAGTTGTCCTGGAAGGATAAGGTATTTGAAGGCTGTCAGTGCATTCTGTACAGCTAACATTTCTTTTTGATTGACATACAGGTGCATTTGTCATGGGCTCCATTTGCCTTGAATGTATTTGCCTGCCATGTGAGCCCCCCCATGCATAGTCTGATGCATCTGTTGTCAGGGTTTGGGCAGCAGGGGATTGAGTGAAAGGGAGTCCCTTGTTGTGGTTGCAGGCCTCTGCCCACCAAAGGAACTCTGTCCTTAGGCAAGGAATGATAAAAATCACTGTTTCTAGGTCCTGAGAATGTTGACACCAGAGACTTTTTAAGTACCACTGAAGTTTCCTCATATGTAGTCTTGCATATGGAATTAGGAGAATGCATGAGGCCATGAACCCTAGGGATTGCAGTATTTTTCTTGCAGATAGCTGGGTTTGGGTGGCCAGTAGTTTGAAGTAATTTGTCAAATAAACCTACTTTTCTGGAGTGAGGAATGCCATCTGGGAAGTTGTGTTCAAGCTTGCTCCCAGGAATACAATTTTTTGGCTGGGTACCAGATGTGATTTCTTTTTTGTTGATGGCATACCCCAGAGAAGTTAGGAGTCTCTTTACAAATGTCAGGTGCTGAAGTAGCAATTCCTGACTGTCCGTCTGAATCAGGCAACTGTCCAAGTATGGGTAAATTTGAATTTTCTCTGCCTGCAGTATGCAATGGCTGGAGCCAGGCACTTTGTGAAAACTCTGGGCGCAGCAGATAAACGAAAGGGAAGTGCAGAGAACTGCATAGAGCCTACCCTGAAACACAGATATTTCCTGCAACATTCCCTTAAGGGGATGTGTAGATAAACTTCTTTTAAGTCTAGGGTGACCAGCCAGGAGTCCTTGGCTAGCACAGGAAGCAGCTGTTGGAGTGTAAGCACTTTGAACTTTGGTACCACCAGGAAGGTGTTGAGAATTGACAGATCCAGGATGGAGTGCCAAGAGTTCTCTTTTCTGGGCACCAGGAACAGTCTGGAGTAGAAACCCTGTCCCCTTTGCTCTGTTAGAACAGGTTGAATAGCCCTGATACTGAGAAGAGAAAGTACTTGCTTTTGGGCCTCTGCCCACTGGTTTGGAGGAAGGCCTGGCAATCTGCTTGGGGTTGGCAGTGAGTGGAAGTAGAATCAGTATCCCTGGGATACAATGTTTAAGACCCATTGGTCCTGGGTAATATATTCCCACAGTTTTTTTGCAAGCAGGGCGAGTATTCCTCCTAGGGGTGCAAGTACTTGGGCATGGCTAGGAAGGATGAAGGACAAGTCATTGTGAACTTTTTCCATAAGAGGGTGGCTTACCACTCCCTGTTTTTTAGGTGGGAGCACTCCATTGTTTAGATCTTGTGCATACCCTGAGACTGTAGTCTTTGTGGTCTGTTGCTCCTGGGTTTGGACTGAGAAGGACTGGGAGGGACTGGAAAGGACCAGTTTTTTGAAGGGCAATGCCTACTGAATCTAAGTGGCTATACCTGTAAGAAATCTTTAACAGTTTGCATAGATTTAGCTTTTTCCTCCATCTTTTTAAGAACAACTTCTGCTTTTGTGCCAAACAAACATTCTTGGTTTAATGGAGCATCTAGTAATTTTGCTTTGACATGGTCTGGCAAGATTTGTTCCTTCAGCCAAGCATGCCTTCTCTGAACAGACCCAGTGACAGCAGCCATGCAAGATGCTTCTACGACATCGAAACCACACTGCAAAGTATGTTTACCAACTTGGTTTGCAAAATGCATTAACTCTTGTAAATCTTTATTATCTGCACAATCAGGAATCAACTTAGCTCCATAATATGCTGCTGGTACTTCAACATGTGAAACTGGCAATTTAAAGCCCTGATGGCAAGAGTTGCAGAGGTATATACCTTCTTAACCCATCTGTCTAAAGCCCTAGAATCACTGCCCGAAGGGGTAGGCTTTTTGGCTCTAGTAGCCTTAACACTGTTAGATCCCTGGGAAATGGTCTCTGGATCCACAGTAGGATTTTTAAAGAGAAATTTGTGACAGTCAGGTACTCTGTAGTACCTGTCAGGCTTTCCAGGAGCTGGAGGTAAAGTATCAGGGGTAAGACTTGATTCCATGAAGACATCATCTACAATATCCAGGACAGGGGGTATAGCAAGAGGCCCGTGCTGAGGCAAGTCTAAAAATTCCCTGAGTCTCTTTTTGGACTGAGGGTAATCCTGGCATTACCAGCAGAAATGCTCTCTTAGGGTATGCAGGGTTTCACTGAAAGAAAAATCCTCTGGGGTGAGGGGGCAGAGAGAATGGAATCCTCTGCATCTGAATCCTCATAGGTAGGTAAGGGAATGTCCTTGGTAATCAGAGGTCAGAGTCATCGGACTCATGATCTGCAGAATCAGAAGGAAAATCAATTATTTGTCTTTTAGAGGGGGAAGGCTGGCTTCCCCTAATTAAAGTAATAAGGTCTTCAGCCACTCTAAGCATTTGTTTCTGTGGCATGGGAGCTTGAGAATGCTCTTTTGTCGTCAGTTTCCCAGGAGTACTGCGAACTGTGGGCCTGAGAAATTCGGTAGTTTTAGTCAAAAACAAAGTAGTCGGTTTAATACGAAGATCAGAAGGTCTGAATACACCTTCAGAAGCCGGTGCCTGCACAGCGGCTCCGGACCCATCCAAGGTAGAGACATCCGCAGGTTCCATAGTCGAAGAAGCATCTCACAGCATACCGGGCTCCGAATGGGTCTCTGTAGAGGCCTGTGAATCTGTAGAAGCAGGTATCAGGGGCTGCAAAAGCAGACTGGCGACTAGCTTAACGGAAGTGTCATCGGCAGTTTTGGACCTATGCGGTCTGTCTCTGTCTTTATCCCTACATTTTTTCGGAAGATCGGTAGTCAAATGGCTTAACGAAGCCAGTTCGGAATACAGACAACGAGAGCGAAAGAATTTAGCGACAAAGACAGCCCCAATGAATAGTTCGGGCATTGAACAAGGCACAAAACCAACAGCGAGGAACGTCGTGGTCTGGGCTTAAACAGGTGATGCAGTAAGAATGAAAATCTCTGTGAGGTATTTGCTTTCCACAGGCAAGACAATTGTTAACTTTTCCTGACATTGGTTAGAGCATGAAAAAAGGATCCCCAACGGGGTACTTAGCTTTAGAAGACTTCAGGTTTGAAACTCGAATAAAGAAAAATTCAGGATGCGGCCAACCGGCACTTGCGAACTGCTTTTGCTTCAGACTCCACTGGGCAAGAAAAGCTGATGTAATGGTGTCGGCTGCATGTTTTATACCCCTGACGACCTGACGTCATGGAAGAGGTGACAGCATCCGACGCAGAAATCCCAAGACTCTGGTATTTGGGCCGACTGAGGGCTGCCTGCAGGCAGATAACCCAAGTGTGATGACTGCAAAAGTGAAACACAAAGAACATCTAGAAGACAAAGACTACTGCACAGATAAGGAAACTGAATGGGAGATGGTTCACCGGAAATGGCAATACCAGGCCCAAGATTCCAAAAAGTAAGGCAGGCAAAGATTTAAGCAGGCAACAATATCTGATTTTAACAAGGGGGACCTAACCCGGCCTTCTATGTGAAAATACACCAGAGCTTTAAATTCTCCTCCTAAACATCATCAGTTTGCAGCCTGTGAAGCTGTCCTGCAGAATGACTGAATAAACCCAAGTGCCTCTGGGGGACAAGGAAGGAACAGAAAGACAGCTGCTGATGGATTTACAGCCTGAAGCAAGCAGGGTTCATAGGACCATAGGAAGTTACTAGACTACTGGCCCTGAGGCCTTTATACGCCTAGCCAAGAGTTTAGCCCACATTTAGAGAAGTCAACACCCGATGCCCCTTGTCCAGCAGGGGAACAGGTGGAATCCTGGGGTGTATTTTCCGTTTCCCATCCAGTTATCCAGGTTGTGCTTAAAAAGGGGTAAAGAGGTATTCTGCTTGACATGGACACGGAGTCTATTCCACAGATGGGGGAGACTCTGGGACACAAATCTGTCCCGACAACAAGTCCTATTAATGTCACAGATCAGGTTGAGGCCACATGTGCGGGTTACTCGAGTGAAGCTTGACTTGCGGATATGCAGCAGTACCATCAAGGCGGGGTCCGAGGTCACCTTGTATGCCAGACAGGGGTTACCTCTGAGGAGTCTGTATGAAACTGAGTAGAGGGACAGGACTTTTACCTGTGTATGGCAGATGTTGGAGGCCCTAGATTCTCCTGGTGAGAAACCTCTGTGGTCTTTCCAGCTGCTGTAAGTGCCTTGCGAGGTACATGCCGAAAAAAGCGTTATACTCTATAATGGGTCTTATAAGGGAAGAATACAGGGATGTTATGACCTCCTTGTCCCTGGATGACAAACCCTTACTTATGAGGTGGGGTATGTAGAAAGCTTTCCATACAATGGAAGCAATATAGTGGTTAAAAGTCAGGTTGCTACCAACCTGAGTTCCCAAATCCTTCACAACTGACTGCATGCTTAGGGCATTGTTATTAATGTGATAATTTGTGGGGACATCACTCTCCCCAAAGGGAATGATGATGCATATTTTGGCATTCAGCTTGAGGTGATGTTTCTGGCACCAGTCATTTGTTTGGGTGAGACCCTCTTGGATCATGTCCACATCACTAGAGGAATTGACGACAGCTCCCAGCTTACAGTCACCTCCAAACTTGGTCAGCCATAGCCCACTGGTTTTGGCCTGCACTTCAGAAAAGTATATCCCAAACAACAGAAGCCCTAAGACCGAACCCTGGAGTACGCCACTCGTTGCAGGTCTACTGTTTGAGGTGGCTTCCCCTATTCTGACTAAGTGGGTTCTATCAGTGAGCCAGTATGCTACCCATCTGGTAACATACGGATTGATGCCTAATCTATTATGCCCAAGTGGGGAATAGTGTCGAAAGCTTTGGCCAGGTTAAGGTAACCAATGAAATGCCACTACTCATAGTTTTTTTCACTTACCCAGTGAGGCGGGGGAGGGGGTGAGCCCCACCAGGTCTCTTGCTTCTGGTTCCAAGTGCCTGAGCATCCAGGCGCGACCTACTCCGGGGACATCATCAGGTGGGGAGTCTGTCTGGAGTGGTACAGCTGTCACAGAGTAACGTAGGTGTCCTAAGGTGAGCTCAGGGAGGGCAGAAACCTCCCTTTGGCGAGGTCAAGGTAGGCAGTGTGCACTGTCTTCCCCTCGTTCATGGCTTTGGTGACTGTCTCACAGAAGTTGACAAAATTTAACAGACATGACCTCCCCTTGACAAAGCCCAACTGTGTGGGATAAAGTGTTTGGGTGATCAGGCTAGTTAGGCTGATGGGTCTATAATTTTGCAGATTACTGGATGCTCCACCTTTGTGCAAAGGGATGACAGTGGCTGTCCTTCACTCACCAGGGACGAAGCCAGTACTCAGGCATTGGCTGAATAGGGTGCCTAATAGTGCTGCAAGACCCTGCCGGAGTTCATGCAGGATGCAGCCTGGGATATTATTGGGTCCCATGGAGGCTGTATTTTTTGCCTTTGAGACAGCAGTGATGACCTGTTTCCTAGATATAAGGGGAAGGGGGCAGGTACTAGAGATATACTAATTTACTGAGGGGGGAGGGGGGGAGAGATCTGTCAATCAGAAAGTTTGCTATATCTACAGTATTTGTTTATGTGGTATCCTTGCCCACCAGTTTTGAACAGATATGGGTGCTTCCTTTGAGGTTGCGAACATATGTGAAGAAGGCCTTATGATTGTCTCTAGCAGACGTGGCCAATTTAACTCGAAGTTGGCTTTAGAGGATTTCACTAATACTCTTATTTCCCTCTTCAGGATAAGGAGAGATTACTTCCAATTGGGCGCCTGCTCCTCCTTGGTCCTGGACAGCATTTTTTTCTTTTTGTTATATAGTTTATTTATTTATTTATTTTACATTTGTTAAATGGGCCAGTCCAGCTTGGCATTAGCTCGTTTTCAGTGGAAACCCGAGCAGAAAAGCTCCGCAATTAGTATTAGCATTTTACATAAAGTCAGCAAGAAAATTGCATTGGCAGCTAAAACAATTACTTAGAGAAATAACATTTTACAATAAAATTTTACAGAAAACAGTTGGGCACAAATGTGAGAGATCAAAAGTACAGTTGTGTACACTTACCATAAATGTAGATGTTCGAGTGTATTTCACTGTTGCAGTCATTACATTTGGGTAATCTGCTGGCAGGTTGCCCTCAGTCGGCCTGAATAACAAAGTCTTGGGTCCTGCGTCGGTTGCTGTCTCCTCTTCCATGACGGCAGGTCGTCAGGAGTATAAAACATGCAGCCGACGCCATTTTATTCAGTTTTTCTTGTCCTCGATGTCAGGTGCCCCCCCAAATGGGGAGCAAAAATACATATAGATATATATATAGTGAAGGAAAGAAAAGGTATAGAAAAGGGGGATGGCAGGTGGGTAACCCAGACTGCAACAGTGAATACACTCGAACATCTACATTTATGGTAAATGTGCACAACTGTACTATGTTCTTCATGTTTCACTGTTGCAGTCATTACATTTGGGTAGAATCCCAAAGCTATGGATGGGAGGGTGGAACTAAACAGCATTAGGAGCGGCTATAAGCCCCAGCAGAACTGCAGAGGCAAAGCCTGCCCTGGATTTGGAGAAGAGAGGCAAATGATAATGCTTTGTGAAGGTATGAACAGAGCTCCAAGTAGCAGCCTTTAGAATATCTTTGTTTGGAACCCCTCTGAGAAAAGCTGCTGAGGTAAAGGTAGCCCTGGTGGAATGAGACCTGATCACCTTGGGCACAGGTTTACCAAGGTGCAAGTAGCTGAAACGAATGAAGTGGCTTATCCACTTGGAAATAGTCTGCTTTGATATAGCCTTCCCCTCTGACCCTGCAGCAAATGCTACTAGTAGTTGCTCAGACTTTCTTAGAGATTTGGTCCTGTTTAAGTAGAATCTTAGTTGTCTGTGTATGTCCAATGAATGCAGAATCCATTCCCCTATGTTCTGTGGATTTGGGTAAAATTTTGGCAGGTGAATTGTCTGGTTAAGAGCCACACTGGATACCACCTTAGGCATAAAAAAAGGATTGGTCCTGAGGGACGCCCTGTCCAGGTAAAATGTAAAAAAAGGCTCCACAGCCATGAGAGCCTGTAGTTCTGAAACCCTTCTTGCTGAAGTGACTACCAAGAGAAAAGCTGTTTTCCAAGATAGAAATTTTATATTCGCAGTAGCTGCTGGTTCAAAAGGAGGCAGGGTGAGTTTTTCCAGCACAAAATTGAGGTCCCATGCGGGAGTTGGTGATCTTCTGGGAGGCTTTAAATTTTTGGCCCCTCTAAGATACTGTTTAAACAGAAGATGAGAAAAGAGGGGAGGCTCTGTGTTGTAATGAGCCAAGATGGCAGAGGCATGGATTTTTATTGAAGAAAAAGATAGGCCCTTGTCAAGCATCTCAGTCAAATATTGTAAAATCTGAGGAATACTGGACTTTGTTGTGTCTGTTCCTTGTGCTTGGCTCCAATCACAGAATCTCTTCCATTTATCAGCGTAAGATTTTCTAGTACTAAGCCTTCTGGTTTCCAAAATGACATCCATCACAGGTTTACTAAGAGCTGCTGTTTGAATAATTAAATGATCAGCCATGCTGCAAGGTTCAGAGTTTGGAGCTGAGTGTGCAGAATTTGACTGTTCTGCTGAGACAGTAGATGAGGTTACTTGAGGCAAGTACCAAGGGGGAAGTTGAGACATATTCCTTAGAAGTGGGTACCAGTGTTGGCGAGGCCAGTCCAGAGCCACTAGAATCATCTTTGGTTTTTCCTGTCTGACTTTTAGTAAGACCTTGGAGAGAAGAGGCAGAGGGGGAAAGGCATAGACTGATAGGTTTTTCCAACTGAAGGATAGGGCATCCACTTTCCAAGTTTTTTTGTGATGAGTTCTTGTGCAGAATTTGCCCAACTGATAATTTTGGGGAGAGGCAAATAGATCTATGCCTGGGCTCCCCCAATTCTGTGTTAACATGCTGAATATTTGTGGATCCAGTTTCCATTCATGCGGGTCCGTAAGATTTCTGCTTAGGTCATCTGCCAGAGTATTTTGTTTTCCTGGCAGGAATTGAACTTGAAGATGTATTTGGTAAGTCAAAGCTGTCTTCCACAATACCATGGCTAGTCTGCAAAGGGGGTAGGAATGTGTACCCCCCCCCCCCGCTTGTTTATGTACCACATAACTGTGGTGTTGTCCGTCTTTATCAGTAGTTGTCCTGGATGAAGTAAGTCATTGAAGGCTGTCAGAGCATTCTGAACAGCTATCATCTCTTTCTGGTTGATATGCAGATGCATTTGTTTTGTTCTCCATTTGCCATGAATGCATCTTCCCGCCAGGTGGGCCCCCCCCAAGCATGGTCTGATGCGTGTGTAGTTAGGGTTTGAGTGGCAGGGGTAGAGTGAATGACAGTCCCTTGTTTTGGTGACATGTCTCTGCCCACCAAAGAAACTCCTGTTGTAGGCTGGGAATGACAGGAATCATTGTTTCCAGACTGTGACAATGTTGGCTCCATAAACATTTTAGGTACCACTGAAGTTTCCTCATATGCAGTCTCGCATATGGAATTAGTAGAATGCAGGATGCCACGAACCTCAAAGCCTGCAGAATTTGTCTTTCAAATAACTGGGTTTTTGTTGCCATTTGTTTGAAGTATATTGTCAGTTGCCTTTGTTTGTCTGGCATAAGGTAAGCCATCTGGGCAGTTGTATTCAAGCTTGCACCCAGGAATGTAATTATATGAGAGGGTACCAGCTGGGATTTCTTTTTGTTTATTGTGTACCCTAGGCATGTTAGAAGCCTTTTCACAAATGACAGATGTTGAAGAAGAGTGTCCTTATCCTCTGCTTGAATGAGAAAGTCATCCAGATAAGGATAAATTTGTATGCTTCTTTGTCTGCAGAATGCAATTACTGGTGCCAGGCACTTTGTAAAGACCCTGGGCACAGTAGAAAAGCCAAAGGGCAGTGCAGAGAATTGGTAATGCAAAAAACCTGCCTTGAAGCGGAGGTATCTTCTGCATGACTCCCTTATTGGGATATGCAGGTATGCCTCAAGTCCAGAGTCACTAATCACGCGTTCCTGCCCAGCAAAGGCAGTAGTTGTTGTAAAGTCAGCATTTTGAATTTTGGAATGTCCAGGAATGTGTTCAAAATGGATAAGTCCAGTATTGGACGCCAATAATTGTCTTTTCTGGGTACCAGGAAAAGTCTTGAATAAAAAACTTGTCCTTTTTCCTTTTCTGGCACTGGTTGAATAGCCCCCATATCCAAGAGGGACATAACTTGTTTCTGAGCCTCTGTCCACTGATTGTGTGGCAGATCTGGCCATCCGTTTGAAATTGGCAAAGTATGGAAATGAAATCTGTACCACTGGGATACTATGTTCAATACCCACTTGTCCTGGGTAATTAACTGCCAAGTTTGAGCATGAAGTGCTAGTTTTCCCCCCAAGGGGGCTGCCAAAAGATAAGTGCTTGGTGATGGTAGAGGAAAGTCATTGAGACTGCTTACTGTAGGGCTGTGCTTTGTTTCCTCCAGATTTGGAGGTGGAGGCACCCCAGTGCTTCAACCTGTAAGAATCCTGTGATTGGTATCTGGAGCCTTTTGAGCACCTGGATTTGCCTGGAGTGGCTCTGTTGGACACAGGAAAGGACCAATTTTTAGTAGGCCAGTGCCTACCAGGGTTGCTAGATTTCCAAGTGGCCAGGAAGGGACAAAGTCTTAAAAAAAAAATAAAAATAAAAAGGGGGGGGGGTCTTTCACTGTAAGTGAAGACTAACAAAAAAAAAAAAAAAGGGCCTTCAACGTCTTTAATGTGGAACATCATAGTTCCGCATTAAACAGAAGTAGCTCTGTGATTATTTTTATAAATAAACACAGAGCTACTTATGTTTAATGCGAAACATCGCAGTTCCACATTACACAGAAGCTCTGTTTGGCGATTTTTTGATTGGCCCGTATACCGGTATACGGGCCAATCAAAAATCGCTAAACACGGAGTTACTCCTGTTTAATGCGGAACATCGTAGTTCCGCATTAAACAGAAGTAGCTCTGTTTTGCGATGTTTTGATTGGCCCGTAGACCGGCATACAGGCCAATCAAAAATCGCTAAACACGGAGCTTCTTGTGTTTAACACGGAACTTCCACACTAAACACAAGAAGCTCCGTGTTCAGCAATTTTTAATTGGCCCGTATGCCGGTATATGGGCCAATCAAAAAAAAAAAAAAAGCGGAGGCTGCCTGGGATTTAAACCGGCAGTGCGGGACTCAGGATCAGGCTGCTGACCTCAGGACAGTCCCGCCCAAATAGGGACGCCTGGCAACCCTGGTGCCTACTAAACCTGGGTGGCTGCACTTGCAAGAAATCTTTTACAGTTTGCATAGATTTAGCTTTGTCTTCCATTTTCTTTAAAACCTTTTCTGCCTTACTACCAAACAGAGCATCATGCTGCAAGGGAGCATCCATCAATTTAGCTTTAACATGACCAGGCAGATTTTGCTCCTTGAGCCAGGCATGCCTTCTAATCACAGATCCAGTAACTGTGGCCCTGCAAGGAATCAAAACCACATTGCAAAGTATGCTTTCCAACCTGTTCTGCTGAATGCAATAATTCCTGTAACTATTTATTTTCCACACAATCAGAAATCAACATAATTTTCTGTTTCAGTAAGCCCATAACATGCTGCTGATATTTAAGCATATGAAACTGGCAGTTTAAAGCCCTGATTGCCAAGGTTGCAGATGTATAAACCTTCTTACCCCATCTATCCAGCGCTCTGGAATCTCTATCAGAAAGGGTAGGATTTCTGGCTGTAGAAGCCTCAACACCCTTGGGACCCTGAGAAATAGTCTCAGGATCAGCAGCAGGATTTTTGAAAAGAAATTTGTGGGAGTCAGGAACCCTGTAATATCTGTCTGGCTTACTAGGAGCCGGAGGCAGGGAATCAGGAGCCATGCTTGATTCCGAGAACACATCAACAATGTCTAATACAGGAGGTATTGCCAAAGGCCTATGCTGAGGAAGAAGAAGGAAATCCCTAAGCCTCTTTTTTGATTCAGAGAAGTCCTGACTCACCCAGTGAAAATATTCCCTTAAAGTAAGCAAAGTCTTTCCAAAAGAGTAATCCTCAGGAGGAGATGCAGATGGGATGGATTCCTCTGCATCAGAATCCTCATAAGGTGGAACAGAAAATTCCGGATCAGAAGAAATGGAAACCTGATCTGAAGATTCATAATCAGTGCCTTGCATAGGCCTCTAAGCAGGGGGGGTTGGGAACCCCTGCTCAAGGCAATTAAATCCTCAGCCATTTTGATCATTTGTTTTTTAGGCAAAGGGGCTTGAGCACGTGGCTCATGTGTCATTTTTTTAGACATAAAAGTTGTTTTTGACCTTGTTTTTGTTTATGGCGTCGGTTTAATATAAAAATGTTGAGGCCTGAAAACGCCCTCAGAAGCTGGTGCCTGCTCAGCGGCTCCGGACCCATCCAAGGAAGACATCCGCGGGTTCAATACTTTGCGAATCTCGCAGCATACCGGACTCCGAATGGGTCTCAGTAGAGGCCTACGATGCGGGTATCAGGGGCTGCGAAAGCGCCTCACTGAGTACCAGCGAACCGGCGACTGTCTTAGGAGAAGCTTTGTCGTCGGCTTTGGACCTCGACAGTCTGTCTCTGTCTTTTTCCCTGCGTTTTTTGTGAACTCCGGTAGTCGGATTGCTAACAGACGCCATTTCAGGGTAGTTAAATCTTGAACCAAAATATTTAGAAGCAAAAATATACCGACGCTTAATACTGCGTTGGTTAAATTTAGCACAAAACCAACAGCAAGGCACATTGTGATCAGGGCCTAGGCAAGGAATACAGTACAAATGAAAATCCTTATGAGGTATTTGCTTCCCACAAGTAATGCAATTAACTTTTACTGACATCGGTAAGGAGCAAGAAAAGTTTCAACGGGTACTTAGCTTTAGTTTGAAGACTTCGGTTCTGAAACTCGAAAACGAAAATTTCAGGAGTCGGCCGACCGGCACTTGCGAACTGCTTCTGCTTCGGGCACCGTGCGGCAAGAAAAACTGATTAAAATGGCGTCGGCTGCATATTTTAT
Organism: Protopterus annectens; assembly: GCF_019279795.1. Classification (NCBI taxonomy): domain Eukaryota; kingdom Metazoa; phylum Chordata; order Ceratodontiformes; family Protopteridae; genus Protopterus; species Protopterus annectens. The sequence goes on from NC_056735.1 coordinate 1,230,034,113, forward strand.
ACTACTGGCGACTTGATGTCATGGAAGAGGAGACAGCAACCAACGCAGGACCCAAGACTTTGTAATTCAGGCCGACTGAGGGCAACCTGCCAGCAGATTACCCAAATGTAATGACTGCAATAGTGAAACACAAAGAACATCATGGTTAAAAATCAGGTTTTAGATGCATGAGATTGCATACTAATGCTGACTCTTTAGAGCAAGCTTTAAGGTTGCTAAAGGCAGATCTACTGAAGAGGGGCTATAAGTGCAGTGAGATAGATAAGGAAATTAGAGAACTGAATACATTGGCTGGTGCTAAAGCAAAACCCTACTTCTCTGACAGCTCCTCAAGTATAGTGAGGGACACAGAGGCTAACAGCACCAAGGGTGTAAATAGGGTCTGGTTGACCTATTCAGCAGAGGTTAAAGTCTGTGAAGTCATAAAGAAAAATTGGTCCATCCTGATGACTGATCCCTCTATTAGTGAATATATAGAACCAGTTTCTAAGTTTTGTTTTAAAAATACCAAGAATTTAAAACAGCGACTCTGTCATAAGCACACTGAGCCATATAGGCACCTCACCTCCCAGAGTAAGGGCACTCATGCATGCCGGTCCTGTAAGGCATGCAGTTATATATGGTCTACACACTTGACTATGCATCCATTGAGCATGGAACCTATGCATCTGTCCTTTTATGCAGACTGTTGTATGAAAAATCTGGTCTATATGGCTAAGTGTAATGTATGTGATTCATATTATATAGGGAAGACAAATTGTATGTTTAAGGACAGGATTCTGCAGCATCAGAGTGATATACGAAATAATAAACAACAAATGCATTAGCGAAACATGTATGTGAAGCTGGTAAGAGTCACAGCTTTAAGTTCTTGGCACTACAGAAATTAAATGAAAGTTTAAGGGAAGGGGATTTGAGCAATGAGACTGAACTTGCAGAGTTAAAATGGATGGTCAACTTTAAAGCATATGTGCCACCTGGTTTGAATAGTGCTGTTGCTTTAAAGCCCCTCCTAAAGAAGAGAGGCTTAGTACACTGTTAACACCTAACAATTTTAATTGCTTTTAATTAATTGGAAGCTTTTTGTATTTAAGGCCTGTTTTCTCATACTGTTTGTTAAGGTCTGAAGAAGCGAGCAATAGTGAAAGCACTTACCTGTTTTTTGGAATTAAAGTGTTCTTACTCTCAGCATTGGGCATCTTTTCATTTGCTGGTTACTCATGTTGGTCAATACAAAGTCCAAGATATTATCACCTCTTGTGGGGGGTATCGACTAGCTGTTCCAAGGCATATGCAATGACAAAAACAGAAGAATCTCTGAGCATTTGTGTTCAGGCATGACTAGTTCTTCCAATTTATGTTTGGGTAAAGTCACCCAAGATCAGGGTACAGGGTTGAATCTTGATAGATTCGAAGAGGTTCAGATAGGGGGATTGGGCATATTAAGTCAGATTTGTGGGCCAGAAACTAGCTATGATTTGAATAGGGGTCTTGTCAGTGGTTAACTGCACCTGGAGTGTCTCCTGTGCGTCATACTGTTTGACCAGCCTGAAGGTGTGTATGTCTTTAATATATATTGAAACTCCAACTGCTCTGGCTTTAATGCCCACAGTTTGGGGTATGAATGTATGATAGGATGAGTAACCAGGTAAGGCTAGGGTGCTCTCTGCAGCTTTAAACCAGGTTCCTGTGACTGCGCAGATGTCAGCATTTTCCAGGATTAAAAATGCTTGCAATGACTGCAGTTTCATGTTTAGACTCCAAGCGTTTAGCAGCATGACCTTAATGTGCGTTTTGTTGAAATTTTTATGTAGGTAGTTTTAATCTCATCACTCTTCCTAAAAAGCCACTAAGGGGAGGGCAAAGTACAGTTGTGTACACTTACCATAAATGTAGATGTTCGAGTGTATTCACTGTTGCAGTCATCACATTTGGGTTATCCTGCCAGGGGTAGCCCTCAGTCGGCCCAAATACCAGAGGCTTAGTATTTGTGTCAGTTGTTGTTGCTCCAGGACTGACGTCAGATCGTCAGTGGTATAAAATCAGGCAACCGACGCCATTACATCAGTTTTTCTTGCCCCGTCAGGAGCCCTCAATAGGGAGCTAGGTTATGCTGGAAGACGACCACCAATAGAAAGTAAATTCCAAAATGTCCTTGTAAGGAGAGAGAGAGAGAGAGAGACAAGGGGGATGGAGGGTGGGTAAAGTACAGTTGTGTACAATTACCATAAATCTAGATGTTCGAGTGTATTCACTGTTGCAGTCATTACATTTGGGTTATCCTGCTGGGAGGTTGCCCTCAGTCGGCCTGAATTCCAAAGTCCTGGGTCCTCCGTCGGTTGCTGTCGCCGCTTCCCTGAAGTCAGATCGTCAGGGGGTATAAAAGATGTAGCCGACACCATTTTCTTCAGTTTTTCTTGCCCCAGATGTCAGGTGCCCCCAAAAAGGGTAGGCTAGATATATATATATAAAACATACATGCACCAAAAATAGAAGTTATGTTCTTACCATAACGTTCCATGTTAGTTGTCTTCTTCTCGCCTTCTTTCTTGCTGGATGGGTTCGGAGCCGACCTCGGCTCCGACTCGGCCACTCTAAAAGCTCGACAGTTGGTTCCACCGGCTCAAGGCTGCCCCTATATCCCACAATGCTAGGCGTGAATTACCTCAGATCTCGTTTGTGAGCTAGGCCCAGCTAAAAAAATAACCAGGAATACTGGAAAAATTTCCACCTCTAAAAACAAAGGGAAGAGAAAGGGTGACCTAAGCCTGACTCTAGGAAATATGCACAGCAGAGCATATACCTATCGCAAAGAGGTGGTAGAAAGAGAGGTCACAATCAAACTCCTCTAGATCTGTCCAGGCCAGGGGGAGGGAGGGTGAAGAAAGAAGCGAGAAGAAGACAACTAACATGGAACGTTATGGTAAGAACATAACTTCTATATGTTAAGTTGTCTATCTCGCCTTCATTCTTGCTGGATGGGACCGTCCCTAGCACCTTGCCCGGTGGCCTAACGGAACAGACTCTTGAGAACAGTGGAACCAAAGTTAGCTCTATGCCTAGAAGCTAAATCCAACTTATAATGAGAAACGAAAGTGTGAGGAGTAGCCCAAGTAGCCGCTGCACAAATGGTGTCAATAGGCAGTCTGTCTTGGAAGGCTATAGAAGTAGCCAAAGCTCTGGTGGAATGGGCTTTAGGTTTGTTAGGCAGCTTTTGGTGTCTAATTTCATAAACAAGGGAAATCAGAGATGTTAGCCATCTAGATAATGATACCTTTGAAACTGAAAGTCCCTTTCTGCCTTCTGCATAGGAGACAAACAGCTGGTCAGATTTTCGGAATTGTTTTGTTCTATCCAAATAGTACCTTAACTGACGATGAACATCTAGCCAATGCAATTTTTGTTCAGACCTATTAGAATATTCTGGAAAAAACACAGGGTGGTCAATGCTTTGATTTAGGTTAGACGTCGAGGCTATCTTAGGTAAAAAGGACGGGTTGGTTCAGAAGATACCCTGTCCTTATGAAACAACAGATAAGGAGGTCGACAGCTGAGTGCATGAAGTTCTGAAACTCTTCTAGCTGAAGTAATAGCTACCAGAAAGAGAGTCTTCCATGATAGCAATTTTAAAGAACAGGAGACTGCAGGTTCGAAAGGGGGAAGAATCAAAGAACTAAGAACTAAATTTAGGTCCCAAGGAGGAGGAGGATTTCTTATAGGAGGTCTGAGTAGAAAAACTCCTTTCAAAAGGCTTTGCAAAGCTTGTGGGACATTATGGCAGACTCTGAAATGCCCACATGAAAGTTAGAAATAGCTGCCAGTTGAACTTTAAGAGTAGAAGGAGATGAACCTGCATGAAAGAGTTCAGCTAGAAAATCAAGGACCATTTGGATGGAAGCAGTGAAAGGATCTATGTGCCTTCCTTGAGCCCAACAGGCGAAACGTTTCCACTTACTCAAATAAATCTTTCTAGTGGAAGATTTATGGGAAGCTATCAAAATATCTCGAACAGAGTGAGATATTTGAGGAAGCCTGGCTAATGTTGGAATTGGAGGAACCAAGCAGTGAGGTTCAGAGAGGGAAGGGAGCGATGAAACTGACCTGACTGATGGATCAAAAGATCTGGAACTAGGTCCAGATGCCAAGGTCACTCCAACAGAAAATGATGTAGAAAGGGGAACCAAACCTGTCGAGGCCAGTAAGGAGCAATGAGGATCAACGAGGCCTTCTGAGCGATAGCTTTCTGTATCACTTGAGAGATTAGTGGGAAGGGAGGAAATACATACAGAAGTCCCCGGGGCCAAACTTGGACTAGAGCGTCTCTGCTGGGCTGGCCTGGTAAAGGGAATAGGGTGAAATAATCTCTGCACTTGCTGTTTTGGGGAGTAGCAAAAAGGTCGCAGCAAGGCTGACCCCACTTGAGAAAAATTTCTCTCACAACAGAGTCTTTCAGAGACCACTCGTGAGGCATGAGGATAGCTCTGCTCAACTTGTCCGCGATTTGATTGGACTTCCCGGGATGTGTTGCTATCAGAAAACGCTGAGAAGAAATCGCCCATTGCCACAATCTGAGTGCTTCTCGACACAGGGGGTAGGACCTGGTTCCGCCTTGTTTGTTGATATACCACTATCGTTCACAAGGGAAGAGAGTCTTGAAGGGCTTGCAACGCTAAAAGCACTGCTCTCATCTCTAGAACATTTATGTGCAAGTGGCATTCGTCTGGTTGCCAAGTGCCCTGGACAGTTCTGCCCTGATAATGCCCCCCCCACCCGATCAGGGAGGCGTCCGTTGTCAAAGTAGCAACCGGAGGGGAAGGAACAAAGGGTCTTCCCAATAAGAGTTGAGGGGAAGACATCCACCACAGAAGATGATTTCTGCATGTTTGCGTGACCATAATGGTGTGGGACATTGGAAGTTGCTGGTATGACCATTGCGTGAAGAGCATCCATTGAAGGATTCTCATGTGGAATCTGGCTAATGGAAGCAGAGGTATGGCAGCCGCCATAATCCCAAACACTTTCAGAACTAACCTGGCTTTGATTCTGTTGCTGCTGAAGAGGAGCGAGACCAGTTTGTGTATGTCTGCTATTCTCTGATGTGTTAGTCTCGCAGACATGTTGACTGTGTCTAGATTTGCGCCTATGAAGGTAATAGTACGACAAGGCGACAAAACAGACTTTTCGCAATTTATTGAAATGCCTAACTTTTGACAAATGCGAAAGGTGTAGTCCCTGGCCATTAGAAGAAGATGCTTGGTGGGAGCTGTGAGGAGCCAGTCGTCCAAATATGGAAACACCTGGAATCCTTGACGCCTCAGGGGAGAAGCTACCACTGCCATGCATTTGGTAAACACCCGGGGCAGTGGTGAGACCAAAGGGCAGGGCCCTGAATTGAAAATGACTGGTTCCCAGCCTGAAGCGGAGGAATCTTCTGGAGCGCCTGTTCATTTTATGTGATAGTACGCATCCTGAAGATCTATAGAGCACATCCAGTTTTTCTTTCCCAATAGGGGGAGGATGGACTGCAGCGTGACCATCCGAAATCTTGTTTTCTTGACTGACTTGTTCAAGATACTGAGATCCAAAATTGGTCTCCAGTCCCCTGTTTTCTTTGGAACTAAAAGAACCTGGAGTAGATTCGGATCCTAGTTGGTCTGCTGGAACTGGTTGAATTGTTTTACAAGCAGCTTTGAAATTTCCAAAGCTGCAAGATCCCTTTGAGCGGTGGAACATCTGGAAGGGATTTTTTGATTGGTTTGGGATGCGAAGGAATGGAATAGCCTTCGAAATGATGGACTGTACCCACTTGTCTTGAGTCAGGGATAGCCAGGCTTCTGGGTACAGTGACAATCTTCCCGACTGCCTCCGAAGGTGGACAGTCGGGCAACACCTCAGGGATGCAGAAAGGGCTTATTGGAAAAGGTTTCTCGATTGCCCTGGTTCTGCGGGCCCCCTCTGCCTCTAGGGCGACGTCTACCATTATTGTTCCCTCCTCTGCCTCTGGAGGGGAACCGACTCTGAGCCAGGCAAATTCCCTTGAGATTGTTTGCGGAACCACATTTTTCCACTTTTCTGGCCTTTGGGGTAAGGTCTAGAAGGAGTAGAAAAACGGACTCCGACAGCAGATAGAGTTTTGCCATCCGTCTCGCACCTAGTCAAGGTTTCTTTCACTTGAGGACCAAAAAGAGATGATCCATCGAACGGGGAGTTAGTGAAAGACATTTTAAAGGGGTCCGCAAAATTGCATAGTCGCATCCAGGCATGCCGGCGTAAGGCAACACCTGTCCCTGGCCCTACTCGCTCCATCAGCCGCATATGAAAGGAGGCATGGAGGAGTTAGCTATCGAATTAAGGGTAGTCAGCTGGGTGTTCATTTTGTCCTGAAAAACTGCAGCTGTAGTATCCTTCAACATCTCTCTTGCTTCCTTGATCAAGTCTCTCTGGAGACGGGTGAAATGGCATAGGTAGTTCAGCGAACGCATTGCAAAGGTCGCTGACGAGAACATCCGCTTCCCATACCTGTCCATAGACCTAGATTCCTTGTTAGGGGGATGAACAGGCACTGAAGGATCAGCTAGTTCCTTCTTGGTGGCAGCAGCTACCACCATAGCATCCACAGAAACACCTTTTGTGAGAAATTGTTTGTCAGTTGGTGCTGTTATAAATTTGGAAGGTCTCCTGGGGGTAGGGTCCACTGAATCAGGAGCCGTCCAGGCCTTCTTTGCCACCACCTGCATGAGGGGATCAAAGGGGGGGGGGGACACCCAGGAGGTGGAAGGGCGAGAGCCAAACGCCTCATGATACACAGATTCATCCTCCAAAGGGTTAAGGGCTGGCCAATTTCCCCTCTGTTTCAGGATCTCTAGAATGTCTGCGAAAGAGACATCTTCAGACGGGGAACGTGGGGAATCCTCTAAATCTGTGTCAGAGGTGACAGACTCAGGTGAGTCTATGTGCTTCCTCTTACACTTTCTCTTCCTAGGGGGCTCCCCTGCCAATTCAGGGGAGGCCTCGGAAGAGGAAGAGATCCCCACAGGGGATTCTTGAGGAGCTGGCTCTCTGCGGTCTGGGATGAGGGAGTGAGTCGACATAACCAAAGGCACCGAAGAGGGAGGGGCGGACGGAGCCGACTGTGGAGTCGAACAAGGTTCCAACACACTCCGCATGACCTTGAACGCACCCCTGTCCGGCAGAGCCAGAGGTCCCCGCCCGAGAAGCTGAGAACCTCCTCGGCACCGACAGAGATGGCTCGAGGCGATGTCGGAGCCGAACTCACCAGCGCAAGCACCGAGAGGAGAGGGGGTCGGACAAGGGTCCGATGCCACTCACCCCTCGAGCCGACGAGGGAAGCCGGGCGCCGAGATTCTACAAAAGAAGAAACGGGAGCCGACGATGGAGCCGAAGACAATTGTATCGGCTCCGACGCTACCACAGTCTCGGTCCCGACGCCCGCCCGAGCTCAAAGGAGTCGGAGGAGGAATATTTATAGGAACAAGTTGAGGCATCGACTGATGAGTCGGACTCTGGAGCATTTGGGCCAGTGCCTCGGACTTTAAAAGTCGACTCACTACCCTCTGGAGGTCGTGATCTGAGAGCCTCGATGACCTGGAGGAGTGAGATCCGTCTCGCTCAGACAGCAAGGGAGACGCTGGAGCCAAATGAACGGAGCCAAGGGACGGTGACCTCGATCTCTTTCTAGATGTCGGCTCCGATGGTCTGATCGAGCCGACCCAGGAATCTCTAATTCCTCGGCTCGGAGCCGAGGAAACCACAGATACTGCAGTCAAGACTCATCGGCTCCAGCTGGAGCCGATGAAGCAGTAGGCTTGAGCCTTAGGCCTCGACTCTGAAGCTGGAGCCGAGGTCTTGAAGCCTTAGAAGGTTTCCGATGTCACAGAAAGGGAACCTTCAGGCTTAAGCAAACCCCTTAATATGAGTTTGTTTTTTCTTTCCTGCAGGACTCTAGGGCTGAAGCCATGGCATACAGCACAAGAGTCCTGCAGGTGTAAAGGTCCCAGGCAATACACACAAGAAGTGTGACCGTCTGTCAGAGACATTTTCTGACAGCACGAGTCACACTTCTTGAAGCCTGAGACCTTTGAATCCTTGGACATACTCAAGGAACCGAAGTGTAATCACACACAGAAACACACACACACAGATTACACTGATAGTAGTCTTAAAGGAATTATTTAAACTAAACTTCTGAAAGGTAAGTTAAGTTAAAACTTCCTAACCAAACACATACACACCCTAAGGAAGGAAGGAAGGCCGAAGGCCTAGGGAAAGAACTTAAAAGTTCTTTAGAAAAAAAGGGGCTGGATAAAAAGTAGAAGGGATAATATCCACTACACTAAGGGTAAAGAGAAATACACTAAGCTAGCTTAAGTTTAAAGTATTTAAACTAATCTAACTTTCACTAACCTGGAGCCGGTAGAAAAACACCTCGATCGCTGTAGCGGCAAACGAGATCTGAGGTAATTCACGTCTAGCATTGTGGGATATAGGGGCAGCCTCAAGCCGGTGGAACCAACTCTCAAGCTTTTAGAGTGGCCGAGTCGGAGCCGAGGTTGGCTCCGAACCCATCCAGCAAGAATGAAGGCGAGATAGACAACTTAACATCAAACTTTACCTTCATCTACAAGCAAATACACCACATAGGTTGCATAGAGCAGAGAAGTTAAGATAAGTTCCAGCAGAAATAAGGGGGATGGCGGGAGGGTAACCTGGACTGCAACAGTGAATACTCAAACATCTACATTTATGGTAAGTGTACACAACTGTACTATGTTCTTCATGTTTCACTGTTGCAGTCATTACATTTGGGTAGAGTCCAAAAGCTATGGTTGGGGGGCTGGAGCTAAACATTAGGAGCGGCTATGAGGCCCTGCAGAACTGCAGTGGCAAAGCCTGGTCTGGATTTAGAGTAAAGTGGCAGATTGTAATGCTTTGTAAAGGTGTGCACTGAACTCCAAGTAGCAGCCTCTAAAATGTCTTTGGTTGGTACTCCCCTGAGAAAGGCTGCAGAAGTGGCTGCATCTCTGGTTGAATGTGGCCTAATGCCCTTACGCACTGGCTTGCCATGTTGAGAGTAGCAGAAACAAATGCAGTGACCTATCCACTTTAAAATAATCTGCTTGGAGATAGCCTTTCCTTGTGATCCTGCAGCATATGCCACTAGTAACTGTTCTGTCTTTCTAAAAACTTTAGTTTTGTCCAAATAGAATCAAAGTTGTCTGTGTACGTCCAAAGAATGCAGAATTTTCTCCCCCTTGTTCTGTGGATTTGGATAAAAAGTTGGCAAATGAATAGTTTGGTAAAGGGCTACACTGGACACCACCTTAGGCATAAATGTAGGGTTTGTACTCAGAGAGACCCTGTCTGGATAAAAAATGATAAAAGGTTCCACAGCCATGACAACCTGTAGCTCTGACACTCGTCTTGCAGAAGTTATTGCTAGGAGCAGAGCTGTTTTCCAAGATAAAAACTTTATATCCGCAGTAGCAGCTGGCTCAAAAGGAGGTAGGGTGAGTTTTTCCAAAACATAATTGGAGGTCCCATGCAGGCATTGGCGATCTTCTTGGAGGCCTTAAATTTTTGGCTCCTCTGAGGTACTGCCTTAATAAAGAATGAGAAAAGAGTGGTGGCTCTGTATGGTAATGAGCCGAAATGGCAGAGGCATGAATTTTAATTGATGAAAAAGATAGGCCTTTGCCCAGCATCTCAGTTAAGTATTGCAAAATCTGAGGAATATTTGGCATAGCTGTGTCAGTTCCTTGAGCTTGGTTCCAAGCACAAAATCTCTTCCATTTTCCAGCATAGGATTTTCCAGTACTAGGCCTTCTGGCTTCCAAAATGACATCCATCACAGCTTTACTGAGAGGTGTGCTTTGTATGGCTACATTATCCGCCATGCTGCCAGGTTTAGAGTCCTGAATTGGCTGTGCAGAATCTGATTGTTTTGTTGGGACAGTAGATGAGGTATTTGAGGTAAGGTCCATGCTGGGCATTGAGACAAGTTCCGTAAGATCGGATACCAGTACTGGCAGGGCCAGTCTGGGGCAATCAGAATCATTTTCGGTTTCTCCTGTCTCACCTTTAGGAGTACCTTGGGGAAGAGAGGCAGTGGGGGAAAGGCATATACTGATAGGTTTTTCCAGTTGAAAGATAAGGCGTCCACCTTCCATGCTTGTCTCTGAGAAGTCCTTATGCAGAATCTTTTTAGTTGATAGTTGTGAGGGGAGGCAAACAGATCTATGTCCGGGCGTCCCCATTTCTTTGTTATCATGCTGAAGACTTGTGGTTCCAGGTGCCACTCGTAGGGATCCATGAGGTTTCTGCTTAGTTCGTCTGCCAGAGTATTGTCCTTTCCTGGCAGGAATTGTGCCTGCAGATGAACTTGGTAAGTCAATGCTGTGTCCCATAAAGCCATGGCTAGTTTGCAAAGGGGGTAAGAATGCGTGCCCCCCTGCTTGTTTATGTTCCACATGACCGTGGTATTGTCTGTCTTTATCAGTAGTTGTCCCGGATGAATTAGGTCCTTGAAGGCTGTCGGGGCATTTTGAACAGCTAGCATCTCTTTTTGATTGATATGTAGATGCATTTGATTTGTGGACCAGGTGCCCTGAATGCCTTTTCCTGCCATGTGGGCCCCCAGGCATAATCTGATGCATCCATTGTTAGGTTCTGCTTGGCTGGGGGTAGTGAGAATGGCTGTCCCTTGTTTTGGTGACAAGCCTTTGCCCACCATCTTAACTTTTGTTGCAGGGAGGGAATGAGAGTAATCATTGTTTCCAGGCTGTGGCAATGTTGTGTCCAGACACTTTTTAGGTACCACTGAAGTGTCCTCATATGCAGTCTTGCATATGGAATAAGTAGGATGCAGGATGCCATGAAGCCCAAAGCCTGCAGAATTTTTCTTGCAGATAACTGGGCCTTTGTTGCCACTTCCTTGAAATAGGTAGTCAAGTTGCCTTTGTTTGCCTGGCGTGAGATAAGCCATCTGGGAAGTTGCATTTAAGCTTGCACCCAGGAATATTATCTCTTGAGAGGGTACTAGTCTTGATTTTTTTCCATTGACTGTGTACCCTAGACATGTTAAAAGTCTTTTCACAAACGCCAGATGCTGTAGTAGAATGTTCTTGCTCTCTGCTTGAATGAGGCAGTCGTCCAAGTAACGATATATTTGTATTCCTCTTTGTCTGCAGAAAGCAGAAGACCCTGGGCGCAGTAGATAACCCAAAGGGCAGTGCAGAGAATCGGTAATGCTTTGAACCAGCCTTGAATCTGAGGTATCTTCTGCATGATTGTCTGATTGGGACATGCAGGTATGCCTCTTTTAGGTCTAAAGTGATGAGCCAAGCCTTTCTGCCCAGCATGGGCAGAAGCTGCTGCAAGGTCAACATCTTGAATTTTGCTATATCCAGGAAAGTGTTTAGAATAGATAGGTCCCATTATTGGTCTCCATGCTTTGTCCCTTCTGGGTACCAAGAACAGTCTTGAGTAAAATCCTTGTCCCTGCTCTTGCTGTGGCACTTGTTGAATAGCCCCCATGTCCATGAGGGATGAGACTTGTTTTTGAGCCTCTGCCCATTGATTTTTTTCGCAGTTCTGGCCGACCGTTTGCCTTTGGCAGGGTACGGAAGTGAAAACTGTAGCCTTGTGACACTGTCTATAACCCATTTGCCCTGGGTTATAATGTGCCAATTTTGAGAAAAAAGTGCTAATTTTCCCGCCAAGGGTGCTGCCAGTAGATAAGTGCTTGGTGCAGGCAGGGGGAAGTCATTGGGACTGTTTCCTGTATGGTTGTGATTTGTCTTCTCCAACTTTGGAGTTAGAATCACCCCATTGCTTAGACCTGTATGAACCTTGCGGCTGGAATCTGCCTCTAGGGTGTCTGGATCTGCCCCTTTGAGGTCTCTCTGACACTGGAAAGAAACCAAATTCTTTGTAGGCCAGTGTCTGCTAAACCTAGGTGGCTGTACTTGTAAAAAAATCTTTGACCATTTGCATAGATTTAGCTTTGTCCTCCATTTCTTTAACACCTCTTCTGCCTTAACACCAAACAAGGTATCATGCTGTAATGGTGCATCTAATAATTTAGCTTTGACATGATCAGGCAGATTTTGTTCCTTTAACCAAGCATGCCTCAATTACAGAACCCGTAACAGCGGCCCTGCAGGAGGCCTCCAGAGAATCAAAACCACATTGCTTTCCAACTTGTTCAGCTGCATTCAATAAATCCTGCATTTCTTTGTTTTCTGCACATTCAGAATTTACCAACATTTTTTTGTTTAAGCAGTGTCATGACATATTGCTGATATTTGAGCATATGAAACTGACAGTTTAAGGCCCTTACAGCCAAGGTAGCAGATGTGTAAATCTTTTTTCCCCATCTAGCCAGTGCCCTAGAATCTCTGTCAGAGGGGGTAGGGTTTTTTGCTGTGGAAGCCTTAACCCCCCCTTTGGGAACCTGAGAAATAGTTTCTGGGTCAGCAGCAGGGTTTCTGAAAGGGAATTTATGAGAGTCAGGAACCCTGTAGTATCTGTCAAGCTTAACAGGAGCTGGAGGTAAGGAGTCAGGGGTCAGACTAGACTCTGAAAACACATCATCTACAATGTCTAACACAGTGGGTTGAGGTAGTAGAAGTAAGTCCCTGAGCCTCTTTTTAGATTCTGAAAAATCTTGGCTCTCCCAGTGGAAATGCTCCCTTCGTGGTATGCAAGGTTTCCCCAAAGGAATAGTCCTCAGGAGGAGAAGCTGAAGGAATAGACTCTTCAGCATCAGAATCCTCATGGGGGAGAGAATATTCCTGATCAGAAGAGGAATCTGAGAAAATGGAAACCTGATCTGAAGATTCATAGTCTGTCTCTTGCCTAGGCCTCTTATTATGAGGGGGATGGGAACCCCTGATCAAGGTAATTAAGTCTTCGGCCATTTTGAGCATCTGTTTTTTGGGCATGGAGGTCTGTCCATGTGGCTGGTGAACTTGTTTCTTTGCCTTTAAAGGAGCTTTAGTCTTTGCCTTTGAAGCTGTAGTCGGTTTAATGTATAATTGTTTAGGTCTGAAAACACCCTCAGAAGCCGATGCCTGCTCAGCGGCTCCGGACCCATCGGAGGGAATAGTCTCTGAGGCTCCAATACCTTGAGTTTCCAGCGGCCTGCCCGACTCCACGTGGGCGTCAGTAGCGGCCTGCGACTCTAAAGTAGCGGGCGTCAGGGGCTGCGAAAGCGCCTCACTGAGAACCGGCGACTGGCTTAGGAGAAGCTTCATCGGTTTTGGACCTTGGTTGCCTGTTTTTTTCTTTTTCTTTGCGCTTTTTGTGAACTCCAGTAGTCGGATGGCTATCCGACGACACTGTATAATTAAATCTGCGCCCAAAATAGCTTAGTGCAAAATCGTACCAACGCTTAATAGTGCGTTGGTTAAATCTAGCACAAAACCGACAACTTGAAACGTCGTGGTCAGGGCCTAGGCAAGCAATACAGTAAGAATGAAAGTCCTTATGAGGTATTTGCTTCCCACAAGAAATACAATTATTAACTTTTTCTGACATCGGTCTGGAGCAAGAAAAAAAGTTTCCCCAATGGGGTACTTAGCTTTTAATGAAGACTTCGGATCTGAAACGCGAACACGAAAATCTCAGGAGTCAGCCAACCGGCACTTGCGAACTGCTTCTGCTTCGGGCACTGCGGGGCAAGAAAAACTGAAGAAAATGGTGTCAGCTGCATCTTTTATACCCCTGACGACCTGACGTCAGGGAAGGGGCAACAGCAACAGACGCAAGACCCAGGACTTTGGAATTCAGGTCGACTGAGGGCAACCTGCCAGCAGGATTACCCAAATGTAATGACTGCAACAGTGAAACATGAAGAACATCCAGGACTGCAACAGTGAATACATTTGAACATCTACATTGATGCTAAGTGTACACAACTGTACTATGTTCTCCGTGTTTCACTGTTGCAGTCATCACATTTGGGTTGATTCCCAAAGCTGAAGAAAAGGGTGGAGGTAGACAAGAAGACTGGGGGCTGGCTAGGATGCCCTGCAAGACTGCGGTGGCAAAGCCTGCCCTGGATTTGGAGAAGATAAGCAGGTGGTAATGCTTGGTGAAGGTAAGAACAGATGTCCATGTTGCAGCCTCCAGGTTGTCCCTGGTGGGGACCTCTCTGAGAAAAGCTGCATAGGTGGAGGTTGCTCTGGTGGAATGTGTCCTGACCACCTTTGGGGGTGGTATGCTGTATGTAGCAGAAATGGATGCAGTGTGCTATGCATTTGGAGAATGACTGCCCTCTGCTCATGCAGCGACACTGACTAGCAATCGATCAGTTTTTCTAAAAGACTTAGTCCTGTCTAGGTCAAATCTGAGCTGTCTGTGCACATCTAGAGAGTGCAGAATCCTTTCCCCCTTGTTTTGTGGGTTAGGGAACAAGGTGGGCAAATAAATGAATTGGTTGAGAGCCACACTGGGCACCACTTTAGGAATGAAGGATGGGTTAGCCCCGAGGAGACCCTGTCAGTATGGAAAATGATGAAGGGCTCTACAGCCATAAGTCCTTGTAGATCTGATATTCTTCTAGCTGAAGTGATGGCCAGAAGCAAGGCTGTCTTCCAAGAGAAAAAATTTAACTCTGCTGACCAGGCAGGTTCAAATGGGGGCAGGGTGAACTTTTCGAACACAAAGTTAAGGTCCCAAGCTGGGGTAGGAGCTCTTCTAGGTGACCTTAAGTTGTTAGCCCCTCTTAGGAACTGTTTAATGACAGGGTGTGAGAAGAGAGGTGGCTCTGTGGTGAAATGAGCAGAGATGGCTGAGGCATGAATTTTAATAGATAAGAAGGTAGACCCCTGAATAGTAGGTCTGCCAAGTAATACAGGATAAGAGGTAGGAAGAGCTGTGCCATTCCAGCTCCCTTATGCTGGATCCAGGTGCAAAATCTTTTCCACTCGTCAGCATAGGATTTTCTAGTGCTGGGGCATCTAGAAAGTACAGTTTTGTACCTACCATAAATGTAGATGTCCGATAGGTATGCATCTGCAGTCCTAACAAATGGGTTGTCCTGCCTCAGGCAGTCCTTCAGTCGGCCGAATTCCAAAGTCTGGGTCTGGCCTCGGCTGATGTCGCACTTCACCCGACGTCATAGCTGCTTGGATATAAAGGCATCAGCCGACGCCATTTTCCTCAGTGTTTCTTGCCCCAGATGCCAGGTGCCCTCTAGGAAGGCTAAATTTGGATAAATGCAGATAATTCCAAACAGTAGAGAGCAAAAAATATATACATACAAACAAATACACCATAATAGATTCCCCCAGCTAGCTAAATGAGGGGTAAGTACCCTAGGAATACCACAGAGGGGAAGGAGGGTGGGTAATCCTGACTGCAGATGCATACCTATCGGACATCTACATTTATGGTAGGTACAAAACTGTACTATGTCCTTCAAGGATGCATCTGCAGTCCTAACAAATGGGTAGAATACCATAGCCAAACTGGGGGAGGAGGCACTAAGATAATGATGGTGTAGTTAAGATCCCTTGTAAAACAGCAGCTGCAAAACCTGCTCGGGATCTGGAGTATAAAGGAAGATTATAATGCTTGGCAAATGTATGCACGGAGCTCCAAGTAGCAGCTTCTAAAATGTCTTTGGTAGCCACTCCCCATAGGAAAGCTGTAGTGGTGGCTGTAGCTCTTGTGGAGTGAGGCCTGATATTTTCAGGAGTTGTCTTTCCATGAAATGAGTAGCAGAATCGAATGCAATTTCCTATCCATTTTGAGATTGTCTGTTTTGAAATTGCTTTTCCTTGCACTCCTGTTGCATATGCTACCAGAAGCTGGTCAGTTTTTCTGCTGGCCTTGGTTCTGTCCAGATAGTAGCGCAGCTGCCTGTGTACATCCAAGGTGTGTAGTAGTTTTTCCCCCTGCTCTGTGGGTTGGGGAAGAATGTAGGTAAATGTATAGCTTGGTTCAAAGATACCCTGGATACCACCTTTGGCATAAAAGTAGGATTGGTTCTCAGAGATACTCTATCCTGATGGAAGATAAGGAAAGGCTGCACTGCCATTAATGCCTGTAATTCAGATATCCTTCTTGCTGAAGTGATTGCTAGCAGGAAAGCAGTTTTCCAAGATAAGAACTGTAAGTCTGCTGTTGCTGCTGGTTCAAAAGGGGGAAGTGTTAATTTTTCTAGCACAAAATTGAGATCCCATGCAGGTAAAGGTGGTTTCCTTGGAGGCTTTACATTTTGATCCCTCTCAAAAATTGTCTGAGGAGAGGATGAGAGAAGACAGGGGGATCCATGTTGTACTCTGCTGAAATTGCTGATGCATGTATCTTAATGGAAGAGTAGGACAGGCCATTATGGAACAGTTCTGCTAAGTATTCCAGGATGTGTGCCAGGTTTGCTAGTGTAGCATTTTCTCCCTTTTCTGCACTCCAAATGAGGAATCTTTTCCATTTGGCTGAGTATGTTTTCCTTGTGGAGGGTCTGCGAGCCTCCAGGATAATGTCCTTGACCCTCTGAGATAAATCAAGCTGGTTTGGTTTTATGCAATTTTCCAAGCAGTTAGCTGCAGTGTTTTTAAGTTTGGATGCAGGGTCTTGTAGTTGTTCTGCGTTAGAAGTAGAGGGCATAGAGGTAAGATGCCATGAATGCGTCCGAGACATGCTTCTTAGTAGCGGGTACCAATGTTGCCTTGGCCAGTCTGAAGCTATCAGAATTACCTTTGGCCGTTCCTCTCTGATCTTCAGAAGGACTTTGTACATCAAAGGAAGAGGTGGGAAGGCATACACTGTCAGGTCCTTCCAGCTGAAAGAAAGGGAGTCCACCCTCCAGGCAAGTGGGTGGTATACTCTTGAGCAGAATTTCTTCAGTTGGCGGTTGTGTGGGGAGGCAAACAGGTCTATCTCTGGCATTCCCCATTTCTCTGTTAAGGTTTTGAAGATATCTGGATGCAGCATCCATTCGTGAGCATCCGTGGTAGTCCTGCTTAAGCTGTCTGCTAGTGAATTTTCTTTTCCTGGTACAAATTTGGCCTGCAGTTGGATGTTGAGATTCAGGGCCAAGTTCCACAGGTCCATTGCCGTCCGGCATAGAGGGTAAGAATGTGTGCCTCCCTGTTTGTTGATGTACCACATGACTGTGGTATTGTCCGTCCTTATCAGCAGGTGTCCTTGCTGGATGAATGGTCTGAATGCCTCTATTGCATGCTTCACTGCCAGCATCTCCTTTAGGCTTATGTGTAGATTCAGCTGGTCTTGGGACCATAGGCCTCGAATGCACTTGTCTTCCATGTGTGCCCCCCAGCCTAGGTCTGAGGCGTCCGTGGTAATGGTCTGCCTTGGATGTGGTTTGTGGAAAGGCAATCCTCTGTTCATCTGACAGGCCTGAGCCCACCACAGGAATTCTTTTTTCAGACATGGAATGATTGGTATCTGGGCTTCTAGACTGTGTCTGTGCTGAGACCATACATTCCTTAGGTACCATTGTAACTTTCTCATATGCAGCCTGGCATGTGGGATCAATATTATGCAGGATGCCATGTAACCCAGGGCCTGCAGGACTTTCCTTGCAGTAAGCTGAGTTAGTCTTGTTAATGCCATGAAATAGACTGGTAGTTGCTTTTGTTTTTCCTCTGTGAGAAAAGCCATCTGAGTTATTGTGTCCAGTTCTGCCCCCAAAAATGTTATCCTTTGAGATGGCACTAGTCTTGACTTTTGTATGTTGACTGTGTATCCCAAGGCTTGTAGGAGTTGAATGACATAGGCCAAATCCTGTATTAATTTTGTCTTGTTGTCCGCTTGTATTATGCAGTCGTCCAGGTATGGGTAGATTTGAATTCCCTGAAGCCTGCAGTGAGCAATTACTGATGCCAGGCATTTCGTGAATACTCTGGGCGCAGTAGATAAGCCAAAGGGCAATGCTGAGAATTGATAATGCTCTGATCCTGCAAGAAATCTGAGGTGTCTTCTGCAATCTGGTCGTATAGGGGCGTGCAGGTATGCCTCCTTGAGATCTAGAGTCACCAGCCAAGACTCCTTGCCCAACATGGGAAGAAGTTGCTGTAGTGTCAGCATTTTGAATTTTGGAACAATGAGGTATGTGTTCAGTGCGGACAAGTCTAGAATAGGCCTCCATTGATTTTCTTTTCTTGGTACAAGGAATAGTCTGGAGTAAAATCCTTGGCCTTGTTCCATAGATGGTACTTTTTCTATTGCTCTCATCTTTAGTAAACTGATGATTTGCTTTAGAGCCTCTGATTTCTGATTTGGTGGAAGGTTTGGCATTCCTCTCTTTTTTGGTAGTGTGGAAGTGAAACCTGTAGCCCTTGTCTATTGTTTGTAAAGTCCATTTGTCTCCTGTAATACAATGGCAATTTCTTGAGAATAAGGCTAGTTTTCCACCCAAGGGTGCTTCCAGTTGTTCCCTGGTAGGCGGAATCAGAGCCAAGTCATTGTGTCTGTCCTGTAGAAGTGGTTGCAGTCGCAGCTGTGGCGGCACTTCCTTGGCTGGCAGGGTGCCACTGACGACCCCTATAGGCACCCCTAGATTGACCTCTGCCTCTTGGGCGTCTATTTCTGCCTCTCTGTGCTCTGGAGCTGTCTGGGAAGGACCAATTCTTTGAAGGCCAATTTCTGCTAAACCTTGGAGGTTGGACCTGCAAAAAATCCTTGACTGTTTGGACAGATTTTGCTTTTTCTTCCACTTTCTTTAGAACCTCCTGTGCAGGGGAGCCAAACAAACTTCGCTTCTCCATAGGGGCATCCAGGAGTTTAGACTTAACATGGTCTGGTAATGATTGTTCTTTGAACCAGGCATGCCTTCGAATTACTGCTCCAGTCATAGCTGATCTAAATGAAGCCTCCAGTGCATCATAGCCACATTTTAAGAAATGATTACTGACCTGCTGAGAATTGTGTACCAAATCCTGAAGGGACTTACGGTCTAAAGGTTCAGGAGAGGCCAGTTTTTTATTCAGTTGATCTAGCAAAAATTCCTGATACTGAATCATGTGAAATTGACAGTTTAAAGCCCTCGCAGAAAGAGTAGCAGATGTATAAACCTTTTTACCCCATCTCTCTAATGCTCTAGATTCCCTTTCAGATGGGAGTGGGTTTTTGGCAGAGGCAGCTGCAACACCCTTAGGGCCCTGAGAGATGGTTTCTGGGTCTGCAGCATGAGCCTTATACAAGTGGTAGTGAGTATCCGGGACCCTGTAGTATCTGTCAGGCTTTGCAGGGGCCGGGGGAAGAGAATCAGGGGTAGTACTGCATCATTATATGCATCATCAACAACTGAAAGTACAGGTGGAATGGCTAAAGGCCTATGCTGTGGTAAGTGTAAAAAAGTCCTTAGCCTTTTCCTCGAATCTGAAAAATCCTGACCCTGCCATTGGAAGTGTTCCCTCATGGAGTGAAGGGTTTCCCCAAAAGAAAATTCTTCTGGAGGAGAGGCAGAAGGAATGGAATCCTCTGCATCAGAGTCCTCATAAGGTGTGTACGGGCCTTCCTGATGGTCTGAATCATCTGAACCATCCGAGGAATAGTCAGAGGACAGAGGTTCAGGGGGTTCAGTCCTAGGCCTCTTATCAGGAGGGGGTTGTGAGGCCCTGTCTGGGTGAGGATGGGATCCCCTGATCAAAGAAATAAGGTCCTCAGCAAGGCTGAGGATCTGTGAACTGGAGGTAGGCCTGTGAGGGGGGGCTTTTGAAGGTAAGGCCTTGGAAAGTTTGGCTGCTTTAGCCCTGGAGAAAGCCTTGATAGACATAGAAGCAGGGGGTCTAGCTGCCCCACGTGCAGGAGTAGAGATGTCCAACGGAATAGTGTCAGACAACTCTTGTGTGCCTGCTACTTCAGAAGGAATTTCTGTAGCCGACTCAGCCATGGCCTGTGTGGCCTCGGTTATCGGAGGCATGCTTTCGGCCGAAGGGAGAACCGAGGACTCGGTTTCAGCCGAAACCGAGACACTCGCGGTAGGCCTGACAGTGGTTTCAGCCGAAACCGCGGGCCGCGAGTGTCGGTCCTTTTCTTTGCGTTTTTTACCTAAAAGTGTAGTCGGAGTCTCCGACGGCATTTTATATGCAAAAGTGGAGCCAAAAAACTCTTCAGCGAACTCTGACCGACGTCTAAGAGTTCGTCGGTTGAAGGAGGCACATGAACAAGCTAATACGTCGTGGTCTGGGCCTAAGCAAGGAAGGCAGTACGAGTGGAAATCCTTATGAGGTATTTGTTTCCCACAAGTTAAACAATTATTTACTTTGTCTGACATCGGCTGAGGCAAGAAAGAGTCCCCAACGGGGTACTTAGCTTTTTAGAAGTCTTCGGTAAGCTGAAATCTCTGGATCTGACCGACCGGCACTTGCGAACAGCTTCTGCTTCGGGCACCGCGCGGCAAGAAAGACTGAGGAAAATGGCGTCGGCTGATGCCTTTATACCCAAGCAGCTATGACGTCGGGTGAAGTGTGACATCAGCCGAGGCCAGACCCAGACTTTGGAATCCGGCCGACCGAAGGGCTGCCTGACGCAGGACAACCCATTTGTTAGGACTGCAGATGCATCCTTGAAGGACATCATGCCTGCTTAGGCTGGAAGCTTGAGGAGAGGTCAGGGAATAAGCCAGGCTGCCACATTGAGGGTCTGCAATTGGGGATGCATGAATTCTCCATTCCTCTGGGTCAGGAGTGTTTGGGATCTGAGGTAGGTGACAGGCTGCGCAGCAGTAGGTACCAGTGCTGGCATGGCCAGTCTGGGGCAATCAGGACTGCCCTCGATTTTTCCTCCCTTACTTTGAGCAGTACCCATGAAATGAGTGGCAGAGGGGGAAATGCACAGACTGAGAGGTTTACCCACTGGAAGGAAACAGCATCCACTTTTCAGGCCTTGCTGTGAGGTTCCCTGGTAAAGAATTTGCTGAGCTGATGATTGGAGTGGAAGGCAAAGAGGTCGATCTTCGGGGTGCCCCTTTTCTGGATTACAGGGGTGAAGGTTCTGTGGTCTAGGTGCCATTCGTGTGGGTTTAGCAGGTACCTGCTCAAGTTGTCTGCCAGAGAGTTTAGATAGCCTGGCAGGAATTGTGCTAACAGATGTAGGTGCACGGTTGAGTCCATGTGCCAAAGGGTCATGAGGAGCCTGCAGAGAGGATAAAGAGTGAGTCCCTCCCTGCTTGTTGATATACCACATCACTGTGGTGTTGTCTGTTTTGATCAATAGAGGCCCCGGGGCGAGTAGGGGTCTGAAAGCTGTCAGGGCATGCTGAACAGTTAACATCTCTTTTTGGTTGATGTGCAGATGTACTTGGTTTGAGCTCCACAGGCCCTGAATGCACCTGCCATCCACGTGAGCAGCCCAGGGATAGTCTGATGCGTCTGTGGTGATGGTCCGGGCGGCGTGGGAATCTTTCCTTAGACAAGGCATCACTGGCATAAGAGTTTCCAGGTCTGGAGAGTACTGACACCAAAGGCTTTTTAGGTACCATTGCAGTTTCCTCATATGCAGTCTAGCATATGGAATGAGTAGAATGCAAGACGGCATGAACCCTAGATCGTGCAGGATTGTCCTTACTGATAACTGGGTTCTGGTGGCCAGTTGAGAGAAGTAGCCTGTCAGGTACGCTTGTTTTTCTGGAGTGAGGAATGCCATCTGGGATGCTGTGTCCAGGCTTGCTCCCAGGAATACAATTTTTTGTGTGGGGACTAGTTTTGATTTATTTTTGTTGATAGTATACCCCAGGGAGGTCAGTAGGTCCTTTACAAAGGTCAGGTGCTGAAGCAGCTTTACCTGTCTGCCTGAATTAGGCAGTCGTCTAAGTATGGGTAAATTTGAATATTTCTTTGTCTGCAAAAAGCAATGGCGGGAGCCAGACATTTTGTGAAAACTCTGGGAGCAGTTGATAAGCCAAAGGGAAGTGCAGAGAACTGAAAGTGCATAGATCCTGCCCTGAAATGTAGGTATTCCTGCATGATTCCCTGATTGGGACGTGTAGGTAGGCCTCTTTTAGGTCTAGGGTGGCTAACCAAACATCCTTGGAAAGCATAGGTAGAAGCTGCTAGAGAGTCAGCATTTTGAACTTTGGTATCACCAGAAAGGTGTTTAGAATGAATAGATCGAGGATGGGGCGCCATGTGTCCTCTTTTCTGGGTACCAGGAAGAGTCTGGAGGAGAAACCTTGGCCTATCTGTTCTGCAGAAACATGCTCTATTGCCCTCATGGAGAGCAGGGAAAGGGCTTGCTTTTGGCCTCTGACGCTGGTTTGGAGGAAGACATGGGAACCCTTTTGGGGTTGGCAGAGTGTGGAAATAAAATTTGTATCCCTGGGACACTATGTTGAGAACCCAGCGGTCGCTGGTAATAGTGGCCCACTTGCTTGCATGGAAGGAGAGTTTTCCTCCTAGGGGCACGAGCAGGCGGGCAGAGGGAGGGGGGTGGAAGTTTAAAGTCACTGAAAGTTCTTACCATAAGAGGTGGCCTTGCACTCCCTGTTTCTGAAGAACAGGAACTCCCATTGCTTAGATCTCTGCATTCCCTGAGGCTGTTGTCTGGGGGATCTGCTTCCCCTGGGTCTGGGCTGAAATGGTCTGGAGGTGGTAGGAAAGGGTGAGTACTTGGAGAAGCAATGCCTACTAAACCTCAGTAGCTGCACCTGTAAGAAGTCTTTAACTGTCTGTACAGATTTAGCTTTTTCTTCCATCTTTTTTAAGACCTCTTCTGCCTTGGTGCCAAATAAGGTGTCTTTGTTCAAGGGTGCGCCCAATAATTTGGATTTGACATGGTCTGGCAAGGTCTGTTCCTTAAGCCAAGCATGACTTCTAAGGACAGAACCAGTAACTGCTGCTCTGCAAGATGCTTCTAGGGCGCCAAAACCACACTGTACGGTGTGCTTGGTTACTTGACTTGCAGAATGCACTAACTCTTGTAACTCTATTTTCTGCACAAACAGGAAAAGAAGATATTTTTCGTTTGAAGAGTTCCATAGTATGTTGCTAATATTTCAGTATGTGGAACTGACAATTTAAAGCTCTAATAGCAAGAGTAGCAGAGGTGTACACTTTTTTACCCCATCTGTCTAATGCTCTAATACAAAAGATACACAGATGATTTGCTATTTATTTGTAAAGGTAATGAAAAAGAATTTTTGGAATTCATGGGAGTCCTTAACAACCCACATGGATTGAAATTTACTTGGGGGTACGGATAGATTTAGTATCTCATTTTTGGATGTAGTTTTCTATGTGGATAGTAAGCAGAGGATTTAGCATAAAGCATATAGGAAACCGACAGCTGTTATCAATTTTTTACATGCCACTAGCATGCACCCCCTCACCTCATTGAGTCACTGCCATATGGAGAATTCAAAAAGATTTTCAATAATACCTCTGAAGTTAGGTTAAAGGAAATTTGTTTAAATGAGCTGTAAGATAGATTACAAGTCAGAGGTTATGATGACAGAATATTATAAAAGGCAAGGAATAAAATTATGGATTATATGGAGGGTCACACTAAGACAGCTAGGAGTTATAATGGAGAATGGAGTTATGTACAAGAAGAATGAAGATGAGAAATTATTTTTCGTTACCAGATATTCTGAATTATCCTCTGTTTTGGAAAGGATAGTTAGACAGGCTTGGGAAATTGTTAGTGAAGATAGTTCTATTGGTTCTTTGTTTACCAAACATTTTGTTTTTCTTATGGAAGGTATGTTAAAGTACAATTGTGTACACTTACCATAAATGTAGATGCTCGAGTGAATTCTATGTTGCAGTCATTACATTTGGGTTATCCTGCTGGCAGGTTGCCCTCAGTCGGCCTGAATTCCAAAGTCTTGGGTCCTGCGTTGGTTGCTAACGCCTCTTCCCTGACGTCAAGTCGACAGGGGGTATTAAAAGATGCAGCCGACGCCATTTTATTCAGTTTTTCTTGCTCCAGATTTCAGGTGTCCCCAAAAGGGTAGGCTAAAATTATGTAAATAAAACAAACATGCACCAAAACTAAGCTTTACCTTCATCTATAAGCAAATACACCACCTAGGTTGTACAGATTAGAGCAGCAAAGATAAGTTCCAGCAAAAATAAGGGGGATGGCGGGTGGGGAACCTGGACTGCAACAGTGAATACACTCGAACATCTACATTTATGGTAAGTGTACACAACTGTACTATGTTCTTCGTGTTTCACTGTTGCAGTCATTACATTTGGGTTGAGTCCCAAAGGTATGGTTGGGGGGCTGGATCTAAACAGCATTAGGAGCGGCTATGAGGTCCTGCAGAACTGCATGGCAAAGCCTACCCTGGATTTAAAGTAAAGTGGCAGATTGTAATGTTTTGTAAAGGTATGCACTGAACTCCAAGTAGCAGCCTCTAAAATGTCTTTGGTTGGTACTCCCCTGAGAAAGGCTGCAGAAGTGGCTGCATCTCTGGTTGAATGTGGCCTAATGCCCTTAGGTTTGCCATGCTGTAAGTAGCAGAAACAAATGCAGTGACCTATCCACTTTGAAACAGTCTGCTTGGAGATGGCCTTTCCTTGTGATGCTGTGGCATATGCCACTAGTAAATGTTCTGTCTTTCTGAAAACTTTAGTTTAGTCCAAGTAGAATCTAAGTTGTCTGTGTATGTCCAAAGAATGCAGAATTCTCTCCCCCTTGTCCTGTGGATTTGGATAAAAAGTTGGCAAATTAATTGTTTAAGGGCTACAAAGGATACCACCTTAGGCATAAATGTAGGGTTTGTTCTCAGAGAGACCCTGTCTGGATAAAAAATTATAAAGGGTTCCACAGCCATGAGAGCCTACTGTAGCTCTGAAACTCGTCTTGCAGAAGTTATTGCTAGGAGCAGAGCTGTTTTGCAAGATAAGAACTTGATATCCGCAGTAGCAGCTGGCTCAAAAGGAGGTAGGGACAGTTTTTCCAAGACATAATTGAGGTCCCATGCAGGTATTGGCGTTCTCCTTGGAGGCCTTAAGCTTTTGGCTCCTCTGACATACTGCCTTTAATAAAGGATGAGAAAAGAGTGGTGGCTCTGTATTGTAATGAGCCAAAATGGCAGAGGCATGGATTTTAATTGATGAAAAAGATAGGCCTTTGTCCAGCGTCTCAGTTAAGTATTGCAAAATCTGAGGAATATTTGGGACAGCTGTATCAGTTCCTTGAGCTTGGTTCCAAGCGCAAAATCTCTTCCATTTCCCAGCATAGGATTTTCTAGTACTAGGCCTTCTGGCTTCTAAAATGACATCCATCACAGCTTTACTGAGAGGTGTGGTTTGTATGGCTACATTATCCCCCATGCTGCCAGGTTTAGGGTCATGAGTTGGCTGTGCAGAATCTGATTGTTTTGCTGGGACCGCAGATGAGGTATTTGAGGTAAGGTCCAGGAGGGGCATTGGGACAAGTTCCTTAAGATCGGATACCAGTACTGGCGGGGCCAGTCTGGTGCAATCAGAATCATTTTTGGTTTCTCCTGCCTGACCTTTAGGAGTACCTTGGGGAGGAGAGGCAGTGGAGGAAAGGCATATACTGATAGGATTGTCCAGTTGAAAGATAAGGCGTCCACTTTCCAAGCTTGAATGAGAAGTCCTTGTGCAGAATCTTTTTAGTTGATTGTTTTGAGGGGAGGCAAACAGATCTATGCTCGGGCGGCCCCATTTCTTTGTTATCACGCTGAAGACTTGTGGATCCAGGTACCACTCGTGGGGATCCATGAGATTTCTGCTTAGTTCGTCTGCCAGAGTATTTTCCTTTCCTGGCAGGAATTATGCCTGCAGATGAACTTGGTGGGTCAATGCTGTGTCCCATAAATCCATGGCTAGTCTGCACAGGGGATAAGAATGAGTGCCCCCCTGCTTGTTAATGTACCACATGACCGTGGTGCTGTCTGTCTTTATCAGTAGTTGTCCTGGATGAAGTAGGTCCTTGAAGGCTGTCAGGGCATTTTGAATAGCTAGCATCTCTTTTTGATTGCTATGTAGATGCTTTTGGTTTGTGGACCAGTTGCCCTGAATGCCCCTTCCTGCCATGTGTGCCCCCAGGCATAATCTGATGCATCCGTCGTTAGGCTCTGCCTGGCTGGGGGTAGTGAGAATGGCTGTCCCTTGTTTTGGTGACAAGCCTTTGCCCACCATCGAAACTCTTGTTGCAGGTAGGGAATTAGAGTACTCATTGTTTCCAGACTGTGGCAATGTTGTGCCCAGACACTTTTTAGGTACCATTGAATTTTCCTCATATGCAGTCTTGCATATGTAATTAGTAAGACGCAGGATGCCACGAAGCCCAAAGCCTGCAGAATTTTTCTTGCAGATAACTGGGCCTTTGTTGCCATTTCCTTGAAATAGGTAATCAGTTGCCTTTGTTTGTCTGGAGTGAGATAAGCCATCTGGGCAGTTGTACTTAAGCTTGCACTGCACCCAGGAATATTATCTCCTGAGAGGGTACTAGCTTTGATTTCTTTTTGTTGACCGTGTACCCTAGGCATGTTAAAAGTCTTATCACAAAAGTCAGATGCTGTAGTAGAATGTCCTTGTTCCCTGCTTGTATGAGGCAGTCGTCCAAGTAAGGATATATTTGTATTCCTCTTTGTCTGCAGTAAGCAATTACTGGTGCCAGGCACTTTGTGAAAACCCTGGGCGCAGTAGATAAGCCAAAGGGCAGTGCAGAGAATTGCTAATGCTTTGAACCTGCCTTGAATCTGAGGTATCTTTTGCATGATTGTCTGATTGGGACATGCAGCTATGCCTCTTTTAGGTCTAAAGTCACGAGCCAAGCCTTGCTGCCCAGCATGGGCAGAAGCTGCTGTAAGGTCAACATCTTGAATTTCGGTATATCCAGGAAAGTGTTTAGAATAGATAGGTCCAGTATTGGTTTCCATGCTTTGTCCTTTCTGGGTACCAAGAACAGTCTTGAGTAAAATCCTTGTCCCTGCTCTTGCTGTGGCACTTGTTGAATAGCCCTCATGTCCATGAGAGCTGCGACTTGTTTTTGAGCCTCTGCCCACTGATTTTTTGGCAGGTCTGGCCAACTGTTTGCCCTTGGTAGGGTATGGAAATGAAACTTGTAGCCTTGTGACACTATGTCTAGAACCCATTTGTCCTGGGTTATAATGTGCCAATTTTGAGAAAAAAGTGCTAGTTTTCCCCCTAAGGGTGCTGCCAGAAGATAAGTGCTTGGTGCAGGCAAGGGGAAGTCATTGGGACTGTTTCCTGTATGATTGTGATTTGTACTCTCCACCTTTGGAGGTAGAAGCACTCCACTGCTTAGACCTGGAGGATCCTTGCGGCTGTGATCTGCCTGTAGGGCATCTGGATCGGCCAGTGTCTGCTAAATCTAGGTGGCTGTACCTGTAAGAAATCCTTGATCGTTTGCATAGATTTACCTTTGTCCTCCATTTTCTTTAACACCTATTCTGCCTTAACACCAAACAAGGATGTTGTAAAGGAGCATCTAATAATTTTGCTTTAACATGGTCAGGCAGATTTTGTTCCTTTAACCAAGCACGCCACCTAATGACAGAACCCGTAACAGCAGTCCTGCAGGAGGCCCCCAGAGAATCAAACCCACATTGTAAAGTATGCTTTCCAACTTGTTCAGCTGCATGCAATAAATCCTGCATTTCTTTGTTTTCTGCTCATTCAGAATTTGCCATAATTTTCTGTTTAAGCAGTGTCATGATATATTGCTGATATTTGAGCATATGAAACTGGCAATTTAAGGCCCTTATAGCCAAAGTAGCAGATGTGTAAATCTTTTTACCCCATCTATCCAGAGCCCTAGAATCCCTGTCAGAGGGGGTAGGGTGTTTTGCAGTAGAAGCCTTGACCCCTTTTGGACCCTGGGAAATAGTTTCTGGGTGTGCGGTAGGGTTTTTGAAAAGGAATTTATGAGAGTCAGAGACCCTGTAGTATCTGTCTGGCTTAACAGAAGCTGGAGGTAAAGAGTCAGGGGTCAGACTAGACTCCGAGAACACATCATCTACAATGTCCAACACAGGAGGAATAGCTAGAGGCCTGTGTTGAGGTAGTAAAAGGAAGTCTCTGAGCCTTTTCTTAGATTCTGAAAAATCTTGGCTCTCCCAGTGGAAGTGCTACCTCATGGTATGCAAGGTTTCCCCAAAAGAGTAGTCCTCAGGAGGAGAAGCTGAAGGAATTGATTCTTCAGCATCAGAATGCTCATAGGGGGGGAAGAGAATATTCCTGATCAGAAGAGGAATTAGAAGAAATGGAAACCTGATCTGAAGATTCATAGTCTGTCTCTTGCCTAGGCCTCTTATCAAGAGGGGGATGAGAACCCCTGATCAAGGTAATTAAGTCTTCGGCCATTTTGAGCATCTGTTTTTTGGGCACGAAGGTCTGTCCTTGTGGCTGGTGAACTTGTTTCTTTGCCTTTAAAGGTGTTTTAGTCTTTGTTTTTGAAGTCGGTTTAATATACAATTGTTTAGGTCTGAATACACCCTCAGAAGCCGATGCCTGCTAAGCGGCCCCAGACCCATCTGAGGGAATACTCTCCGAGGCTCCAATACCTTGAGTTTCCTGCGGCCTGGCCAACTCCACGTGGGCGTCAGTAGCGGCCTGCGACTCTAAAGTAGCGGGCATCAGGGGCTGCGAAAGCGCCTCACTGAGAACCGGTGACTTGCTTAGGAGAAGCTTCATCGGTTTTGGACCTCGGTTGCCTGTCTTTTTCTTTTTCTTTGCATTTTTTGTGAACTCCGGTAGTCGGATGGCTATCTGACAACATTGTATAATTAAATCTTCGCCCAAAATAGCTTAATGCAAAATCGTACCGACGCTAAATAGTGCGTTGGTTAAATCTAGCACAAAACAGACAACCAGCAACGTCGTGGTCAGGGCCTAGACAAGGAATACAATAAGAATGAAAGTCCTTATGAGGTATTTGCTTCCCACAAGAAATACAATTATTAACTTTTTCTGACATCAGTCTGGAGCAAGAAAAAAGTTTCCCCAATGGGGTACTTAGCTTTTAATGAAGACTTCGGATCAGAAACTTGAACATTAAAATCTCAGGAGTCGGCCAACCGGCACTTGTGAACTGCTTCTGCTTCGGGCACCACGTAGCAAGTAAGACTGAATAAAATGGTGTCGGCTGCATCTTTTATACCCCTGACGACCTAACGTCAGGGAAGAGGCGACAGCAACCGACGCAGGACCCAAGACTTTGGAATTCAGGCCGACTGAGGGCAACCTACCAGCATGATAACCCAAATGTAATGACTGCCACACTGAAACACGAAGAACATCCTTAAAGAATTGGAGAATAAGACATTTTTGAACCCTGTACGTCAGGGTATGATGGATAGAACAGCAGGTACTTATAGTTGTGGAAATTGTTCAGTATGCAATCGGGTAAAGAACCTACATGGGTGTAGAATTAATGGGAAACTGTATAGGGCCAATGAATTTTACAATTGTAACAGCTATGGGGTGATTTACATAACATGTTGTGGCTGTCACCCTAGTTCCTGGTATATTGGTCAAACCACTAGGAAGGCCAAGGTCCGAATTTTGGAAAGTACAGTTGTGTACCTACCATAAATGTAGATGTTCGAGTGTTTCACTGTTGTAGTCATTACACTTGGGTTATCCTGCTGGCAGGCTACCCGCAGTCGGCCTGAATTCCAAAGTCCTGGTCGGGCGTCGGTTGCTGTTGCCTCTTCCCTGACGTCAGTGCACCAGGGGTATATAAGATGCAGCTGACACCATTTTCTTCAGTTTTTCTTGCCCCAGATGTCAGGTGCCCCCAAAAGGGTAGGCTAAAAATTCTGCTTATAAAAAAGCATGCACTAACATAAACATTACCTTCATCTACAAGCAAATACACCACATATGTTGTATAGAATAGAGAAGTACAGATAAGTCCCAGAAATGAAAAGGGGGATGGAAGGAGGGTAACCTGGACTGCAACAGTGAATACACTCGAACATCTACATTTATGGTAGGTACACAACTGCACTATGTTCATCGTGTTTCACTGTTGCAGTCATTACACTTGGGTTGAATCCCAAAGTTGAGGTTGGGTGGCTGGGCCTAAATAGAATTAGAAGTGGCTATGAGGCCCTGCAGAACTGTAGTGGCAAAGCCTGCTCTGGATTTAGAGTAAAGAGGTAAGTGGTAGTGCTTTGTAAAAGTGTGCACTGAAGTCCAAGTTGCAGCCTCCAAAATATCCTTGGTTGGTACTCCTCTGAGGAAGGCTGCTGAAGTGGCTGCTGCTCTGGTTGAATGTGGCCTAATGCCCTTAGGCAGTGTTTTGCCATGTTATGAATAGCAGAAATGAATGCAGTGGCCTATCCATTTTGAAATAGTCTGCTTTGAAATAGCCTTTCCTTGTGATCCTGCAGCATATGCCACTAAAAGTTGCTCAGTCTTTCTGAAAGCTTTAGTTTTGTCCAAGTAGAAGCGTAGCTGTCTGTGTATGTCCAAAGAATGCAGAAGTCTCTCCCCTTTATTTTGTGGGTTTGGATAAAAGGTAGGCAAATGAATAGTTTGGTTAAGAGCCATACTGGACACTATTTTAGGTATAAATTTTGGGTTTGTCCTTAGAGAAACCCTGTCCGGATGGAGAATAATAAAAGGTTCCACAGCCATTAATGCCTGTAACTCTTCTTGCTGAAGTTATTGCTAGGAGCAGAGCTGTTTTCCATGATAAGAACTTTATGTCGGCTGTATTGGCTGGCTCAAAAGGAGGCAGTGTGAGCTTTTCCAAGACAAAACTTGAGGTCCCATGTAGGTATTGGTGCTCTCCTTGGAGGTCTTGTGTTTTTGGCCCCTCTGAGGTACTGCCTGAACAGTGGATGCGAAAAAATAGGTGGGTCCGGTATTGTAGTGAGATGAAATGGCAGAATCATGGATCTTAATTGATGAGAAGGATAGGCCTTTGTCCAGCATTTCTGTTAGGTATTGTAAAATCTGAGGAATATTTGGTACAAGTGTGTCAATTCCTTGTGCCTGGTTCCAAGCACAGAATCTCTTCCATTTTTCTGCATAAGATTTTCTGGTGCTGGACCTCCTGGCCTCCAAAATAACATCCATAACTGTTTTAGAGACAGGTGTGTCCTGAATGGTTATAATATCCGCCATGCAGCCAGATTTAGTGTTCTGAGTTGGCTGTGCAGGATCTGATTGCTTTGTTGGGTCAGTAGATGAGGAATCTGAGGTAATGTCCAGGCTGGGCCTTGAGACAAGTTCTTTAGGATTGGATACCAGTGCTGGTGTGGCCAGTCTGGGGCAATCAGTATAATTTTTCTTCTCTTGTCTGACCTTTAGGAGTACCTTGGGGAGGAGAGGCAGAGGATGAAAGGCATAAACTGTAAGGGTTTTCCAGCTGAATGACAAAGCATCCACTTTCCATGCTTGTTCATGATAAGTCCTTGAGCAGAATCTCTGTAGTTGGCAGTTGTGAGGGGAGGCAAATAGATCTGTCTGGGCATCCCCATTTCCTTGTTATTATGCTGAAGACTTGTGGATCTAGTTTCCACTTGTGAGGGTCCATGAGGTTTCTGCTTAGTTCGTCTGCCAGAGTATTTGTTTTTCCTGGCAGGAATTGTGCTTGCAGGTGCACTTGATAAGTCAATGCTGTGTTCCGCAACATCATGGATTGTCTGCAGAGGGGGTAGGAATGTGTGCCTCCTTGCTTATTTATGTACCACACGACTGCAGTATTGTCCGTTTTTATCAGCAGTTGTCCTGGATGGAGTAAATCCTTGAAGGCTGTCAGGGCATTCTGTACAGCTAGCATCTCTTTTTGATTGACATGAAGATGTATTTGGCTTGCGGGCCATGTGCCCTGAATACATTTTCCTGCCATGTGGGCCCCCCAGGCATAATCTGTTAGTGTCTGCCTGGCTATGGGTAAGGTGAATGGCTGTCCCTTGTTGTGGTGACAGGCCTGTGCCCACCATCGAAACTCCTGTTGCAGGCAGGGAATGAGAGTAATTAATGTTTCCAGGCTGTGGCAATTTTGAGTCCAAACACTTTTTAGGTACCACTGTAGCTTCCTCATATGCAGTCTTGCACATGGAATTACCAGAATGCAGGATGCCATGAAGCCAAAGGCCTGCAGAAGTTTTCTTGCAGATAACTGGGTCTTTGTTGCTATGCTTTTGAAGAATGAAGTCAGTTGCCTTTGTTTGTCTGGCGTGAGATAAGCCATCTGGGCAGTTTTATTTAAGGTTGCACCCAGGAATATTATCTCTTGAGAGGGTACTAGTTTTGATTTCTTTTCGTTTACTGTGTACCCTAGGCAAATTAGTAATATTTTTACAAACGCCAGATACTTTAGTAGAATGTCTTTGTTCTCTGCTTGAATAAGGCAGTCGTCCAAGTAGGGATATATTTGAATTCCTCTTTGTCTGCCAAACGCAATTACTGGTGCCATGCATTTTGTGAAGACCCTGGGCACAGTAGATAAGCCAAAGGGCAGTGCAGAGAATTGGTAGTGCATTGAACCAGCTATGAATCTGAGGTATCTTCTGCAAGATTGTCTGATAGGGACATGCAGGTATGCCTCTTTGAGGTTCAACGTAACAAGCCAAGCCTTCTTGCCCAGCATGGGCAGAAGCTGCTGCAGAGTCAACATTTTGCATTTTGGAACGTCCAGAAAAGTGTTTAGAATAGACAAGTCCAGTATCGGTCTCCAAGCTTTGTCCTTTCTGGGTACTAAGAAAAGTCTTGAGTAAAATCCTTGTCCCTGCTCTTGCTGTAGTACTGGCTGAATAGCCCTCATGTCCATGAGAGATGAAACTTCTTTTTGTGCCTCTGCCCATTGATTGTGTGGCAGGTCTGGCATACCTTTTGCCTTTGGAAGGGTGTGAAAGTGGAACCTGTAGCCCTGAGAGACTATGTTTAAGACCCATTTGTCCGGGGTGATCATGTGCCAATTCTGTGAAAAAAGTGTTAGCTTTCCCCTAAGGGTGTTGCCAAAAGATAAGTGCTTGGCATTGGCAGAGGAAAGTCACTGGGACTGTTTCCTATATGGCTGTGATTTGTCTTTTCTGCTTTTGGAGGTAGTAGCACCCCATTGTTTGGGCCTGTATGAGCCCTGGGGTTGTTGTGTGCCTCTAGGGTGTCTGTATCTGCCTCTTTGTGGTCTGTCTGTCACTGGAAAGGACCAATTCTTAGAAGGCCAGTTCCTACTAAATCTGGGAGTTTGTACCTGTAAGAAATCATTTACTGTCCGCATAGATTTCGCTTTATCCTCCATTTTCTTCAACACCTCTTCTGCCTTAACACCAAACGAAGTATCATGCCATAATGGAGCATCCATTAATTTTGCTTTAACATGATCAGGCAGATTCTGTTCCTTTAACCAAGCATGCCTTCTAATAACAGAACCTGTAACAGCGGCCCTACAAGAGGCCTCCAGTGAATCAAAACCACATTGCAAAGTATGCTTTCCCACTTGTTCAGCTGCATGCAATAAATCCTGCATTTCCTTGTTTTCAGAACATTCAGAAATTGTCAACATTTTCTGTTTTAGCAGTGACGTTAAATATTGCTGATATTTAAGCATATGAAACTGACAATTTATAGCCCTTACAGCCAAGGTAGCAGAAGTGTAAACTTTTTTCCCCCATCTGTCCAGAATCCCTATCCGAGGGAACAGGGTTTTTAGCTGTAGAGGCCTTGACCCCTTCCGGACCCTGAGATATTGTTTCTGGGTCAGCAGCAGGGTTTTTATAAAGACATTTATGAGAGTCTGGAACCCTGTAGTATCTGTCTGGCTTAACAGGTGCAGGCGGCAAAGAGTCAGGAGACAGGCCGGACTCTGAGAATACATCTACAATGTCTAGAACAGGTGGAATAGCAAGAGGTCTATGCTGGGGTAGTAGAAGAAAGTCTCTGAGCCTTTTCTTTGATTCTGAGTAATCCTGGCTCTCCCAGTGGAAATGCTCCCTCATAGTATGCAGGGTTTCCCCAAAAGAATAATCCTCAGGAGAAGAAGCTGAAGGGATAAATTCTTCAGCATCAGAATCCTCATAGGGAGGAAGAGAGTATCCCTGTTCTGAAGAGGAGTCAGAAGAAATGGAAACCTGATCAGAGGAATCATATTCTGTGTCTTGCCTAGGCCTCTTATCAGGAGGGGGATGGGAACCCCTAATCAAAGTAATTAGGTCTTCGGCCATTTTAAGCATCTGTTTTTTAGGCATGGAAGTCTGTCCAGGAGAATGCTGTACTTGTTTCTTTGTCTTTAAAGCTGTTTTAGTCTTTGCCTTGGAAGCTGAGGTTGGCTTAACATATAGCTGCGTAGGTCTGAAAACACCCTCAGAAGCCGATACCTGCTCAGCGGCTCCAGACCCATCTAAGGGAATAGTTTCCGAGTGTCCAATACCTAGAGTATCCAGAGGCCTAGCTGTCTGCACGTGGGAGTCGGTAGCGGCCTGTGGCTCTGAGGTAGCGGGAGTCAGGGGCTGCGAAAGTGCCTCACTGAGAACCTGCGACTGGCCTAGCGGAGGCCTCGTCGTCGGTTTTGGACCTCGGATGCCTGTCCTTTTCCTTGCGCTTATTATATACTCCGGTCGTCGGCTGCTCAGACGGCATTATATAATTAAACCTTCGGCCAAAGTAATGAAAGGCAAAAAACGTACCGACGCTTAATAGTGCGTTGGTTAAATCTAGCACAAAACCAACAGCTAGCAACGTCGTGGTCAGGGATTAGGCAAGGAATACAGTAAGAATGAAAATCCTTATGAGGTATTTGCTTCCCACAAGAAATACAACTGTTAACTTTTTCTGACATCGGTCTGGAGCAAGAAAAATGTTTCCCCAATGGGGTACTTAGCTTTATTGAAGACTTCGGATCTGAAATTCGTTTTGAAAATCTCAGGAGTCGGCCGACCGGCACTTGCGAACTGCTTTTGCTTCGGGCACTGCGCGGCAAGAACGACTGAAGAAAATGGTGTCCCTAGCGCACTGACGTCAGGGAAGAGGAAACAGCATCAGACGCCGGACCAGGACTTTGGAATTCAGGCCGATTGCGGGTAGCCTGCCAGCATGATAACCCAAGTGTAATGACTGCCACAGTGAAACACGATGAATATCATTTAGGTGATGTCAGAAGACAGAAGTTAGAAAGTCCTGTGGCCATGCATTTTTTGTCCAAGAATCAGGGTTCAGACAGTACTTTGTTTTTTAGTATTCTAGCACAACCAATCAGCAACAAAGGAAACTTTAAGAAGCAATTAACCAGACTAGAGAGTAGAATGATTATCAATTTTCATACCTCGCATCCCAACGGAATGAACTTAGAAAAAAATTTGATTATTTGAAAAAGGAAGTTAGGATGTTATTTGCACTTTACTAAGAGTGAAAGCAGTTCTTGTAATAAAGTTTTGGATGCATTTAAAAATTATATAAAAATGTATTTGATGAGATATTTAGTTACATAATGACAATACTTAAAAAGTACAGTTTTGTACCTACCATAAATGTAGATGTCCGATAGGTATGCATCTGCAGTCATAACATATGGGTTGTCCTGCCTCAGGTAGCCCTTCGGTCGGACAGATTCCAAAGTCTGGGTCTGGCCTCGGCTGATGTCGCACTTCACCCGACGGCATAGCTCCTGGGGTATAAAGGCATCAGCCGACGCCATTTTCCTCAGTGTTTCTTGCCCCAGATGCCAGGTGCCCTCTAGGAAGGCTAAATTTGGATAAAAGTAGAAAATTCCAAACAGTAGAAAGCAAAAAGTATATATACATATATACATACAAACAAATACACCATAATAGATTCCCCCAGCTAGCTAAGAGAGGGGTAAGTACCCTAGGAATACCACAGAGGGGAAGGAGGGTGGGTAATCCTGACTGCAGATGCATACCTATCGGACACCTACATTTATGGTAGGTACAAAACTGTACTATGTCCTTCAAGGATGCATCTGCAGTCATAACATATGGGTAGAATACCATAGCCAAACTGGGGAGGAGGCACTAAGATAATGATGGTGTAGTTAAGATCCCTTGTAAAACTGCAGTTGCAAAACCTGCTCGGGATCTGGAGTATAAAGGAAGATTGTAATGCTTGGCAAATGTATGCACGGAGCTCCAAGTAGCAGCTTCTAAAATGTCTTTGGTAGCCACTCCTCGTAGGAAAGCTGTAGTGGTGGCTGTAGCTCTTGTGGAGTGAGGCCTGATATTTTCAGGAGTTGTCTTTCCATGAAAAGAGTAGCAGAATCGAATGCAATTTCCTATCCATTTTGAAATTGTCCGATTGAAATTGCTTTTCCTTGCACTCCTGTTGCATATGCTACCAGAAGCTGGTCAGTTTTTCTGCTGGTCTTAGTTCTGTCCAGATAGTAGCGCAGTTGTCTGTGTACATCCAAGGTGTGCAGTAGTTTTTCCCCCCTGTTCTGTGGGTTAGGGAAGAACGTAGGTAAATGAATAGCTTGGTTCAAGGATACCCTGGATACCACCTTTGGCATGAAAGTAAGATTGGTTCTCAGAGACACTCTATCCTGGTGAAAGATAAGGAAAGGCTGCACTGCCATTAATGCCTGTAACTCGGATACCCTTCTTGCTGAAGTGATTGCTAGAAGGAAGGCAGTTTTCCAAGATAAGAACTGTAAGTCTGCTGATGCTGCTGGTTCAAAAGAGGGAAGTGTTAATTTTTCCAGCACAAAATTGAGATCCCATGTAGGCAGAGGTGGTTTCCTTGGAGGTTTTACATTTTTGATCCCTCTTAAAAATTGTCTGAGGAGAGGGTGAGAGAAGATAGGAGGATCCATGTTGTATTCTGCTGAAATTGCTGAAGCATGAATTTTAATGGAAGAATAGGACAGGCCATTGTGGAACAGTTCTGCTAAGTATTCTAGGATGTGTGCTAGGTTTGCCAGTGTGACATTTGTTCCCTTTGATGCACTCCAAATGAGGAATCTCTTCCATTTGGCTGAGTATGTTTTCCTTGTGGAGGGTCTGCGAGCCTCCAGGATAATGTCCTTGACCCTCTGAGATAAATCAGATTGGTTTTGTTTTATGCAATTTTCCAGGCAGATAGCTGCAGCGTTTTCAAGTTTGGATGCAGTGTCTTGTAGTTGTTCTGCGTTAGAAGTAAAGGCCATAGAGGTAGAGGCCATGAGTTCGTCCGAGACATGCTTCTCAGTAGCGGGTACCAATGCTGCCTTGGCCAGTCTGGAGCTATCAGAATTACCTTTGGCTGTTCCTCCCTGATCTTCAGTAGAACTTTGTACATCAATGGGAGAGGTGGAAAGGCATAAACTGTCAGGGCCTTCCAGCTGAAAGAAAGGGAGTCCACCCTCCAGGCTTGTGGGTGGTATTCTCTTGAGGAGAATTTCTTCAGTTGGTGGTTGAGTGGGGAGGCGAACAGGTCTATCTCTGGCATTCCCCATTTCTTTGTTATGTTTTTGAAGATGTCTGGATGCAGCATCCATTCGTGAGCATCCGTGGTAGTTCTGCTTAAGCTGTCTGCTAGTGAATTCTCTTTTCCTGGTACGAATCTGGCCTGAAGTTGAATGTTGAGATTCAGGCCTAGGTTCCACAGGTCCATTGCCATCCGGCATAGCGGGTAGGAATGCAGGCCTCCCTGTTTGTTGATGTACCACATGACTGTGGTATTGTCCGTCCTTATCAGCAGGTGTCCTTGCTGGAGGAATGATTTGAATGCCCCGATTGCATGCTTCACTGCCAGCATCTCCTTTAGATTAATGTGTAGATTCAGCTGGTCTTGGGACCATAGGCCTTGGATACACTTGTCTTCCATGTGTGCCCCCCAGCCTAGGTCTGAGGCGTCCGTGGTGATGGTCTGCCTTGGTTGTGGTTTGTGGAAAGGCAACCCTCTGTTGGTCTGGCAGGCCTGAGCCCACCACAGGAATTCTTTTTTCAGGCATGGAATGATTGGTATCATGGTTTCTAGACTGTGTCTGTGTTGAGACCATACATTCCTTAGGTACCATTGTAATTTTCTCATATGCAGCCTGGCATGTGGGATCAAGATTATGCAGGACGCCATGTAACCCAGGGCCTGCAGGACTTTCCTTGCAGTAAGCTGAGTTTGTCTTGTCAATGCCATGAAGTAGACTGGTAGTTGCTTTTGTTTTTCTTCTGTGAGAATAGCCATCTGAGTTATTGTGTCCAGTTCTGCACCCAAAAATGTTATCCTTTGGGATGGCACTAGTCTTGACTTCTGTATGTTGACTGTGTATCCCAAGGCTTGCAGCAGTTGTATGACATAGGCCAAATCCTTTATTATTTTTGTCTTGTTGTCCGCTTGTATTAGGCAGTCGTCCAGGTATGGGTAGATCTGAATTCCCTGAAGCCTGCAATGTGCAATTACTGATGCCAGGCATTTCGTGAATACTCTGGGCGCAGTAGATAAGCCAAAGGGCAATGCTGAGAATTGATAATGCTCTGATCCTGCAAGAAATCTGAGGTGTCTTCTGCAATCTGGTCATATAGGGACGTGCAGGTATGCCTCCTTGAGATCTAGAGTCACCAGCCAGGACTCCTTGCCCAACATGGGGAGAAGTTGCTGTAGGGTCAGCATCTTGAATTTCGGCACAATGAGATATGTGTTCAGTGCGGACAAGTCGAGAATAGGCCTCCATTGAGTTTCTTTTCTTGGTACAAGGAATAGTCTGGAGTAAAATCCTTGGCCTTGTTCCATAGATGGTACTTTTTCTATTGCTCTCATCTTTAGTAAGTTGATGATTTGTTTTAGAGCCTCTGACTTCTGGCTTGGTGGAAGGTTTGGCATTCCTCTCTTTTTTGGTAAAGTGTGGAAGTGAAACCTGTAGCCTTTGTCTATTGTTTGCAAAGTCCATTTGTCTCCTGTAATGCAATGCCAGCTTTTTGAAAATAAAGCTAGCTTTCCGCCCAAGGGTGCTTCCAGTTGTTCCCTGGTAGGCGGAATCAGAGCCAAGTCATTGTGTCTGTCATGTGGAAGTGGTTGCAGTCGCAGCTGTGGCAGTACTCCTCTGGTTGGCAGGTTGCCACTGACGACCCCTGTAGGCACCCCTTGATTGACCTCTGCCTCTTGGGCGTCTATTTCTGCCTCTCTGTGCTCTGGAGGTGTCTGGAAAGGACCAATTCTTTGAAGGCCAATTTCTGCTGAAGCTCGGAGGTTGGACCTGCAGGAAATCCTTGACTGTTTGCACAGATTTTGCTTTTTCTTCCACTTTCTTTAGAACCTCCTGTGCAGGGGAGCCAAATAAACTTTGTTTCTCCATAGGGGCATCTAGGAGTTTAGACTTAACATGGTCTGGCAAGGATTGCTCTTTTAGCCAGGCATGCCTTCGAATCACTGCTCCAGTCATAGCTGATCTAAATGAAGCCTCCAGTGCATCATAGCCACATTTTAAGAAATGATTACTGACCTGCTGAGAGTTGTGTACCAAATCCTGAAGGGACTTGCGGTCTAAAGGTTCAGGAGAGGAAAGCTTTTTATTCAGCTGATCTAACAAAAATTCCTGGTACTGTATCATGTGAAATTGACAGTTTAAAGCCCTGGCAGAAAGAGTAGCAGATGTATAAACCTTTTTACCCCATCTCTCTAAAGCTCTAGATTCTCTTTCAGAGGGTAGGGGTTTTTTGGCAGAGGCAGCTGCAACACCCTTAGGGCCCTGAGAAATGTTTTCTGGGTCTGCAGCATGGGCCTTATACAAGTGGAAGTGAGAATCCGGAACCCTGTAATATCTGTCAGGTTTGGCAGGGGCCGGGGGAAGAGAATCAGGGGCAGAACTGGCATCATTGTATGCATCATCAACAACTGATAGTACAGGTGGTATGGCTAAAGGCCTACGCTGTGGCAAGTGTAAAAAAGTCCTTAGCCTTTTCCTAGAATCAGAAAAATCCTGACCCTGCCATTGGAAATGTTCCCTCATTGAGTGTAGAGTTTCCCCAAATGAAAATTCTTCTGGGGGGGGAGGCAGAAGGAATGGAGTCTTCTGCATCCGAATCCTCATAAGGTGAGTATGGTCCTTCCTGATACTCTGATAAATCTGATCCATCCGAGGAATAGTCAGAGGAGAGAGGTTCAGGGGGTTCAGTCCTAGGCCTTTTTTCAGGAGGAGGTTGTGAGGCCCTCTCTGGGTGAGGTTGGGATCCCCTGATCAGAGAAATAAGGTCCTCAGCAAGGCTGAAAATCTGAGAACTTGAGGAAGGTCTGTGACAGGGAGCTTTTGTAGGTAAGGCCTTGGAAAGTTTAGCTGCTTTAGCCCTGGAGAAGGCCTTAATAGACATAGAAGCAGGGGGTCTAGCTGCCCCACGTGCAGGAGTAGAGATGTCCAACGGAATGGTGTCGGACAATTCTTGTGCGCCTGCTTCTTCAGTAGGAATTTCTGTAGCCGACTCAGCCGGGGCCTCTATGGCCTCGGTTGTCGGAGGCATGCTTTCGGCAGAAGGAAGAACCGAGGACTCGGTTTCAGCCGAAGCAGAGACACTCGTGGTAGGCCTAACCGTGGTTTCAGCCGAAACCGCGGGCCGCGAGTGTCGGTCCTTTTCCTTGCGTTTTTTGGCTAAATGTGTAGTCGGAGTCTCCGACGGCATTTCATATGCAAAAGCGGGACCAAAAAACTCTTCTGCAAACTCCGACCGACATCTAAGTGTCTGTCGGTTGAAGGAAGCACAGGCTAAACAAGCTGATACGTCGTGGTCTGGGCCTAAGCAAGGAAGGCAGTAAGAGTGGAAATCCTTATGAGGTATTTGTTTCCC